>NC_091119.1:72737891-73090391 GCF_040183065.1 Periplaneta americana
CCCGAGGTCTTGTCATCGAGCAGTTTACTTAATCTATAGGCCTACAGTTTTTCATATCTTTTACAGACATTTCCTATAAAACCAGTTTCTGAGAAATTTGAATATTAAAATTTTGTTTAATTTTAAAGAAAAATTGTTATATTGCAACCCCTGTCATGTTACACATCAAATTACAGCCCATCAAAAGAACTTAAAATGAGATATTGCCCAGGACGTATCTCATCTGGTTTTGGAGCACGTTCATTCTCCTCACAATGCCTTCTCCATCAGTGCTTTTTTGCATCCCTCAAAGCTTTATTGTAGGCTACTTAGTGGATTTTTTGTATTCTGTCCATTGCCTTGATATTTTGACAATTTGTATTAACCAATATCATACTGTTTATAACTACTGGTAATAAGTTAGCTAGATTGGACATGTGAAATTCATACTCATTGTATCACCTGTTTGGTAGCTCGCCATGCTGAGGTCATTGAAATTGTGGTTTCATGTACAAACCATCACAGAAATTTTCTCTGGTTATCTTCCAAATACATTTTCTTTCACTCCCTCCAAATACTACGTTAATGTTCTGGAGTGAGCTGATAAAAGAAATGTTTTCTTCTTGTAAATTAAATTTATTATTTTTTCAGTCATCATATACTAAAAATAGAATTTGAGGAGAATATTCTAATCGTTTTCTAACTTTCTCCTTAGTAAGCACGTGCCTTTTACCTTTTGCTTCTTATAGAGAATTGAATCAGTTTCTCTAAATTTATTTACAAGTTTTCGCATAACTTCTTTGATTACAGGATGTATACCTGGGAATTCTGTTAAAAATCGCCATCTAACTTCCCTGCAAGATGATGTAATCACATATGGAATGATGTAATGTGTATTTGTCTCGTGGTATTACACAAAATCCAAGTCTTTGTGGTTCCAAATGAAACTTTGCGAGGTGTGAGATGATAGCATGAAGCAGCTTTGTTCCCCCCCCCCAAATTTTAAATGTACCAGAAGAAAGGCGTTACAAATTCTCTGGGAGGCAAAAGGAGGCAGAACTGCCAAAAAAAAAAAAAAGTATCTCTAGACTTTCCTAAGGAGGAAACGTCAGCTGAGCTATAAGGGGAAGCAAGCGACCCAAAGATTTCCACCTACAGAGAGCCAATTGCCCAAAAACATAAGAGAAAAGTTATCTCTACCTGTGCTTAGCCTCCTGAAAGTGGTAGAGAAGCCTCAACTGTTAGATGATTCCGAATAAATGTAGGCTATATAACATGTAAATATATTTGAGGTAGATACACCTTTACAGCTTAAAATATTTGATTGTTCAGATTTAGAGATTGTTGGAGATAAACATCTAAATGCAATGATGTTGGCATATGATAACTGTCCTCTTAGAGCAAGGAGGGTTGACAGGAATATGACCTGATGGAACCAAGATCTTGAAGTTTCACTTCATTTTCATCTCCATTTTCCTCTAAAACATAGCTCAACCACCAACTGCCACTATATTTATAAATTACAAAACCATTCAGCTCACTGAAGTCTAACATCTCTCCATGAGGGATGACTGGATAGTTAATAATGGAACAAATGAAAAAAATTAGCATAAACTTTTGTTCCATATCATGAGGAAATGAAAGAATGAAGTTTTGGAGTACCTGGAACTGCCATAATCTTACTGAATTGTTGTGCCAGCTGTTGTTTTACCATACTCTTCTTGTGTAATATAGGCTATGTAAAGTCCATGACACAACACTGACTGTTCATTCATTTAAAAGCTTATTCATTTTTTGATGTTGAAATTTAATGACGAAGAATTTTTATTTTATTTTTCAAATAGCTCACCTGCCCAACAATAATCCATGCTTCCATTCCCTCAAGGTGTGGAACAAAAGTTTATGCAAAGTTTTTTCATTTGCACCAATATCAACTAGCTATCAAATCATCCCTCATGGACAGATGTTACACTTTGGTGAACTGAATGGTTATGTATTTCCTATATACAATGGTGGCTGAGCTATGTTTTAGGGAAAAAACTGAGGTGAAAATGAAGTGAAAGTTACATTTCTTCACCCAACAGGACCTTCTTATTCTTTTAATTACCCCTGAACACAAGGTGTGCTCTGGATACTTATTCTGATGTAATTTTCAATGTGAATCCTTACATGCCAACTTGTCAAGCTTATGTTCTACCTGAAAACAAAAAAAGAAGACTGCTAATGTCATGGAGCACTTATTGCACTCAACAAGACCAACAGACTTGAGTTAGCAACAGCCACCATCTCCAGCATATCAGACAAATACTATGTTAATGTTTTGAGGTAAATGATAAAAGAAATGTTTTCTTCTTGTAAATTAAAATTTTTTTTAGTAACCATATACTAAAAATAGAATTTGTATTAACCAATATTGCAATATTTAAAATTACTGGTAATAAGTCTACTTCATTTGTCTAACGTTACACTTTTGTCAAAGGCTAGATCAGGTGATCCCAAAACGAAACTTTGCGAGATGTAAGATGATAGCATGAAGTAGTTTTCTGATTTTTTCTTTCAAAATTTAAAAAACACAATTTTCTGAGAAATTTGAATTTTAAAATTTCATTCGATTTTTAAGAAAAATTTTGTACTGCAACCCCTATCATTTTACACATCAAATTAAAGCCTATCAAGAGAGTTTTAAAATGAGACATTGCTCAGGTGTATATCTCATCCGGTTCTGGAGAAAATGGTAATGAACTATTTCAGGATGCAGTAGCTCTTTTATAAAAAATTTAAAAAATACTTAACTTTTGAAAGAAAGACAAAAAGTAACTATGTAACATCATTTGATATGGCAAGTTTCATCGAAATCTGAGAGTTCAAGGGATATTTCAATTCAAAATTGTGTGGAATTGACAAGGAATGACTCATGGGTTAAAATTATTATTTACGATTAAACTTGTTATTGTTAAATTTGTTCATGATAGTTATCATGAACTATTACTGACATTTCTCCATGTAATTATTGTGTGTACTGCACATTTTACTCATAACAATTTGCAAATTTATCAATAATAAAAGCTCGCAAGCATCTCTCAGAAACAGCAATGTTTCATGCAACATCGTATTCTAAAACAGGGAGGCTGTTGTTTTTAACCTGCACTGCCCAGACACAGCTACTGATAAGAAAAGAGACATGATCATGCTTAATGGTCCTAGACTGTTCTTCTCTTCTACTGCATCACAAGAAGTTCTTGACTCTTAGACTAAGGAGTGTGCTTCCCAACCGAGTGGCCCATAGTTCGATTCCCAACATGGGCAATGGAAGAGATTCATCTTCCATCCCTGGGAACTGGATGTTTGTCCCTTGTCATGAGTATCACACAATACGGGAGGCCCGCAATGTGAGCCTGTCTTCAGTTTTGGTTCAAAGATATATACCCTCCACTACGTTGTGCACTAAATTGTAATTCGATATATATATATATATATAAAAGGAGGTAAAATATTATTTCCAAAATATACGAACAAAATTAACATATTGTTCTATTTGGTAAACTCCACATTCACGGATCAATCACGATTTCAACATGGATCAATCCATTCTACATTATGTAAGAAATTTTGATTTTAAAATTTTTTCCATCCAAGTGCGTTGAGAAACATTTTAAGAGATCCTGGTTCATGCTGGTAACAATGTTAAGATCCTACAGTTACACTGTGCTAAACTTTGTCTCTGTTGTACTTTGTACTTAATCAGGTAAATACGAGTAGTAGGCTATATGGGTCAAGCCATGGTATTGATGGACATTAGGGTGGTCCCTAATTTTGAACTTTGAATTTTCTTTGGGACGCCTCATAAAGTTATAGTACAAATAAAAATCGTGCGAAGTTTGAAGTCGATTCATCGAAGGTAAGTGGTGGCACATCTTTTCTGAAGCTTGGCAGCAGAACATTTTTCCCGAATAGAGAGTTATGACTTAGGGTTATGGTGTGTGTGTGATTGGAGGATGACAAATTATCTGGATTCTAAAAAGAACATTAAATAGAGATTTTCTGTTTACTCGACCGAAAAAAAGTGTATTTAGATGAGTGAGATTAGATGGAGAGAATGCATGTCGCATAGCTTCGAGTGGGAGACTCCTACCCGCCAAGTGTCATTTATGGCAAATATGTATTTGGTATTGGGTAGTTACACTGTTGTACTGCTAAGATGGTGATGGAGATTCATATAATTTAACGTTTATGTTTGAAGATAATAGAAAATAGGAACATGACGGTCTGATTCGTTGTTTCTCTTAGGAGATGATGAGAGACAAATAGTGGGTGCAAAATTGCCTTTTAATGGCCAGGTTTTAAAAGTGCTATTCTACAATAAATGTAAAATAAAACTGAACTTGCGTTCTAATGCACATCTGATTATGAAAGAAGTGGAAGCTTTTTGGGAGAAAGCACAAATTCCTACAAGAAAGTTTCAACACAATGTCGAAAAACTGGGAGGCATTGTATAAATTTTATACAATAAAGATTGGAAAGTGCTACAAAAAAGTTCTAAACGCAGATCTCAACTTCAAGAATAATGAGAGCAGGTATTTTTGGAAAAAACTAGATGATCTCTTCTATATTACACATGCTGATGCCCTTAAAATGATCACCATTGAAGAAGATCGTAAATTTCTTCTAAACCAAAGAAATAAAGGTAGACCAGGCCCAATGATAGGAAAACGTGGCCTACATCAGCAAAGGAAGGAATCCAGGTAATCACTGTAGCTCAGTAAAATGTCAGTGCAAGGTAACTTTTACTGCAAATTCTTAAAAATGAAAATATTGTTAATTCATTAATTCAATGTCGGCTATAATGCACAATATTTATTATTAATGGTTGTAATAATTACGTTCATAGTGCAACTAACACAATTAAATAATAAAAGCTGTTATGGTATACTATGCTTACTGTTGAATATAATGAATATTACAGTAGAATTCCTCATATCTGACAACTGTGGGACAAAGCCAGTGCCAGATAACTGATTTTGTCAGATAATTGGAAAATACGCTTATAGGTTATGTAAAGACATATTGTACTGTGCAAATATTTTTTTTCCGAGTTGAAATTTAGTAATTTTCATATAGATATTTAAAAATAAAGTTCTGAAATATGTGCATTGTTTATTTTTGGTACTAAATATGATAAAGTATATTCATCCTTCATAATTATTGTAATACATAATAGCATAAAAAATACTAAATGTTTTCGTAACCTTGTGACAATTTTAAATAGCGGCCATGTGAAATCGCAATGAAAAGATAGGGATACCTGTAATTGCTTCGGGTAGTGGACAACATCAAACTGATGTAGTTTATCAATTACTAGAAGAGTGGAAAATCACTGGAAAAGTGTAAGCATTCTGTTTTGATACAAAGGCAGCCAACACAGGTCATTTTCAAGGTGCTTGAACAGATATTAGGGAGAGATATTCTTTATTTACCACATAGGTATCATATCTCTGAAACTATTTTGAAGGGCCAGTTATTCCAATTTTCAAGAAATTCCAGGAAAGTTGGTCTAAAATAAATATGTTTTAGTTGAAAATAAAACATTGATGCTATGAAATGATCAGAAAGTCTAGAGGAAAATATCAAAAAGTTATCAGCTGAACCAAAGTTCTAAGATCAATATTTAGGAAAAGGTACTGAAAACTTTATTTTTCAAGATTCAAGGAGATTTTTTGAGTGGTTTTCAATAATTCTGACTTCTTGGAAACACATCCATCAGAATGAGAAAGTAACGAGCTTTCCAGGAAGGGCTACATATCGCAAAATATTTTATTAAAGAACTGTAAATGATGCAGCAGAACAGACAGTGAAACTGATGACAGACTACAATATGATGAGAACAAAAGGAAAAGAAAAGAAAACCATTTTATTCTGCAAAGTGTATCCGAAAATCGGCAAATATTCAGATGAGAAGAAATCAACTTCATCATATGATAATGCAGAATTCCTGCATGGAAATATCATATGTATTTCGGTACATCGTACATCACAATAGTATTCATTTAAAGACTTTTAAGAACAATAGAAGCATTAATGGTGAAGGATAATACAAAAAAGTTATAAATAATTCACTTCTGGTTGAATATATAAACTTAAGGAAATGTTTAAAAATTTAATTCAAATGTGCCAAGTCTTCTTTTTATCCTATCTCTCCCATTTTTTTTTCAGGGAATTATTTTCTCAATAAGTGTAACAATTCTAGAGGATGTCTTTAAATGTTTACGAAAAATAAAAATCCACCTATATGGCTAAGGACCTAATGGACATGACCACTGATTTTAAAACTATTAAATTTTCATGAAAACTTAATTTATCATAGACAATAAAACCTATGAAGTTTACTGTATTATCATTAATTTTCAAACAATTCTAAATATGCAAAAAAAAAAAAAAAAAAAAAAAGTGAAAAACATGGATTTTGAGTATTACAGAAGGAAAACAGTTTCCATTTTTAAATTGAAATGTGCATTAGTGAAATATTTGTTTACTGTGGGTACAATTCTTTAACAGGCGCATATATTATTTCTGCAGTAAGAGAAAATCACATACCTCATTACATGTTAGTGAGAGAGAAACTCTAAAATTTAAATTTCCTCCTATAACATTTTACAAGATATTTTTCAGGTTGTTTTAAAAAGAAATACATACCGGTACCGCCAGTTTGAGTAAATTAATCCTCCTTTCTGACATTAAGAATTACCAGATGATGATAAAATTGGTATATTACAAGTGTTAGTACACATGTTTTTTGTTAAAATTTATGTTGAAGAATATTTTTTGTTGCAGAATGATTTCAGTTTCAAGAACTTACTAATTTATAGTAAAATATAAACTTTTACTTTGATTTATTTTCCCCTCCTTATTTCATTCAGCCTACACTGTCTTCCATATGGGCTATTCCATATGAAATCGATCAGTAAAAAACCTCGCATTTTTTATACTCTAATTTTTTCCCTACTTATACAAGATGCTGAGGGGAGTACATTTTCAAAAATATACTATCGAAAGTCAAACGGTTTTCGTATTATTGAGCGACAAATTTAGCGTATTTTATAAAAACAAGCCTCATTCAGCGCTCAGAACTCTGGAACCATTTACTGCAGAACATTTAATGAGAGCTTATTTTGAAGCTGACATTTGGTAGGTTATGTTAAGAAGTAATCCTTATTTTTTAATGTACACAGAGAGACAGATAATCTGATTTTACTTGCTTTTAGGCTTTTTGGCCATTTGTAAAAATGTAAAAAAATATTGAGAAAAAAACCTTGCATTATTAAGAGGGATTCGGCATTGTTTGCTTAGTGGTTCAGCAATAAGTTTCGAGGGTATTAAATAAATTATTTTCACATGCCTAGACTTGAACGGTGCAGTACCGCACCAAGACCGCACGCTCTGGCCGAGAGCTCAAGATAAGCGAGCATTGGGCATCATTTTACTCCTGTGTTTATGAAAACTTGTGATAAAGCTAGCCCAGCCATGACTGCTAGACAACACATCATGCGTTTGTCTCCTGGCCTTGCTTGTCTCGACTACCTCCCGTCTCACAGTCAGCTGGTTAGTTCACGAGCGTACTATTTATTTTCTTCATTTGATATTTTCAATACTTTCTTATCAACGTACCACCAGTAAAAAAATATGTGTTTATTTGTACTTTCCATGCGGAATCTAACCACATATTTTTAAAATATTTTTTTGTAGCCAAAGGCATCTTAATGAAGAAAAATCTAAATTTCTCCATTTCCATAAACAGTAAGAAAAACTGTTTACATGTCAATATAAACTTTAACTTCTCAGCATCAAAATAAACTATGATTTTGATCATTGGGTGAAAGGGTTACGGAGCCACAACAGTTTAAAGTTGCTAATTTTATGAAAATACGATAAATTTAAATATTATTAATTTAAACACTAATAAGTTCTGATGCCTCGAACTTTGCACAAAGCATTGTATCACAGTTGTCTACGGACAGAAAAAGTTTCATTGTATTTAAAAATTGCAAGGTCAGTTTTCTCTATATTTCGGTTGATTTGAGATGGAATAGCCCATATCGATTCTATGAGTAAACCTAATGCAGAATTTACTAAATTTGTATGTTAAAATATGCTGAATCAACTGCACAAACGATAAGAAAGTACAGAACAAGAAGAAAGCTAAATTTTATTATTCATTTGTAGAAAACAAAAGGGGAGGTGATAGAAAATATAAAGAAAATCTACAAACAATGAAATTTTCATTTTGCAGGATTTTGCAGAAAATTATAGCATTGGTCACAAATCATGCAAGCTCATTGGCATTCTACTACAAATGTAACAATGTTTACATGTGTTGTATATTAAAGGCACAATGACAATGATTTAGACCACATGAACTACAGAGCATTCCAGCGATAAGTACCAGTTTATTCGTTGGCTGCTAGGTGGTGGAGGTGGTTGAGCAACTGCCGGGTGGCCAGCTCCCCTTCTCTCAGCATTCAATATCTCACATAACCTCTGAGATTGAATACGCAGAGAGGAATAGTGTTGTGTTGTGTCATGCCACTCATTTAGTTACCATGTAGAGATTGCGTAATGGTGAGATATTCTGTGCATGAACGTACATACATTGTGAAAAATTATACGAAAAAAAAAATTGTGCCAAAACAAGGTGAAAATTTAGAAATCGTTTTCCAGGTTGCCTAGTTCCGACCAGGAGGGCAATAAAACAAAACAAATAGTGAAAAAGTTTATTGAAACAGGTTGTGTAATTGACAGAAAAAAACAACCACAATCTCTTGTGCTCACAGAAGAAAAAAGTTGGAGTTGCTTTGGAATGTACACCTGTAAAGTCTCAGAGATGAGTAGCACAGGAGACCGAAGTTCAAAAAATCTGCCCATAGAGCAACAAAAAAATTACAATTAAAGCCCTTCATAATAAATGTAGTTCATCAATTACAACCTGTTGATTTTAACAGAGGACTTAATTTTTGTAACTGGATGGTAGAAAAGTTCATGAAGCATGGTTTTTTGTTAATGGACATTTATCATCGCATAATAACAGGTACTGGGCAATAGAAAAACCTCAACATGTGATCGAGGTTCCCCAGCATGGGCAAAAAATAGGATTGTGGTGTGCCATCAACACTCACAGAATTATTGGACCTTTCTTCTACAAAGAGACAAACAGTGAAAGATACATACGCCTTATTTTGGGACCACTGTGTGAAGAACTAACATATCATGAATAATTCGAAATTTTCTCGGGCTTCCAGCCAGGTCATAAGTTGGTGATACACCGACGTTTCGAGGATGTTCATCTTCCTCATCTTCAGGGTTAAATGATATCTGAGGGTACCCAGCTCCTTAATTTATAGTGCCAGAGGGAGGAGTCAGCCGAGGAACTGTGCGCCGATTGGCTGTTATTAGTGCGGACCGTGGCGAGAACGCGGCCGACGTGTCATCTTGCTTTGTACTTTTCGGCTGAATGACCGTGGGTCTTACAGTGGGCTCGGCGGACGAGTTCTCATGTGTCCTCCGCTGATGATGGCCCATCGTCCGGGAGTTGAGAAATTTAATAGCCAGTGCCCATGCCGCGCTTAGTTGGAGACCCGAGTCCCGATTCAGGTTACCACGTTCCGCCGCTATGGCTGGATTGGCTGAACATTGTATTGAAAAAAGCCATAGGGTTAATTTCAATAACACCGAGGTCCTGGCGAAGTGTTCGGGCTATTGGGATAGAAGAGTAAAGGAAACCCTGGCCATAGCGGCGGAACGCGGTAACCTGAATCGGGACTCGGGTCTCCAACTAAGCGCGGCATGGGCATCGGCTATTAAATTTCTCACCGCCCGGATGACGGGCCGTCATCAGCAGAGGACACATGAGAACTCGTCCGCCAAACCCACCGTGAGACCCAAGATCATTCAGCCGAAAAGCACAAAGCAAGACAACACGTCGGCCGCGTTCTCGCCGCAGTCCGCACTAATAACAGCCAATCGGTGCACAGCTCCTCGGCTGACTCCTCCCTCTGGCACTATAAATTAAGGAGCTGGGTACCCTCAGATATCATTTAACCCTGAAGATGAGGAAGATGAACATCCTCGAAACGTCGGTGGATCACCAACTTATGACCTGGCTGGAAGCCCGAGAAAATTTCGAATTATCACGTCGCCAGGAAAGCTTCAGTAGTTACTTCAAATTCCTTTACAGGAAGGATGTTTACCAGGCAGTTAGAAGACACCAAAACCTGCGAGAGACTAAGGGGAAATTACTTAGCTCCTTGGCCTTTCTAACAAGATGCAGAGATAAGGAGGTCACACCGAAGTTTGTCAGACTCCGCTATCCAGTCAAGAACACTACAACGGCCAAGATATTGAGATGCACTAGCCTAGCACTGGTTAGAGAACAGATTAAACATCTCCGGTTCGAGCTGTCAGTAATCGACCAAAAACTGTTAGAATCCTGTCTGGCTCTCTCGAGTAGACTTTCACCTATGGATTGGGACAGGGTGGATCAGTCCTCATTCACACAAGGCCTGGCATCTCTTCTGCGATGCACGAAACGACACACCAAGAAATTCGAAGGCCTAATCAAATCTACAGAGTCAGTACCGCCATTAGAGACCAGTCGCATCATAATCAATCTCATGGACCAGCAGCTAGATGAGGCCACCACATCAGTACTTGCCAGGGGTCTCAACTTCGCTCCCGCTCCAAGGAAAATTCCGGTCGCAGACATCATTAGCAGTATTGAAGGTGCTATCCACCAGCTGCCACCAGACAGCGCGGAAGAAATACGCCGAGAAGTTGCCAGGGCTGTTACCTAAGCCCAACATCAGCCAAGAAGAGAATAGAGCCTTGCAGATGCTTGGGAAGAACGACAACTTAGTCGTTCTGCCAGCAGATAAGGAAAACGCCACAGTCCTCCTTTCCTCAACGCAGTATCAGGAGAAGATCGATCAACTGCTGACCGATCCAGCCTATAAAATTCTCAAGAAAGATCCCACCAGCTCAGTAGAGAGACGTCCACACCTGTGGAGTAACGGTCAGCACGTCTGGGTCAGCACGTCTGGCCGCGAAACCAGGTGGCCCGGGTTCGAATCCCGGTCGGGGCAAGTTACCTGGTTGAGGTTTTTTCCGGGGTTTTCTCTCAACCCAATACGAGCAAATGCTGGGTAACTTTCGGTGCTGGACCCCAGACTCATTTCACCGGCATTATCACCTTCATTTCATTCAGACGCTAAATAACCTAGATGTTGATACAGCGTCGTAAAATAACCCAATAAAATTAAAATTAAAAAGTAGAGAGACGCACCAACCAGCTAATTAAGAAATCCAGTCTCAGCGCCAAGAGTAAGCGGTTAGTTTCACCGTCAGGCAGTATACCACCCAGGTTATATGGTCTACCCAAGATACATAAGCCGGAGGTACCGCTAAGGCCTATAGTGGATGCTATTGGCAGCCCTACGTATCGCTTGGCCCGCTATCTCACCAACCTGCTGCAACCACTGGTGGGTAGGTGCGTACATCATGTGAAGAACTCTACACAATTTGTACAGATCCTCGACAACATCAAAGTGAAACCGTCCGACCTTCTAGTCAGCTTCGATGTAGTGTCCCTCTTCACCACGGTTCCGCTCTCGGAAGCCATGCTACTGCTTTCCGATCAATTTCCACCGGACATCACGGAATTGTTCCACCACACGCTCACCTCCACATATTTTCTACAGAACAACACCTACTATGAACAGATAGATTCGCCGTGGGTTCTCAGCTTTCACCAGCCATCGCCAACTACTATATGGAGCATCTGGAACGCCATTAAAGCCTACACATTTCTTCACATACGTAGACGATATATTCGTCATCTGGCCTCATGGACAAGACACATTACCAGATTTTCTCAGGCATATAAACAGTCTACGACCCCAGATCCAGTTCACTATGGAGGTTGAAACGAACGGTAAACTCCCATTTCTGGACATCCTTATCTCCAGAAATAACAACGGATCTCTTGGCCATGCGGTATACCGTAAACCCACATGCACCATCTTGTACCTGAACGCGAATAGTTTCCATCACAAAGCGCAGTGGATGGGCATACTTAACACACTAGCCCATAGAGCAGTCTCTGTATCAGACCCGGAGCAATTAGACACTGAATTTCAACACTTGAAGCTCACCCTCCAGCAGAATGGATATTTGGCTAAAGACATCACGGCCTCTTTGAATAGAGCAAGACACAAGAAGCAGCAGCAGCCCATCACGGACTCACTAGAAGCGGAAAAACCAGCCACAGCCTGTCTACCATTCACAGGGAAGTTGTCGGGAAAGATAAGCAGACTGCTCTACAAACATGGAATAAAAACAATCCACAAACCTCCGCCGAAAATTAGGAATAAGGTCAGATCAGTAAAAGACGATCTAGGCCTCAGAGTACCAGGGATCTACCGCATCCCATGTGAATGTGATGCAGCTTACATTGGACAGACTGGACGCACAATAACGACGCGTCTTTCGGAACATCAAAGAAGCATCAGATCATGGTGGAAACATAGTAAAGGTGTGGGACTGCGCATGCTGTTGCGATAGCGGCCGAGGCGTGTGACGTCATCTTCACTGCAGACAGCGATCGCAGCTCATTGCGTTGAGTACATTTTCTTTAATAAACCTAACTAGACATTAATTACAATACATAATTTGAACTGATTGTTGCCAATGTTATTCATATCCTTTTCATTGTGCGTTTAAGTTCATGTACTCTTTAAAGAGTTATGAATAAAATTTAAAAAACATAAAAAATTAACAGTAATGGCTTAAAAGTCGCACCCTCAAATCTGCCGTCCTAGGCAGCTGCTTAGTCTGCTGAGGCCTAAATACGCCCCTGATTGCATGTAGGCTACTGTACCTGTTAACTTTCAGCGCAACAGGAGCATCCAGCACTAATGTAACAATGGAAAATCGCGGAGCCACTGAGTCTACTGTCACAGAGGAATGCCAAATACTAATACAAAGAATTCAAGAATTAGAAGAGAAGAATTACTCTCTAGAAACGAGGATTAAGGAATTGACAGCTTCCAACAGGAAACATGAAGGAGACAAAAGAAAATTACATGAGAATGTAATTTCATTGAAAAACATTAGACAAACAGAAGTTAAATCTAAAGTGGCTGAAATTTTGAAACCATTTTTCACTATTGGGCAAATTGATGCTCTTTTGAATAAAAAGCGTAAGGTGAAATGGTCTGTAGAAGATTACGGTACTGCAATAACACTTCGAAACCTAAGTCCAAAAACATACCGATACTTAAGAACAAAATTAAATTACCCGTTACCTGATTTGTCAACTCTGAGAAAATGGGCAGTAAAACAATTATCGCTTGAGGAAGGGGGTACTTCATGATGTCTTAAAATTGATGAAGGCGAGAGCTACAAATATGTCGGAGTTAGATCGTGTAACAGTATTAGCATTTGATGAAATGTATTTAAATGAGGAGGTTTCTTTTGACAGTAGGGAAGAACAAATAATTGGACCTCATAAGGCAGTGCAGGTTGTTTTTGCACGTGGTTTGTTTGCAAGGTGGAAGCAGCCCGTATACTATAAATATGATCAGACAATGACAAAAGAAATCCTAACAGACATAATTTGCCAGTTAGAAGGCAGTGGTTTTCAAGTTATGGCCACAGTTAGCGATTTAGGTGGAACAGAAAATTGTGGCATGATTTGAAAATTTCTACCAAACTAAATTGCAGTTTTCCTAATCCAAATGATTCAACTCGAGAAATATTTTTTTCAGACGCTCCACATTTATTGAAATTACACAGGAATCACTTTCTAGATCATGGTTTCAACTTGAACGGATTGAACATTTCATCAGAACCAATTCATGAACTTTTACGTGCATCCTCGTCCTCTGATACAAAATTAGCTTACAAGTTAACTCCGTTACACTTAAGTGTCCGTGGTACCCAAAGACAAAAAGTTAGTTTGGCAGCACAATTATTTTCCAACAGAGTTGCAAAGGCTTCGAAATGGTGTGGTGAAAACGAGCTGTTGAGATCAAATGAATGGAAAGAAACTTCAAAGGCAATAAAATTAACTAATGGTTGGTTTGATTTATTTAATACCGTTTCTAAATTCGGTACCCACAGTGGGCTGCATAGTTACGGAATAAACCTTCAAGATCAGAATATTATACTTTCATACCACAGTTAAAGTAGGAGAAGCAAACAGGAAATTACCTTATCAAGAGGGGATTCTAATAAATAATAAATCATTAACATTGTTGTATGAGGCAATGAGGTACAAGTACAAAATTGAATATATCATCACAAGAAAACTTAACCAAGATCTGGTAGAAAACTTTTTTTTTCGGAAATTAGAAGCATGGGTAGAACAAACGTTCATCCCTCTGCTTTAGATTTTAAACATTCTACTGAAGTGGTACGTACTAGGTCGAAATCCATTATCTCAGTTTTGTGAGAACAAAAACACCTCCGATTTGCTTTCGGAAGACGAGGCATTAATAGTGGGTCCTAGTACAAGCCAATCAGAAGTCAATGATAATCTGCAGAAAGAACTATGTGCAACGGCAGAATTTCTTAAAGGCATTCTGAAACCGGTTAAATTTACCAACGATCGAGATCCTGAAGAAAATATAAGCCTCCCAGAAAAAATATGTGAAATCTCTGCAAGACAGCGGATATCCCAGGAAGGATTAAAATATATTGCAGGATATGCTACATCAAAACATATGGAGCAATACCCGAATCTTGGAATTCCCACAAAATTGTCAACTTCTGCTAATCAAAAAGACTGGATTACTACAGTGTCCCGTGGAAACTTAATTCTCCCTCCTAAGGATCTGCAATTGGTTGCCATGCTTGTTGAAGTATATTCTCAGATGTGCACGAAGATTGTGTTTCTCATGAGAAAATTATAATAAAAAAGACTGTAAATTTGGTTAATTCTGCCATGAAAAACGAAGCAGAAATCAATTCTCCTCTTCCGCCAGAAGTAATTACGACATTGGTTAGAACAAGAACATTTATTAGAATTAAAGAAATTAATAAAATAATAAAAATGTCTGGAATTTCAAAGAGAAATATTATAAAGAAAATGAAAAAGATTGCATAAGAATAAGTATTTACTTAACAGAGTGGGATTTATAATGGTGAAATTATGTTATGTCGTGTGTGGAATAATAAGGTAAATAATGTAGTAGACTATATTATGTCTCCAATAGCCTGAATATATAAAAATATTTGTTTACTATAATGACAAATTATTCCAAGAAATTCATATACATATGTTAATGAAGGTTCAAAAGTATTTGAATTCATGTACAAAATAATGTATGTTATAAATAACTGTATAGATCTAAGTATGTATATATTTATTACACATTGTATTGTAATAATTATTATAAAACCACGTGTATATTACAGAAGGCAATATTATTAATGACACACTGCCATATCACATTGTTTCTTGAAACTTGAGTTTAATATGTAATAGATCATAATTTTATTACGTTATCATTTCAAGGTAGTTCCTATTGTACTTGAATTCATGTGTAATATAATTTGTGTGATATATAGGCCTAATTTTGTGCATATTTGTAGCATAATGTATTATAATTATTATAAAAGTACGTGTATATTACAGAAGACAATTATTAACGTTGCACTACCATATAACATTATTTCTTTACTCTTGAATTTAATTTATTGTTCACTATTTTATAATGTTATAACTTCAAGATAGACCCTATTATGGCCTATACTGTCAATATTTACTGAATACACAAACCATGAGTTTTATTTATTCATTTAAATCTATGGACGCAGATCTAACCATCAACAATCTGTTATGTTGACTGTGTCATTCGAGTGCGGCCTGCAGTAAAGGTGACGTCATGCGCAGACTGAACGAAAACACGCACAGCTTGTCCCACACCTCTACTATGTTTCCACCATGCATCAGATTAATGCAGCCCGAAAAATCCAGATTGGCTGAACATTGTATTGAAAAAAGCCATAGGATTAATATCAATAACACCGAGGTCCTGGCGAAGTGTTCGGGCTATTGGGATAGAAGAGTAAAGGAAACCCTGGCCATAGCGGCAGAACACGGTAACCTGAATCGGGACTCGGGTCTCCAACTAAGCGCGGCTTGGGCACCGGCTATTAAATTTCTCACCACCCGGACGACGGGCCGTCATCAGCGGAGGACATATGAGAACTCGTCCGCCGAGCCCACCGTGAGACCCAAGGTCATTCAGCCGAAAAGCACAAAGCAAGACGACACGTCGGCCGCGTTCTCGCCGCAGTCCGCACTAATAACAACCAATCGGCGCACAGCTCCTCGGCTGACTCCTCCCTCTGGCACTATAAATTAAGGAGCTGGGTACCCTCAGATATCATTTAACCCTGAAGATGAGGAAGATGAACATCCTCGAAAAGTCGGTGTATCACCAACTTATGACCTGGATGGAAGCCTGAGAAAATTTCGAATTATCACGTAGCCAGGAAAGCTTCAGTAGTTATATCATGAATAGTTAATGAGGTATTTTCAACAGGATAATGCGACTGCTCATTCTGCGAATGCATCTATGACAGAGTTTAGCTGTATCTTTGGGTGAAGAATTATCAGTATGGGGTTATGGCCGACTCGTTCCCTAGATCTAATACCATTAGAGTTTATTTATGGGGAATACTAAAAAACAGAGTGTATGTAAATAATCCTGGCACAATTGAAAGATAAAATTCCTAACACAATTAGACAAATCAGTGCAGTGGAGCTCATGAATGTGAGTGATTGTTTTTTATGGAGATGTGAACTGTATACAATGCAATATGGTCAACACTTCAAACAGCTACTGTCATGAGGGTGAGTACAAAATTTTGTAATTAATATGACATATAATTAATGTTAAATATTATTATGGTTAGTAAGTATGCATGTAAGTTTTAATTCAGTGAAGCACCGTGAATTTAAGAGCCCGGTTGCCAACGGTTGCTCAAGCAACATACCACCCAACAGCCGAAGAATAAGTCGATACTTATCGCTGGAACACTCTGTAGGTATTGCATTGTGTCAGAACAGACTCCATACAGTGCAATAAAGAAGCAATTCATGTGTTCAATAAAGTCTAGTAAAGGAATTTTTGTAGAGATAAACTACATTTCAACATATTCCACATACATTATTTCACAGATAGAGCTGCAAGTCAAATCAAGAGCAAATTCATTTTGGGAGATTTATTTTTTCATGTACAAAATTATGGCTTCATAGCAGAGAGAAGCTATTTTTGCACCTCACATGGGAAAGGCATGATGGCATTGGTGATGAAATAAAGAGGGTAGTATTAAGAGCAGAACTACAGAAGAAAATAACTGTGAACACTACTGAAGAGTTTGTTAATGCAGCAATGAAACTGACTCCATCAGTAAACATTCTTTATGTACAACAGAGGATTATTCACGAGATAAATACAGGCAAACTAAAAGCATGTTGGGAGAAATGTAACAATGTCCATGGTATCCGAATTTTGCTGTGCCTAAAAACAATAACACGCTGCTGCTTTTGGGGAATTCCTGCTTTTCTCTGAAAGAGAGTGATGACAAAATAATACAATTTTTTTTTTATTAAGATTTTGATCAATGTGAATCTAAATATATTCATAGCAATACTGCAGAAATGATTTCAGGAGATACTTATATGGACACAAATCACAAAGTGAGCCTATTAAAATGCAGTGAATGATATTTCTGTGATTTCAAAAACAGACATAACCAGTATCATTTCAAAACCACGAGTGGTTGGAATAAAATGTGCGAGTTATTATTTTAATGTTTCAGTTGATATTATGGAAGCTTAACATGAACTTTCACATGTACTCAAGTATTCTAGTAATGTAAAGGTTTTGATTATTCTTATCTCCAAATACAGACACTTCAATAAAATATAGGACATTTTTTTTCCTTCCGTAACATGACTGTAAATTGTTATTTTGGTTCTCCATTGCTAAAACATGCTAACAAAAATATAACTGTGTTTGAAGTTTAAATATGTATTCATAATAAAATGTCCCTCACTCAACGGATGAAGCAGACATCTGACTTCATTATTGTATATAATTCATGTCCTTTACAATTCCTTGTTTAACACAGGAATTTTTTTCTTTTCCCTTTGACTTCTGATGTTGTACGTCAATTGGAACCACAGTTTGAAGAAGTGTTAGTAAAGGGTATTGTGGTATATAAATTACTTAATTGTAATGTGTATGTGTTTTTAATATATGTTTTGTAAAAAAAGTCAAATGGCATCCTTGCATAACAGATTAAATACCACGGCTTAACCCAAATATGTTTCAAATTAATTAGGTTAATTTTCACTGACTTATAAATAAAAATCATGCCATACTGACAAGCAAATAATAAACTTCCCGATAGTGTTTATGGATTAAGTTTAAGCACATTCAAATATTGTTTTAACATAATGTAATATGAATCACAATATTGCAGTTATTAAGTTTTACATGGATAAAAGAAAACCAGTTTCGTTTTTTTACATATGTAGAGTACTTTCATTTATAGATGTATGAAATAGCATATTACGAAGACTTTATATGACATCATTGTTATTAGAAAATATTTCAAAATTTGTATTCATAATGTGAGTCAAGGGTAACATAAACCACAATGCAATTGTGATTATCCACAGATATTTATAAACCATAATGGCACTTGCTGCTGCAAAAAGGCAAAAGAAGAGGAAAGAAAAACTTGAGAGAATGTCACTATGAAGAATTCAAGAGAAATCATATAATGCATACAAAAGCTAGTAGACATAAGGCAGTGGCAAAAAAAAAAAAAAAACTACCCAAACATGTAAAAGAAAAATTGAGTGTGAAAAAAAGAAAAATGCTTGAAATCGTGTGACAAAATGTAGGGATCTGAACAAGAAGCACCTTGTTGAGGCAATAAAGAATACTGCTGCTTCACCTGAAGTTCATAAAACATGAAGGGCCATGGCAAAAACATCTGCCAAAGCCAAATGTGCTCTACCATTCTCCATGTCGTAAGAGTGCAGTAGTTAGGAATATATTTTCAACAGTTTCTCCTACTATAGATATTAAAGGAACACCCAGAGTAATCATATAAGTAAAACTACAGTGAAAAGAGTGAAAGTCTTCTACTGCCAAGATGGCATTAGTAGGTGAGCTTCTGGACGAAAAGATGTTACTGAAGATGGTGAAGAAAAAAAAAGAAAGAAAGAACAAGTTTGACACATGGTTTATTCTATTCAAGAGACTCACAAGCTCTTCGAACACTTACTGGTAAATCCAAGTCTGCAGAATTTTGACCACGTGTTCTTCTGAGCAGCAAGCTTCCTCATATTTGTATATGCAAGTATCATGAAAATATTATCCTGGCAATGGAAGCTTGACATGAAGCAAGTACACACAATGATTTTTCAAGTTCAATTATATGTAGCCCTATAAATGAAAACTGTTGGATAGGGTGCTGTCAGCAGTGATGCCAAGTTTGAATCATTGCTCTAAGGCAGCCGTGATGAAAATGGAATGAGTACATTGTGACACACTATGGCGTCAGGTTAAGCCTGAGAATAATAAAGGTTCAGTCTGGTATACTAAAACCAAATCAGGAACTGGTGCTAGATTATTTGGAAATGGCACCAAGATTTCTTTCAGCTTGGGTCAATATGCCACAGTCTTTCAGGCTGAGATCTTTGCTATCTTAGCCGTGTTAGGGAAAGTATTAGAAAAGGCTACAATTGTAGACAAATACCTATACTTTCAGACAGCCAAGTGGCGCTTAGGGCACTTGAAGCCCTCTTGGTTAAATCAAAACTGGTATTGGAGTGCCGTGAGTCCCACATGTTACTTGCTGAACATAATACAGTTTAACTGAAATGGGTGTCAGGACATGTAAGGATTCACAGTAACGAAAGAGCATATGAGGCTGCCAAAAAGGGAACTGAGATCCCAGTCATAGGACCTGAACCTGTGCTGGGACTATCTCTTAAGACCAGTAAAGCAGGTTATCAGGGACTGGGCTCTCAAAAAACACTATAATCACTTGAACTCAAGTGAGGGCTATAGATACTCAAAGGGCTATAGACACTCAAAGATCCTCATAAGAAATTTTAATAATAACAGCTCAAATGACCCGTTACAATTGAACAAAAAACAGCTCCACTGGGCAGTTGGATTCCTTACAGGACACTGCGCCCTCAAGAAGAACTTGTATAGGATGGGACATAATATCAACCCAGCCTATACTCGTTTTTCACAGGGAGATGAGTCTGTAACTCATCTATTATGCAAATGCAATGCACTCACTCATCAAAGAGCTTTTGGAAAACATTTTCCAAAGTTTGATGAGCTATCAAATGTCCCAGTCCGTAGTTTGATTCAGTTCATTAAGGCCCAATTGTATAAAACTCCCTGACTAAAGATCAACTTCGATCGAAGATCGAAAAGTGAACCGAGTTCAGACACTTCTTCTATTGTATAAAACTTTTCTGCGATCAAATTACTTTGGTTCAAATGCAATCTAAGTTCACGTGAAAAAGATTTGGCAACATCGCATAAACAGGTGAAATACGTGATGCGCGGACCATGTTACACAGGTTTGTTCAGTGTTGCCAATCTAGTGACTTTAACTCTTTTTCAACAACAATTTCTTTTAACTTTTATATTGCTTAAATAGGGATTTAGGGACCTTTTTAGCATCCCATAGTGACAAAATTTAATCTTTCTCTGTTGATAATGAGAAATCTAGCGACTTTACAACTACTTTTTGGCGACTTTCCGTATTACATTCTGTTGGAGACACTGGTTTTTTGTGCAATGTAAATAATGGCGGACAATAAGAAGAAGGTTGACTGTTCTCCAAGTTGTTATCATGTTATGGTGTTTGATACTGCTAAACATAATAAAGCTTTATAAAACGACAATTTTCTTTTAGTAATATAGTTAATTGAACATTTATGAATGTACCTGTCATATCCATTAATAATTAATGGTTGTTATAAACATAATATAATTATAGGTTATGTTATTTGATACTGCTGAACACGATAGAGGCTTATAAAATATAAGAATGTTTGTGTATTAAGGCAAGAAATTGAAAGAAATATATATATAAATGTACCTAACATATCTATTAAAATTAATAATAATGGATATTTTATTTGCACAATCTGTCACTCGTATATTTCAAACAGAAACGAAATAACTGAACTTGGATCATCTAACTTAATCGGAGAAATTTCTTCAGTCAAAGTTGACTTTAGTTTGAGACAAATTAATCTCAGATTAGACTTTATACAACACAAAATTCCAAGTTCAGCTGAAACAAGGATCAATTTAACCGCTGATCTAAGATTAAATGGTTTATACAATCGGGCCTAAGAACATCAAACTATTGGACTGATTGAATATTATGACGGGGATGCGCAATAGATCTTTCAGGTTGCAGTGCTAGGGCTGTTATAGCCCTTCCCTTCTTAAATTAAATTCAAGATGCGCTATGGCAGCTATGCATTTCTCCTGCTTCCTACCTCCTCACACCTTCACTCACTAGGAGTCAAACTCGGTTCCATTTGTAATTGTCTCTGACCTGACATGAGTGTCGTATATTTGCAATGTCTCTCTCGAAACCATGTACCTCTAAAAAACGAAAGTTTCAAGCAAGATGAGAAGACACATTTTTTTTCTGCCAATATGGTGAGAATATTAAATCTATGATTTCTTCACAAGTATTACAAGGAAAACTGGTGTATAACATAAAATGACATTATACTACATGTCATCCACATTATGAAACATTGAAGGGCAAGTATTATTATTATTATTATTATTATCGGAATAATTAGCAGTCTTTATTTGTGGATAAGTAGTTGTACTTTTCTTTTGTTAACAAGTCTAGACCAAGCAAATGGACTGCTGGAATTGAAAGAAAGAAATGAACCCCAGACTACTAATAATACACAAAGCATGGCACAGAAAATGAACCATGCTAGTTATTTGGTAGCTTGGGAAATTGCAAAGAGTTGTAAGGCATTTCAGAAAGCAAAATTTCTAAAAACTTGTTTGATTAAAAATGTTCAAGTTTTGTGTCCACAGAAGGTTTCTAATTTTGAAAATTTACATCTTTCTCGTCAATCACCACAAAAATTAAATTCCTTTCTAATGACGTCACAAGACAGATAAACATGAAACTCAGTAGTTTTGTATACTTTTCTCTCGCAATTGACGAGAGTACTGACATCACATATATGACACAATTGGCCATATTTATTTGTGGAGTTGACAAAGAGTTAAATGTCGAGGAATATCCTTTAGACCTAGTTCCCATACAAGGCAATGCTACTGATGAAAAAATTTTTAATTCCTTCTGAATGAGTGTTGAGAGTCACAATTTAGATTGGTCAAAGCTAGTAGCAGTGGCAAAAGATGAAGCAAAAGAATGGTGGGCAAAAAGAAGGGCTTTCTTGGAAGATTTAAATCTTTTCTTGCTGAAAAAAATATAGCCTACTGAATAAAGTTCATGCAATTTATTGCATTTTACATCAAGGGGCACTCTGTGCCAAGTCAATGACGTTAAAATCAGTTCTGGATATTGTTGTTAAGATAATAAATAAAATAAAAATCAGTGCATTGAAACATAAACAGTTCAGACAACTGCTTAAAGACCTAGGAGAATCCACGGAAGATTTGAAGTATTTCTGCTATGTTTAAGGGGCTTAGCAGAGGGTCGATGTTACGAAGTTTTTCTTTGACCTCCATGAACTAGTAGCAACATTTATGCGAAAGCAGGTAATTTTAGTAAACTTCATATTTTATTGTGTTGACATAATTGTATCATTAAACTTTATTAGCCTATTTATTGTTTTATTGATTTACTTTCTGATAATTGTTTTAGAGCATGGAAGTAGAAAAACTATACAACGAAACCTGTCTTTCTGCTTTGATTTATTTGTATGACATTTGTAAGCATTTGAACAACTTAAATATGAGACTTCTATGTCACCAGCAAAATGTTGCTGCAATGTACAGCACACCAGGCTTTCACAAGAAAGCTCACTCTCTTGACAGAACACTTAAACGAGTCCCAGCTGCAGTACTTTCCATATTTACAGTATCTTCCAAATATTGCTCCTTAAACATGAATTTTTCTGAACACAGATTTCACGATTTACTCAATTTAGAGTACGACATATCTCTGTACATTGATCCTTTATCAGCAGATGTATGAATGATGTAGTTAGATCTTTAATTTCAGTTCACAGATTTACAATGTGATGTTACAATGAAAGCTAGATATAAGGAATTGACAGATGTTGAACTTTTAAAATCTTTGTCAAAAAAAAAGTATCCGAAGCTTCGTTCTTTCACTTGCTCTGTTAAAGCCATATAAACTACAACTTACGTTTGTGAACAATTATTTTCAACAATGAAAATAGTGAAAACCAAATGCAAATCATGACTGACAAACACCTTTGTGATCAATTATGACTGGCAGTAAATGACATAGTTCCTGATTTTGAAACTCTGTCGCAGAGATGTTCTAAAGACAATCTGTTCTGTGATTTTTTCTTCATGTCTTTATACACTGTATGTACTTAACATTAGTTTGTAGCCTTGTATTGTAGAAAATATATTTAAGTATTTGATGTAAGGAAAATAAAAATTCGTTGCAATTATTTGCTTCTTATTCAAGATTGATTGAATAATCAATACTTTTTGAATGAAACCCAAATGTTATATTTAACTACTATCCTATGATGCTCATTCTAGTTACTGAGTCAGACAGTTGCTTCACTTCCCCTTCAGGTTTCCACCTCCCTCCATAGGTGCTATGCACATTGCAAGTTAAACAATGACTCAGTGCATGATCACATCTTTGCCACAGCAGCTCTAAGGAAATGAGTCAGTCTACACAAAATGGTAGGCATATGTCTGGAAAAATGAAATGTAAGAAGAAAAGGAATCTGGGAATACAAGTAAACCTGTGAACGGTGGTACAGTTTTAGAATTGTTAACTGCACAATAGAAATTTTGCCACAATTTTTGAGGCACTGTTACATAAATAGACACAAGCAAATAGTTATAAATTGGAATGTGTCGTGTGGAGAAAAACTAAGCAACGAATCCACAGCCCCAAGTAAATTGGAAAGACATTTCAATACTAAACATAGTAACTTATCTGGGAAAGGTAAGAACTATTTTAGACAATTATTTTCATCAGAAGAAAAGCAAGCAGAAGTTAAGGAACGGAGACAAACTATTTCTGAAAAAGCACAAGCAGGCAGTTATAAGATTGCCGAAATAGCAGCGAAAAAATGCAGCCTCACACTGATTTTACCTGCCTGCAAGAAAATAGTGAAATCGAAGTTAGTTGATGGCGCCAAGAAGGAAATATCCTTGGTTCCATTGTCAAATGATACTATTTCCTGGCGAATTGATGACATGTCTTCAGATATCCAGCCAGTGCCATGTACAGCTGTCAAAAGAAAAAGTGGCCGCTCTCCTGAAACAAAGTTCCCTTCGGGTATCTTCACTACAATTCGGAGACAGGCTATGTTACATGTTGTTGGACCACGTTGCCTGATATCTACAGTTATAATTGAAGTATACTGTGTGTTATTCGATAGCATAATGGTAGCGTTCAGGCCTCTTATTCAAGAGGTCCTGCGTTCGACTACAACCTCGTGCTTTTTATGTCCTTTTTTGTTCTGTTTTTGAGAGAGACAAACTAGACATAATGGCTCCTTTCTCTTTTATGATTATTTTAGTAATTAACATCAGATTCATTAATATATTATGCCATGACTTTATCATTATCATTATGATATTGTGGCTGCAAATGAAAAGAAAAAAGATTTTATTCTCAATAAAATATCTTTCGTGGCATAAACATAACAAATTTACTGGCGTCGGCCTTAAAACATTCAAACAATTAAGCGTTCAAAAAACAAAACAAAAAGCCACAATTCAACATTTAGTCTATCTTCCTCTTATCTCGATCATCTTGCAGTCGAGTGGGCATGAAATTGACTAGTCTTTGCAAATAGCGACTGTTCTTACACACGATATTCCAGGCATTCTGAACATACCCACATACATAAGTGTTCTGTCCATGGGCAGGTCTTTCATTGCAAACACAGCACTCTCCAATCTTTCCTATTTTCTGCCTTCCTCTTAGTCTCCGCATATGATCCACATATCCTAATGTCGTCTATTATTCTTTTCAACCAGAGACCCAACCAATTCCTTTTTCTCTTTCTAATCAGTTTCAGCATCATTCTTTCTTCACTCACTTTTTCGAACACAATTTTATTTCTTATTCTGTCTGTCCACTTTACACGCACCGTTCTTCTCCACATCCACATTTCAAATGCTTCAATTCGTTTCTCTTCATTTCGTCGTAATGTCCATGTTCTTTCCCCATACAATGCCACACTCCACACAAAGCACTTCAGTTTGCAGTTTTCTTGGGAAGGATAGGCCTAAATGCAGTAACATCCCGTTGCTTTCCGCACACCACTATCTCTTTCGCATCTTATTACATTCCAGGGGGCCCAAGCGTGGAGATGAGGAGAGTGGATTTGATTAATTGGGCCCTCCGGACTTCACCGAAAGTCACTGCAAAGGTTAAATATTAATTCTATCAGGATGTTTGACCCGGTCAGAGACCGGGAAATCTTAATTAGCCTTTGCCCCCCGCATCCTGGACTAGCTTCTACGAATCATCAGAAAATCTTAGTGTGATTGGGCCAATTTTTCCGAAAATGTTTCCACACTTTTGCTCTCGTAGCTCAGCGGACGAACGTCGGAATTTAGATGTCAACGTCTCAGGTTCAATTCCTCGTTACTCCTTTTCATTTTATTGTGGTTCAAGATAGTATAATGTAATAATACAAAAAGAAAAACTAATACCAGTATTATGCAACTGGATTTTTCCAAACCTAATATTAAATTTATGTTATTTATATCGCTAAAGAACGATTACAATATAAATAACTTGAATACTATTTATACAGTATCACTAAAGAACGATAACAGAATATAAATGATAAATATCGGTTTGTTTAATTAATATATTGCGAAAGAACAATAACAATATAAATAACTTGAATATTGTTTTATAATGCTAATGAAGGAAAACAGAATATAAATGATAACTTGAATATTATTTAAATCGCTAAAGAACGATAACAATATAAAAAACGTGAATATTATTCATATCGGAATTTCACAGATTTATTACAGATGTATTTAAGAAATTGTAGAAGAATAGTAATTAGTAACAGTGTCCTATTTATTCTTCTTGGAGCCAAATTTGTAACTTTTAAAAGTGTGGTTACTATGTTGAAGTGTATGTGTTGTAACGGATGCTTGATTTGTTATGTATGTGAATCAGTTATGGGATGCTTGATGTCGTCGCAATGTCGTAATTATAGTTTGATTGTGTTTGTGTGACTATTGTGTATTAATTTATGATGTATGGTACGGAAATCTGCATATTTGTGTTATAGAAGTGTTACGTATGTGTGTTGTTAATGTTTTTGTATGTTTCAAATTGATAACTGATATTTGTTTTGCAATCGCAATGCCTAATTTACGGATTGTTTATGTTTTGTTTACATTGCGTAAGCTAATTTAATTTTCTTTTCCATTTCTCTTTATGCTTATCTTTTTTGTGTATAAAACTATAACCCTAACATACATATGTAAAATAGGGCTAACCCCCATTGAAGATACAATAATAATTATTCTTATCGTTATAATACGATAACAGAATACAAATGATGACCTGAATTTTATTCATATCTCTAAAGAACAATAACAAAATATAAATAACGTGATATCCATAAAGAACGATAACTGGATATAAATGATAATTTGAATATCATTTACATCGCTAAAGAACGATTAAAAAATAAAATTAAAACTTGAAGAAGGCCCGAACCCACGACCTTTGAATCATTAAACAAGCACTCTACCGCTGGTCTACGAGGCGCAGATATGGAACACTTTCATAGTTCCGGAACTGCTTGTACAAGCACATGCATCGTGTAACATCGCCGCGACCCGAAGTGGACTTTGAAAATATTCGCTGTTCACGAGTGCGGCCACTTTTTTTTTTGACAGCTGTACATGAAAAAATGTCAATTACTGAGTTACATCGGATTTGTTGATGAGGATTTGATTATTGAACAATTCCTTTCATGTACTGAATTACCTTCAAAGTCAACTGGAGGAGATATGTATAATTCGATATCCAGCATCTTAAAACAAAATAGGCTGGGCTTAAGACACTAACAAACAAAAAAATAAGAAGCACGAGAGACATCTCTCAGTTGAACAAGAAATACGTGTGTGTTTGTCTTCAATTCATAAAACAAAATAGGTTGGGCTTAAGACACTAACAAACAAAAAAAAAACAAGAAGCACGACAGACTTCTCACAGTTGAACAAGAAACACGTGTGTTTGTCTTCAATTCCACCATGAATTGAACTTTTATGTAAGAAACGACAAGCTAGTGTTCCTCATTAATAACTCATTACTTTTGTTGTAAGTCGTAAGCCAATAAATTTCTTGTAAGAAAAGTTTTTCTTGAATATTACTCTCTTGTTCTTTTTTTAAATAACTACTGAATGAAATTACTTTTACCAGCAATATCACAAATCTCAAGTTTTGCGGCACACCTAGCTAATTGTGTGCCACGGCACAACTGTTGAAAACCACTGCTCTATATAGTCGGATCAACCTGCTTCACAATTTAAAAACAAGTTTGTTGCTGCCACTCTGTCTATAGGTTACTTGAAAAGCGAACTGGTGTGAAAATAATATGGAATTACTTTGCCACTTCACAAGGCAAGGTGCCAGTAGATGGCATTGGCGAATGTATTAAAAGACAGATACGGCAGTCAGTAAAATCAAGGAAGAACATTGTCCAGAATGCAAAGGGTTTCCAAAAAGCTGAACATACATCAAATGTCCACGTAACTTACAGCTGATGACAATATCTGACATAGAAGAAAGAAATAAATTTATGAATTTAGAATATGTGTTCGTAAATGCAATAGCCATAGATAATGTAAGTAACCTCCATTGTTTAACTTGCGTATAGGTTCAATACTTTCCGAACATAAGCCTAAGTCTCTAAACTCAAATAACAAAAGTTATTTTAAGCACTTACAAGTAGAAATTGGGGACTGGGTGGAAGTGAATTATTATGAAAGTACATTGTATACAGGCATAATAATGGTTATCGAAGACACTGAATGTCAAGTCATGTAATGACTATTAATGGCAAATATTGAAGATGACCAAAAAAGAAAGATGAACGTATTATAGTTGAGTACAGGTTATTAGGAAAATCACTCTACCCAATGTCATTAATAACTGTGGTTATTACTCATTTTAAACCTAGGACATGCTGTATGATGCATGCTGATAACAGTTATTTTAACTGCAGTATTTATTCTCAATATTATGACATAAGTTACTTAAAACAGTTTTACTTGATTCACGTAAAAGTATAACATGAGTCACATTAAAATGTTGTTGTTGTTTTCTAATGCCAGGCGTTTGACAATAAAGTCATTTGACCTCTTGCACTCCAATATTTTTCGAAGATATTATCATGACTAGCCACTGAAGCACAGATTTTGAGGTGTTCCGAATCCATTTCTTGGTTTGAGTTGCACAATGGGCAGTTAGGAGACTGATATATTCCAATTCTATGCAGGTGTTTGGCCAAACAATCATGGCCTGTTGCCAATCTAAATGCAGCTACAGACGATTTTCGTGGTAAATCGGGAATTAACTGTGGATTTTGATGCAGAGAGTTCCATTTTTTCCCCTTGGGATTGAGTTATCAAATTTTGTTTCTTGAAGTCTAAGTACCTATGTAGATTTAATAAATCTCTTCACAGAGTAATACGTAGATTTAGTAACAGGTCTGTAAGTAGCAGTACACTAAAATATGTAGACTATTTTGTAGGGAAGATACAGTATTTGTTTCTTTACCAATCCACTGTTTAATGGGTGCTAACCTAGAAATAATTAAACAGCAAAATGTGTAGGCTACAGTATGCTAACAGTAACACAACAATTACATGTATATAAGAGTGGATGCAAATTGATGTAACATGAGTAACATTTGTTGAAAATAAATTAAAATCTGATATCTGTACATGTATAGTAGGCCTATTTTTCTACAGCAATTTCTGAATGTTACACCCAAGGTTACAAATTATTTCATTGGATACTTTTCTTTACACTATATATAATTTTGAAACACCTGTAAGGTGTTCTGGAGCGTAACATGAGTCACATAGATTGACCCACATCATTTGCTCGTCTCTTCCTCTCTTAGGACAAAGATAAGTTATGGCTATATTCCAGTGCTCTGCTATTGGCTCTCACCGAGTGGCTTGCAGCAAAATATAGAATAAATTAATACTGGATAAGTTTCTCCTAAGCTTTTCATCAGTGTGTATAAGGGTACAAAATCTACAAATAAATATCCACTACCAATAATTCTTGCAAAATATGCCAAAATAACAAACAAACTTTCTTCATTATTGTTTCACATAGATTACAAAGTATTAAATGTGTCATGCTTCATAAACTCGTAAAAATAGGGACATTGCACTTTCTTAAAGCGAAAATTAACTAAAGAAATTCTACATTCCTACATTTAAGCTTAGGCTACATTCGGATCACTCATATTTAGGGTGAGCTCACCAGTAGGTGACCAGTTAAAGAACATTAGTTTCTTAAATGTCCATTTTGTTTGAAGATAAAGGCACAAGGAAAAGATTTTTACAGTAAAAGTATAATAAAATATTGACACAAGCAATGGTGCTATTCAATGTGTGTTTAAAGCAATGTAACATGATGAAATTTATTTTTAAACTAGTGGCTTACAAAAATACCAGTAGTTGACCGCAATGTGTCAGTAAATGACCAGTTTTCGACCAGTAGTTGACCACCACTACAAAAAATTAGATATAGCTATTTTAACATAGAAGAGACACATATTCTATTAGATAAAAATGCATTTACATTCTAACCAAGATTTTAATCTGTAAAACTGAAAATATGAATCCCGTAAGTGTGTCTTTTTCATAGTTTTCCTGCGTTCAGGAAAAATACACTGCACTGTATCCTGAGATATAGTATCAGTATCTTCTTGTGCCAGCCACTTGAATACATTTCCAGCCACTTGTTGAGCAAATAGATCAAAATCTTCTTCCTCTTTCTTTACCACTTTTCCCACAAAGTAAATGACAAGTTTTCCTCGATATATATTTCACAATGCCCTATGACCCGCATTTCATATGGTTCTCATCACCACTGCTTTGGTTGTTGCTAGCTTCCTCAGAAATGTCCAAAGGCATGTCATCAGAGTCCAATGATGAAGTCTGGAATTCTAGCTCAAACTCAGAGCAATCTGACTGAGAGGCCTTTGGTGTTTTTTTTTTTTTTTGCTACCAGATCTTCCCTGATTACTTCCGTCTCTTTTCTTTTCCCCCACATTGTTTTTTCTATCTTCCCTCCGTATTTCTTTCTTTTTGTTAACATTTAAATCCTAATGATATTTTAGCCACCTGTTACTCATAATTAGATTAGATTAGATTAGATTTATTTATTTAACCTGGTAGAGATAAGGCCGTCTCATGTTGTAAACACATTTTTCTGCTGCATTTCCTCAGTCTGCATTTCTTCTCCATTTTGCTGTGCTTCTTCAACATTACTGTTTTTGACAAGTCAATATGGCACCATCAGCAGTGTTAGAATTATTGGGTTGTATGCATCTTTTCCATAATTTTAACGAATTGCAGATCAGATGCCACGTCATCTCCAGTCCAATTTTCATTAGCTGCAACAGTTCTAAATTCTTCAGTGCATCCAGCTTTCATAGCCGATTCCAAATACATCTGGTATTTCACATTAAACTTTGCTGGTTTGAGGTTTACAGTTCCATTTCCATCAACACACACAAACTCAAGGCTCATACATTGAGAATAATCTACTGAATTTGTATCAAATGGAAAGATGCCACATTTACGGAAACCATTCTGGAGTGGCTCTTTCATCGAACATTCTCTCTAGTGACTGACCAAAATTTGTTTTTTATACTGCACATCCCTAATACTTATATGGCAAATCCTCAACTGCATTTTTCCATCCAGTTTTTAAGAGCTCGAATACAGAAATATCAGCAGGTTATAGAATGTGTGTAGCATTTAAGTTATAAGCAAGGCAAACAGAAGAATTTTATTTTCTGCACACAATTTGGCAACTATGGTGACCATCAATTTAGGAGGAGGCATTCTATCCTTCAGCTTATTTTTATTTATTTATTTTAGTAGGTTATTTTACAACGCTTTATCTTAGTTAATCTAGCGTCTGAATGAGATGGAGGTAATAATGCTGGTGAAATGAGTCCAAGGTCCAGCACCGAAAGTTACCCAGCATTTACTCATATTGGGATAAGGGAAAACCCCAGAAAAAAACCTCAAACACTCAAACAGGTAACTTGCCCCGACCGGGAATTGGATCCGGGCCACCTGGTTTTGCGGCCAGACGCCTAACCATTACTCCACACGTGTGGACTTCAGCTTATTAGTCAGGGTGGAATGTAGTATTTAATATTTTCTTGCAATTTTCGAATTGGAATAAAGTCATTTGAGCATCCTTAACTCCATTATTTTAGGATTATTTTATATATTTGAAGAATTCTTTTTTCCATTTTTTTACCTAGCCATAAGAAATAGTTGCAAACATTTAAAACACAGATTACATAAAATGTACATGATTTACATAAAAAGGAAGGATCACATTTGCAAGTGATGGACAACTACTGGATATCACTTTATTTTAAACTGCTTGATAAAAATTAAGAACTAGTAAATGACCACCCCTATTAATTACTCGTAAGAACTATAAAAACTGAAAATGTGTGTATACATAGTTCCTATAGCTTATACAGAAGGCAAAATATGCATTCATTCAATATAATATAATATAATTATATTTCAGAGCAGTGTTCATATTTCTGTACACCTGCTACAACACTTCCCTAATAGCAAGCACGAGCTGAAACCATACTGCAAACACAAGCTTTGTTTCTCAAATTTCTGCTTTATGTAAAACCATAATTTCGTGTTATACTGTTATCATATGAAACAAAGAGATGTTAAAGATTATATATAACTGAAGAAATATTTTTCATTGGTGCCAAAATGCTTATTTTTAATTAAAACATTCCCATGTGGTCAACAACTGGGTCCTGGTCAACTACTGGTGAGGTCACCCTATCTGTACCATCAAAGCATTCGTTATAACGAACTATCACATGGGGGAGGGGGAGGGCATAAATAGGCCTAAATAAAATAAGCACAAAATGTGTCGATAACACAATTTGTAGACATGCAGTTGATCGTATATGTAAAGCATAACAAAAGCCTAAACTGTCACAGATTCGTGTACGCAAGATGTGAAAGCAGAATACGAAGGGAACTATCTCAGCACTAGTTTAGCCCAAACATTCAAACACAAAAATGCTTCATCAAAACAGAATATGACAAAAGTATATGTATATAGAATAAGCTGTCACTGTTTAACTTGCATCTTTCCTTAGTGTAGGCCTAAGTTTCGTAAGCACTTACAGCAATGGCAACTGCAGTGACACAAATTACAGGCTACAAAGATTTAGCAAAGTTTAAATTGTTTTTTTTTTATTTTAGTAGGTTATTTTACGACACTTTATCAACAGCTTAGGTTATTTAGCGTCTGAATGAGATGAAGGTGATAATGCCGGTGAAATGAGTCCGGGGTCCAGCACCGAAAGATTTAAATTGTTAAAAACTTTCTTATCCTTAATCTTTGTACTGTACTTTAGGCTATAATAAATATATATATATATATATATATATATATATATATATATATATATATAGAGAGAGAGAGAGAGAGAGAGGCTGTATCTGTGTGTATGTGTGAAACAATTAGATATCAAGTTTGAATACGGTAGGTTACCTCAGTCGTAAACGTTACCACATCTATAAATATAATATAGCTGAATGTTTCCTGTCTTCAGATGTTCAGAGAAACAGAAGCCAATAAATTAATTTTTTACATACGGCCTAGTGACGAAAAATAGAACATGTTTCACATCCAGTATGGATGCATTAAAATATAGATTTTTCGGAATATAGAGAAAAAGGAAATAACTCCAAAAAGTCGCGGCAATGTCTACATTATTTATTACAGATTCCGAAAAGTTACATAACTTAACAAAAAATGGAAATGAATTTACAAAATAAAGGTTAGCGACCCTTAGCGCCAACAAACCTAACCTAACCTAACCTAACAAAACGTGGTAATCTGGAGGTTAGTCGTTAATATGGGTTATAATTCAAATCCTGGGATAAGAAAGTGAGTCTTCCAATAAAAATGTTCCGCCTGATTTCGTAGTACATACCTATGCTTATCAGTATGTTTTCCATTGCAACTGTGTTCTCTCAAACGAGAATAAGTAGTCATTACATGCAACTCTTGGTTGTTTACTAATATATACCTGAAAGGATAGTAGTATAGGGATATATAATATTAACTGCGTTAATATTCAATGAGAGATTATAAGAGCAAAATACTATGACCGAACACTATTTTCATACCATAGTCTACACTAAATGTAGTCTAACATAATTTGTATTAAAACAGTAGTACAACATAAGGTCTACTAACTCAGCTAAATTTTAATCTAAAGTATGAATTAAATATAAACTGTCTGAAGCCTTCTGATAAATTCTAATCCTTACCCTCTTAACATGGTGAACTTCAACCATAAGTCGAAACAGCTTCTACTCTGGGTACAAAGCAGGGTTTGATTCGCAAAAGTTTATGATTAAAAACTTTATTTCTAACATGTTACGTCCTAGATAGTGATAGGTGTGGCATAATTTCGAATTTCGCACCAGCTTTTAACAGTACATTACAATTAATTCCATTACAGTTTTAATGTAACTTAAACCCTTTCACGCTTTTGTATATGCTGCACATGTGCAATATAATTATAATCAATTATATATCAAATAAGCAATAAAAATTTTCTTAAATGTAAGTTACCTTTGAAAGCATTTCGAATGTAGGCTAGGGTGCCATAAGTAATTTTATAGAAAATATACATAAGGCGACTTGACTCATATGAACCACAGGAGACGTTTTTTGTAAAATTTGTTCCTTAGATTTACTTTGAAGCTAGCGATAATACATCTCCTCTGTTACTATTTTTAGAAAACTTACAGGCATCACAATCATTTACATACTAGAAAACGTTGCTAGGCCTACATTCTTCTCTTCTCATAATTTCGTTTTCAATTGGTGAAGAACAAAATTGCTCACTCGCAAGATATATGAATTAAAATACAACTCTATCACACTTTTTAAATGTAATACATTTCCGAAGATCAGATGGCATATTACTAAAAACATTTAACACATACAGAACTTTAATTACCCTTAATCAACGGGACTCATACACACAGGTTCCTTTCTTCTTCATTATTGAATGTCAGCCATATTAGGCATAAAAAACAGACTGCATGAGCGCGATGCGCGGCAAAACGAACTTTCAAGTTTCTATGTTAATAATAGATCTTAGAAGCATTTATCAGTACAAATATATTCTAAATAATTAAGAAAGGGTTTACATGAGTTTTCCATACGTCTAGAGCACAATTTTCTTCAAAACCAATACATACAAACAAGCAAAATTAGGAGAAAATTCAAAACTTCCAGTGCACCATCTTGAAGGAGACGTAGTACTACGATAATCAATAAGATGTTTGCTGTTATGCATTTGAAATTTCAAAATATAGTGGACCTAGTACAAGAATATACAATAAAAACAGTAATCTCCAGCTAAGGTATTTTTACATTTGCAACTCTTTAATATAGCAAGTATTGTATACCGTCCTCAGCAATCCAAATACTGAGCTTTATTTCCGGTACATTCCGTATGAAAAACTTGTTTGCACAATTTCTGATCAATGTGGTAAAATCTTCAAAATTTGTTGTACGTTTCAATTTAACATTTATATGTTTATAAAACTTTTCATAATTCACATTTTTATTCCTTTTTGTCAGGATTCGGGTATGTTAGGATTAAAAAGACAACTATCTACTGAATAAAATCCAACATATTATTAAATTCATTTGAAAAATTATACTGTCATTAATTTGTTCAATGACTTACAATAATATTTCATGTCTTAATAGTACATTATAATGATACAACGCAACAAATATACACGTATTGCACAAAGTTCAGCTAAAAGTGTAAACACACACAAAAAAAAAAGTAAAATAAAACACAACACATCAAATTCCTTAGGACTCTGAACATATTACAGATGTAATAATTCCTTTCTCACCCTGTCATGAAAGTTTTTATCATTGTCACTGCAGGTTATTTGAAACCTTCGGATTCAGTTGATCACAGATATTTTGCAGTTGTGAAGCAAGGTGTAAAAAGTATGACTCATTTGTCGCAACTAGGCTATAAATCTGAAAGAAGAAAGTCTCTCTGCACAGTAGCCTATAGCAATGCCACAGACAAAAAGAAAATGAAATCTTGCTTTGTAATTAACAAAGGTGCACAGATTACAGTGGTAACAAAATATAATAATATAACAACTGTGGTTTGCACACCAATGTATACAAAGTGATAGAAAAATACAAATGTGTTAAACATGCTGAATACTTTGATTTCAAAGAGCTGGTGCTGGTCTTTTATACCAATCCATAAAAAAAGAAAAGAAAAATCACTGAAAAAATATACATCTAAGTGTTGCAGCACCATTTTGAACCTCAAAACTTAGAACATCTTTTTCTTAACAGCTGTGTATCTTTCCATATATTTGTCATATCCATCTGCTTCAGTAAAAGCCTTCATGTCAAACAGATTTCCATCTAATGCCAATACGGATATTTTAGAATCTGCAAGTATTCTCTCATGAATCGCACTCAGTTGAAGACAGTTTTCTTCTAATCTCAGAGTCTTCAGTCTTGGACAGTCAGCAATGCTTTCTGATAACTTTGATACTTGATTTTGATTGAGATTCAATTCTGTTACATGGATATTAGACACACCAGCAGGAACCTCAGTTATCTTATTTTTTGAAACATCCAAAACATCTAAATGCTTTAATCCACAAAACATAAGAGGAAATTCTGATATCTGATTGTCACTTAAATAAACTTGCTTCAAATTTAACAAATTTGACAATGTTTGTGGTAACAATGTCAATTTATTTGTACACACAGAAAGGCTCTCTAATTTGGTCAAGTCACCAATTGATTCAGGCAATGAAGTTATTCTATTCTGATTAACATTCAAATGCTTTAGAAGTTTGAAAGATCCTATTTCATTTGGGATCGATGTTAACCTGTTTTCAGACAAGTCCAGGGTTCGTAGAAGTGGTTCAAGTTGTTTCAAACTTGATGGGAATTCATTTAGTTTTTTCTGTGAAATCTTCAGTACACCAGTTTTCTTTGCGGTTTCATAATGTTGTTTGAGACCTGAATTCCCCATACCTGTAAAATGATATTATTGAATTCAAAAGTATGTACTCAATTGCTTAACGTAGAAATATGACAATTTGTCACAGCAAAACTACGTAATTCCCATATACTATACTTGAGTTACTTTTTAAGGGTGAAGAAGAAACTTATATACACAGAGATATGAAACAATACCGATATTATTTCATTAAAGATCGTTTGAATACTCAAACTGAACCAGAATAAAGTACAATATATATTATGAACTACTGTCATAAACAGCTGTGGTAACAAAATATTGCGGCTACTTGAAGTATGCTGTTTAATTTAATTATCTTCCGAAAGATGGCGTGGCGGTAGATGGCTAGGAAAGATGGGTGACGTTTGTGAGTGAAGCTCTTTTGATCTGTTGACATTTTAATAAAATAAGTGAAGTGTAATGGTGTGGGTATGTTTAAAGTAAACAACAGCTGTCTGGTACCACAGAAGGAAGTACAGTTATGTCAGCAACACCAAAAGCAGATAAAAATGCGTCAGGTAGGTGACAGAATTTTCATTCCACCTTGCCGAATATTACCTTTGCAGCTACCGGGGAATTATATGCAGAGGTATAAAGAAAAGTGATGGTTCATATTTTTGCAGTCATTAGGCCTATATAATAATTACTGAAATTTAATTGAAAATGTATAATCTATATTTCGCTAATTTCACATTTAAGATGATTACATTCGATACTATTTATGAAATGTCATATAGGCCTAAATGAATTTACACGATTGTTTGCTGCTTGGAATGCCAAGGATTTGGCCATACGTTTTATATTTAGAGTAATTATTCCTTTGTAGTTCCAACCAGGAATGTAGACGATTTAATAGGCCTAACCTAGTAATATAGTACGCAACTTTCCAGTTATTACCAACAATCAGTTTTTAACTTATTAATTAGGCCGACTGTACTGTTTTGAACATATCAAAATCACCTTCATTATATCAGTGATTTAGTTTAATTACAGAGCCTGTTATATAGGTAAAAAAGTCGAATTATATGGCAGATGAAAACTCGATTTATAATTGAGTTTGTCATTAATGTGAATTGTGCAGTTATTTGGACGTTTTGCCTACTTTTGTATCTAATTTAACAAATAAATAAACTTTAAATTTTGTTATAGTTAGTGATCACAATAGTAATTCTCCAGAATAGCTACACTGAAGGAGGTATATTTGTTTTTGCTTCACTGGATTCTATGAGATACCGGTAATAATAGTGATAGTTAGAAGCCACAAATACTTTCAACATAAAAAAAATCGTTTAATACTTAGGTACATATATATTCTAATGCACTGTTGTAACTCTCTTCCCTCTACTTTTTACCAATATAACACTCGAGAAGTTCAGGACGCAATACTAGGGAAATGGCCCATTTCCCTAGTAATCTGTGCTGGACTTCTTACATGTTATGTAGAGGTGGAAGAGGGATGTGCCTCCTTTTGACCTAATGTAATTCTTTTGGAGAATCTTCCCTCTGTACTAATAGGCTAAGTATAACAGGCAATAGAATATACAGGTAAGTATCAAACGATTTTTGTGATGAAAGTTTTTGTGACTGCTATAACTATAACTCGAACCATGTGTTTACTGCTATCCTACATCCCACAGAAGCCAATGAAAAATGGGAGAATTACTATTACGTTAACAACCACTGCACAACTAGGTACCAACAAGAAAACGTATTAAGTTGACAAAATACAGCTCCTGAGGTTGATAGTGAAGGAATTATCTAGTGTTAAGTTAAGTATCCGAAAAAGTGTATGGATTTGGTCCAAATCGGAACCCCCGACACAGACAGTTAATGTTGCAAGTCATTACCGTAATCTGTTTCTAATTATAAAAACATCAATGGGAGCTTATGATTTCTAGGAAGAATTTTGTTTAATTTTTCGCAAGAATTTCAATTAGACACACGTTTGAAAGAAAATAGAAGAAATCGTAGAAAAAAAATCCAAGTAATTTGATTCCATGATTTCATTCGAAATATTCGTAATTGTCTAGTAGTTAGGCCTAGTTTAAATACACCACTGTAATTTAAAATTCCTTTAATAGGTAGGCTACTTAAATTACCGTACATTTTGTGGGAGCCCCTTTCCAATTTGTTGCGGTGTACAGGAATATATTATGTTGTATCATATGGACGAACGTTTGAAGTTTAGTATTCGTTTCTTACTGACGATAACACTGACCATACTACAAGCAATGTCGCAATCCGATCTCTGCGCACAGTATTTTTTTCACGATTATCTGCCTTCTTTTGAATACAGTCCTTTGAAATGCCCCTGAACCTTCATGCATTCGATTTGGGGGGAAATATTCATCCTTCCGAAACAATATTGCTCAGTTTCCTGGTGTAGCCTACATAAAGTAGACATTTACTGGAAAAGAAAAAGTTAAAGCATATTGAACTCGCCAAATGCAAGTCGGGCAATAAGTGATTTACGGTGTGCTATCTATGTTGCAAATTCGTCATTCACCTCTTGGTAATCTACTATGGCGAATTCTCGCTCTCATCTTGCCAGATACAATCTCGATATCATAAATTCTATCGATGCTAAATAATCCAGTAGTTGATATAGAGTCGTTAAATAAATAAGTAAAAAATAAAACAAGAATATAATCTTCATCTTACGATGTTTGGTGACGTATACACGTCCGTTGATGTGACATATTAATGAATTTAAATATTATTATAGTCACAATCATGTCATAGTATGAAAGAAAAATATCACAACCTCGAGCGGGAATCGAACCTGCGACTTCCTGTTCTCTGGTGAGGCACTCTACCACTGAGTTATCGAGTTCGTCTCACGCCAAAGGCTTGGAATTATCCTTTCATACTGGCGACTCTGTTATAGATCAGACACTATGGACAGTACTCTATAACAGAGTCGCCAGTATGAAAGGATAATTCGAAGCCTTTGGCTTGAGACGAACGCGATAGCTCAGTGGTAGAGCGCCTCACCAGAGAACAGGAAGTCGCAGGTTCGATTCCCGCTCGAGGTTGTGAAATTTTTCTTTCATGCTATGGCATGATTGTGACTATAATAATATTTAAATTCATAAAACAAGAATATTCGTAATATGATTGCTGAATTAGGAAACAGCTCCTGAATGTGGTTTTCAAGCAACACAGTCACTTAGAGAGGATTATAGGCCTATTTATTTCATTGCACTTAATATATCGCACCCTTAAAATAATTCTGTTGTAATTACCAAAGTTAATTTTGAGTAAATAAGTTACAAGACAGACATTTCAAAGCCCTATGAAAAATCAGGATTATCATTATCAGTGGAAGTCCTGCTTACTTTACCATTTAACGTAGAGGTACGACAGTTCTACTGTTGATAGAGGATTAAATAAAGATTACAAAACTGCCTGTAACTCGAAATTCAATTTTTGGGAGTTACGACAGTATTATTCTAGGGGTGCGATATGTAGCATGCGTGCGTGCTTTGAATTTGTCAATAAAGTCTTTCTTCTTCTCGCCTTCCAATATATAGAGATGGGTTCCTTAAATGTTGAAAGTGCATCACATTAATAAATGTCTCTCATGTGTTTCTTCTTCCTTTGAACACAAAAGACAATTTGGCGTCGTAAATATTCCGATTTTATGCATGTGTTTGCCTAGGAAATCGTGACCATTAACAAGTCTGAATATTGCTACAGATGATTTTCGGGGAAGGTCTGGAATCATTTTATGTTCAAATCAATTTATTCCACTGAGCATTTTCATTATTGCTTTTAATTTGGAATTGATAGGTTTGATAGATCTCTTTTTGATGATTCGTTTTATTGATTCATACGCAAAATTTTGTTGGGTTCTTTGTTTGATTTTTGCTCCTTTTCTCGCCAACATATCTGCTGCCTCATGCCACTAACTCCACAATGACCAGGCAAGATCCATTGTAATATATTTTTCTTCAGATTTTGAATTTGTCGAATCATGGCATGTGTTCCTTTAATTTTTTGCATTTTAGATGGGGTGCGAATATAGGCTGTTCTTCGAAGTTGTAGGCCTTAATGCTCTTGCATAAGCTATTTTAGCACATTTTAAAGAGTTCATTGTTGTCTTGTCATATTACTTGGAAATTCAAATTTGCTATAAAACTCTTTTAAATATTTTTTTCATTTACTTCAATTCAGAGATCAATTTGTGTATAACAGCCAGAAATGTATTTACCCGAAAATCTTCCTTTCCTTAAAAAATAGTTTCAAATTCGACTGTTTCATCTAGTTTCAGTTTTCTTGACCTTTTCCTTTTTGTGCAAGTTTATTACAGTTCCAATATTCATATCTACATTATCGAAGTTTATGTTTGTATAGCAATTAATTTATTCGAGATTACTGACCAAAATGTTGTCATTATGGTAAGCCTACTCTGTTTCCAGACATTGTAGACTGTGCTACAATCCACTCGTCCCTTATCTTATTGTTGCTCTTTGAGATTAATCATCTTGAATAACTTCGCAAGGTAATACTATTTCTGCACAATTAACATTGAGACTGTAGCAGACATATGATGCCCTGATTCAAACAGGACGTGGAAACACGTTGAAACAGCTTGTATGTGATGTTAATTTTAAATATGACAAAGTAGTCGAAGTGCTGACAAAACACAATGCTGCAAAAAAATTAGACGATTATGACAGCAATTTGGTGGGGCATCTAGTACAGTTCTGAAATCCTTAAGAAGTGGCAGACACTCTGAAAGGAGTTTCGTAGGTTGAAGCACCACTGCATCGTAACAGAACACGGAAGAATCATTCCATGTCAAATCAACACATTTTCAAATTAAAATCTCCCTTGAGCTCTCAGATTATGATGAAACTTGAAATATCAAGTCACTTTACATAGTTGTGAATGGAAGTCATAAGACAAATTTTTTGTCTCCTGTTCAAAAGTTAAGTATTATTGTTTATATTTTTTATAAAAAATTGCTGTGTTCGGAAATAGTTAATTAATATATTTTCTGGAACCAGATAACATATACACCTGTGCTATGTCTCATTTTAAAGCACTTTTCATGAGCTTTAATTTGATGTGTAACATGACAGGGGTTACAATGTAACATTTTGTCTTAAAAACCAAACAAAATTTTAAAATTTAATTTTCTCAGAAAATGGTACTTACAATGTTGAAAAAAAAAATTACAAAACTACTTCATCACCTTACACCTCGCAAAATTTTGTTTTGGGATCATAATGAGATCAGATGATATAAGAAGTATAAGTTTCACATGTAACTTAAGGATAAATAGCAAGCATATCCAATCTAGCCTTTGACGAAAATCCAGCTTTAGACAAATCTAGCTGACATTATCAGTGGTTTTAAACAATATGGTACGGATTAATATTGGCCTAGATTAGCTATATTTTAAGTATTTGAAAACTAAAAAATTAATTCCATTAATTCCATTGACATAATATTGACTGATATGCTGGAGATGGTGGCTAACTCAAGTCTGTCGGTCTGCTGTTTAATGCAGGAAGTGCTTCATGACCTTAGCAATCTTCTTCTTTTCATCTTCAGGTAGAACATAAGCTAGACAAGTTGGCATGGATTCACTTTACAAATTACATCCAGAGAACATCAAGTGTTGAGTGAAGGGTAATTAAAAGAATGATAAGTTGCTAATGAGTGAAGAAATGTAACTTTCACTTCATTTTCATCTCCATTTTTTCCTAAAACACAGCTTAACCACCATCTGCCATAGAAATTACATAAAAATTCAGCTCATCTCTCTGTAAGGGATGACTGGATAACTAATTGATAAAGGAGCAAATGAAAACATAAACTTTTGTTCCATACCTTGAGGGAATGAAAGCATGGACTGTTGAGTTCCTGGAATTGCCATAATCTTACTGAACTGTAGTGCCAGCTGTCTTTCATTTTCTATGTACTCTTCTTGTATTATGTATGTAGGCCTAAAGTTCATGTTCTTGCAAAGTTCAAGTTTTGCCCATTCATGATGTTGAAGAGGTTTCTTGATCTGATTTTGGTATAGTCTTTGCAGAGTTATTCTTGCTGTAACTGAAAAATGTCATTCTGCTTTAAGTCCAAAATCATTTAAATTGTGACAGCAACGGTTTAAAAAGTTTTCTTTGCTTTTATATTGAGCAGCTGAACCTGTAATGGAATATCAACTTTTAAAAATATTTCAATGACCGCTTGCTTCATGCCTGAGCATTAAAACTTTGTAAATTTGTAAGGAAAAAGATAGAATACAGGAAGTCTATATCTCATTTCATTCATTCCAAATTTTACGATAAAATTTGTTTATTGCCAATTGCATATACCCATGTTCATGTCACTTGAAGTTCTCAGTTTGGTGAACGATAATAGCTGTTACCCATGCCCAATTTCAGAGTATCTCTGACACTTGTCAGTGAAGATTCATTCATTCATTCATTCATTCATTCATTCATTCATTCATTCATTCATTCATTCATTCAGAGTGTTCTGACCAAGGGCAGGTCTTTCACTGCAAACCGAGCATTCTCCAATCTTTTCTATTTTCCACCTTTCTCTTTGTCTCCACATATGATCCATGTATTTTTTAAATTGGATTATTTTACGATGCTTCATCAACAGCTATGTAGCGTATGACTGAGGTAAGGATGATAATGCCAGTAAAATTAATTCAGGGTCCACCGCTGAAAATTATCCAGCATTTGCGCTTTAAGGACTGCGGGATAGCCCTGGAAAAACCTCAACCATGTAACTTTTCCCAACTAGGATTTAAACCCAGACTGACTCGTTTCACAGTCAGGCATGCTAACCTTTACTCCACAGCCGTGGACTTCATGTATCTTAATGTTATCAATAATCTGATATCTTCTTCTGCCCAGAACTTTTCTTCCATTCACCATTCCTTCTAGGCAATTTCTTCTTTCCCAGTGCTCCAACCAATTTCTTTTTCTCTTTCTGATCAGTTTCAGCATTATCCTTTATTCACCTATTCTTCCTAGCACTGCCTAAGTTTTTATTCTGTCTGTCCACTTCACATGCTTCATTCTTCTCTATATCCACATTTAAAATGCTTCTAATTGTTTCTCTTCACTTCACAGTAACGTTCATGTTTCTTCTCCATACAGTGCCACACTCCAGACAGTGCACTTCACTAGCCTCTTCTTTAGTTCTTTTTGCAGAGATCTGTAGAATATGTTCCTTTTTCTATTAAAAGCTTCCTTTGCCATTTCTAACCTTCTTTTGACTTCCTGGCAATAGCTCATGTTACTACCTTTTAGCATAGCCCAAGTATTTGAAGCTGTCCACTTGTTTCATTGTCTTATTTAGAATTCACAAGTTTACATTCTTTAACTTTCTTCCGATAACCATGGTCTTCATGTTCGCATTTATCCTTATCCCATACAGTTCACAGCTGTCATTTAGGTCCAGTAGCATATCCCTTAGTATCTTGTCCTCTTGCCATATCATCAGCAAATCTTGTGTATTTTATTCTTCTTCCTCCTACTATTAGCCCTCCTGTGTTCTGAAAACAGTTATTCACTAAATCCTCCAAGTACAAAGTGCGGCAAAGGAGGTGGATGGTTTTAGAAGGCCATTTACTGAGCAATGTGGTGAGTTATGAGTACGGCCGTTTATCAACTTATTCAATGCCATTTTAGAATAATTGAGTTGTTGGAGTCCGCAGCATTATGCTTTTGTAGTCGAGACACTTTTCAAGAATGGTGATTTTGTTGTTAAAACTCAGTGCCTCTTTTATCTCCACTTTGATGTTGACTGCCACGGAGCCATTCCTAACCGCAATACCATACTGAGGTGGGTAGAAAACTTTAGATGAACAGCATCAGGTTCCAATAAGAAACCAGGTCCGTAATTTTTAGAAGAACGGGAATACTGTGTCAGTGAATAGTGAACACTACATCTATTACTGACGAGATTTCTTCAACCAGAATTGCGTAGGCGTCTTCGTGTGATTAATAAACAAATGGTATGGTTGCAGCAAGATAGTGTCACGGCTCATACGGCTGAAAACTCCATAAGAGTTCTGTGCCTAATGTTCCCAGAGCACATCATTTCTCGGTGTGGTGACATTTTCTGGCGTGCCCGTTCACCTAACCGCACCAAACAATCGATGATCTGAAGACTGTTATTGTGAAGGAAGTCGTCAACATTGATGACGAATTGTTGGAAAGAGCAACATGTAACTTCAGGGAGAGACTTCAAGAGTGCATGGAAAGAGATGGATGTACTACAATTTGAGTAATACAATTTTCAAGAAAACCTAAATGCATGTACTAATATCAAAATGGCATACATATAGCCAGTTTTTTGGGAAGTAATAAATTTATTTAAAAATTAATTTTCTGGTCCTACACAATTATCTGTGATGGTTACCATTGTTATTAATGGAGAAAAATTTGCTCCAGTGCCGAGGATCGAACCAGGACCCACAGTTCTACACACTGGTTGCTCAACCATTGAGTTACATCGAAGTTCAACAGTCTTTACACAAGGAGCACATTCGAGTGACTTGACGGCTGGGACTCCTACAGTATGTGTACTGTTAGGCGAATAATCTATGTAAAGATTAATTTTTTGGTCCTACAGAAAATTATCTGTGATGGTTACCATTGTTATTAACGGAGAAAAATGTGTTGTAATGGGTTGAACTTCGGTGTAGCTCAGTGGTTAGAGCACTCAGTGTGTAGAACTGGAGGTCCCAGGTTCGAACCTCGGTGGGGGAATGAATTTCGTCCATGAATAACAGTGGTAACCATATGGATAATTCTGTAGGACCAAAAAATTAATCATTACATACATTATTCGCATAACAGTGCATATACTGTAGGAATCGCGACTGCCAAGTCACTCAAATGAGTGTGCTCCTTGTGTAATCTGCTGAGTATGACTGTTGACTTAATATATATGTCAGTATATAAGTCGAACATGGAGTAAGACCACTGAGGGAAAAGAACCAAAGGAGAAAGATTCAATCCGGTGTGGTGGGTTGAACTTCGGTGTAGCTCACTGATTAGAGCATCCAGTGTGTAGAACTGGGGGTCCCGGTTTGATTCTCGGCGCTTACGTGCAGGATCACCTGGGTGAAGAGCACGTGCCTTGCTTATTTTATACGGATGCAACTTTAACAATTTTAGTAGCTTTTTTGCACATAGTCACAAGAAATTCGTACTTGTTGTGAAAGCATCTAAGTGATTTCTAGAAGACTGTTGCAATTGATGATGAATGTCATCTAATGTTTCTTCTGTGAGAACCCTATGCTGTGTGTTTTGTATCTTAGGCTCAATACTTCCCATTGCCTGAAATTTATTGTAAAGATTATGGATTGTTCTACATGATGAAATATTTACACCTTGAAATCGTGTTTCAAACCACCTTCATACTTGGCTGGCAGACTGGTTTAACACATATGAATCATAAATATATACATGTTGTTCAGTAGTAAACATTTGATTAGCCATTATACAGTTTACACTTATCCACACTTTCACTTTAAATACAAAAGAAAACACTATATAAGACACTGTAATATGTCCTGTACAGTGGCTGCTCGTGGGTATTGAATTAAGGGGGGCTGCATACAAAAATAAACCAAGCAACTTACTTTATTTAAAGATTAGTTCCATGCGCCTTATCTTGTAACTTGTGTTTAAATGAGACACGCCCATTTTAGTAGATTTACTGGCATTTAAAAGAATCCTGCGGACAAAATTCCAGCACACCGGCGACGCTGATATAACCCCTGCAGTTGCGAGTGTCGTTAAATAAATCATAATTTAATTTTTTATATGCAGAAATATCTCACTGGCTGTGTTGTAGTTGGTTGTATAATATATATACATGATACATCAATAAATGAAAAAAATAACTGAGCCAGAAATTGATTTCAGGATATTTGAGAGTACGCACCAGGGCGCTTACCTCATTTATTGTGATGTTAGATGTTTCAGATTCCATTATGGTTTGAAAACATTCTAGCAATGGCTCCTTCTTCTCATGAAGAACATTTACTGTTCTTATTTTAAATCCATCTTGTTGCCCAGCTGATGGAATTGTCTTTGAAACACATTAATCTAATACAGACTGTGTGGAGATCGAGAGAAGAAAGCAGGGATACTGGATAAATTATAAAAAAATATGCGAGCCTTTGTATTTTGTTTAGCGGCTCTTTCCATTATGAGATTTAACTGATGGGCACTTAATTTCACATTTCTCCTGAATTGTTAAGGTACTGAACTGAATAGACTGTAAATATTGTACAGAATTAAACACTGTTGCACATGTTGTACTCACAACACTAAAGAAAATGTATTTAAAACTGCGCGCTACTGACAAACTGCTGCAAATTTTGCAGTGCCTGGAAACTCTGCGAGGGGGGAGGACGAGTAAAACTAACGCGCAAATCATCCGAGACGAGACTGGCAGCTCCAGGGGAGGAAGTGGCTTCACCCTGTAGTCCTTGTCTCTGGTTTCGCTCTGGCAGCACCAAGGGAGGAAGTGACTTCACTAACGATTGCGTGCATGTCATTGAGAGCGAATTTTTTTTAAAGACTGTATAATAAATGTATTTCACACCATAAAACGAGACGAGCCACAAATGTCTGGGGGTGCTGCAGCTCCGCAGCCCCTCTTCGAAAGCCGCCCCTGGTCCTGTATCACTCCTCCAGTCTCTTGGAGACTGATTCACTAACTTTGACACAAGCTAGAACGAACACATGCATGCTTGCGGCTTGTGTCATCATCTCTGCCATCCCACCATTCCCCGTTGTGAGTGCGTCAGCAACACACAGTGAAAACCCTGATGCTCCTGTCCACACATCATCTGATTGCTCTGTATATACAGGGTGAACCGTAAGTAATATCATTAAATTCAGGAGTTTATTCTTTGAGATATTTCAAACAAAAAAGTTTAATACAGTTTTGCTTGCTTTTGCTTCCTTTTCGAGGTAAAAATTATTTGATATGAAACATTTCATAGAGTGTTCTGAGAAAGCCATTGATTTAATTCCCAATGAGCTCAGTCAATTTAAAAGAACAGAGTATTATGATAATAAATCATTGAAAGAATTTTAGTTTTGTCATTTGAAATTGCAGAAATGTGATCTGAACAACTGTAACATTTTAAAATTCCTTTGCAGAACAGAAATTTACATTTGTTCAGATCAAATTTCTGCACATTTAAAGGAGACAACTAAAATTCTTTCAATCATTTAGGCCTATTGTCGTAATACTCTGTTCTTTTAAATTGACTGGAGTATATTATATTGTACTATATTTAAAATAATATTAGTTTTGTATATAATTGGTAGTTTTGTTAAACAATCTGACTAAGGCAGCAAACTAATTTAAATTTAACTGGACCGAATGTGGACATTAATGGTTATAGTGATACAGTTCTCCAGACTGTGAAAGATAAGATATCAAGAGAAGTTTCGCAAATTGATACTTGTGACATCAATTTTACATTTCAGAATAACTCCAATTTAACAGTAAATGTTATAAGCTTATAAATCCTATGGAACGAAATGACAGAGCTGTATTTCTGTTAGTTCTAATAACAATATACCAGTACTTAACATTACAGAAATAATTTCCATGCCTAAGTTAAATACAAAATAAGGAACTGTTAATGTACTGAAAAAAGACCTCGCTATGCAGATACCCGTTAATGATGACCCAAATTTAAAATGGTAATAGGTTCATAGTAAAAAGCGAAGGTAGGCTATAATGAAAATGGCCCGATTGCTCCTTATGTGTCTCAAGTTAAAAATATGCCAACTGTAACCGAAATCCATATGAAATCCTCATGGTTAATACTGAGAATATAAATGACACAAATTCGACTCACGAACAATGCCAATGGCACAGAAACCACCACCATATATTCCAGATGTAATTAATGTGCCAGATCTCATAACTGTATTAGACAAAAACTTACTGATTCAGAATTCCCATGTAAGATAAATAAAGAAGAGATTAAAATTTTGCCAACCCCTGTTGAAGCTTAGAGTTCATTGGGAAGATTGCTAAATGAGAATAATGCAAAATGATACACATATCAGTTAAAACCGAAAAGGGCAGAGTAGTCCTCCGTAATATGCATTACTCTTTAGACACAGAAAGTATTGTTGCGGAATTGCTAGAACTAGGACATAGTGTTAGTAACATATGTAATCACTTTTTTAAGTTGATCTAGAACCTCAACCTAATAACAAGGAAATTTACAAAATTGAATCATTATTACATGCAAAAAATTAGCTTCGAACCATTTTATAAAAAGGACATGGTTCAGTGTCTATGTTGCCAACTCTACGGTCATACACAGAATTGCTAAAACTAGGACATAGAGTTCGTAACATAAATAACATTCGTCACAGAGTTTCGAAGGAGCCATTACCACTTTTTATATTGATCTGGAACCTCAACCTAATCACAAGGAAATTTACATAACTGAATCATTGTTACATGAAAAATTAGCTTCGAACACCTTATAAAAAGGACATGGTTCAGTATCTACATTGCCAACTCTACTGTCATACACCAAGTTACTGTAAGCATTCTCCTAGATGTGTTAAATGTAGACAAGAACACTTACCAGAAACATGTTGGAAGGACTGCTCTACTCCCGCTACCTATGCTTTGTGTTCTGGGAACCACCCTGCCAATTATGAAGGATGCACTGTGTAGACCTATAGTGAAATTGTAAGTCAGCACTATCTTTCTGCTTCTAGATAATACCATATTCAGATCCTTAAATCAATTTACTTCAACTGCTGAAGATTTTACGCAGTTGTGTCCTCCTCCCACATCTTTCAACCCAACACTCGTAGTTACACAGAAACAGTAACACAAAATCAACCTGAGCTCAGTGCTGTTATTAAACAATCATTCCTTAAATTTAAAAACATTCTGAAACAACAATCAGAACAAATCAACTCATTGCTTAATCTGCTCACTGTTATGTCTAAAATTCAGTAATGAACATGGGAAAGATATGTTGTATGGCTGTCTGAAATGCCAGTGGATTGATCCAACATCGTCAAGAGTTAATTTTTTTTCTTCCGGTTTACAGTTTAGCTATCAAGTTAATATCAGAAACTCGTTTTACTGAAAGGAGTTACCTCAACATACCTGGATATGTTATATATAATACCCAACATCCTGATGAGACTGCCCATGGAACAGCAGTCATTAATCGAAATAACATCAAACATTATGTCTTGCCAAAATATAAAACAAAGTACATTCAAGCAACCTCCATCATGTTAGTGAATACTTGTGGGCAATTAGTAGTTAAAGCCGTATATTGCCGATGTTAACATAAATTATCGCAACAATTTATGTATGACATTTTCCAAATTCCTTGGGACATGATTTATTGCAGGCGGAGATTACAATGCCAAGTATCAGCATTAAGGATCTCGTCTTTGAGAGGATCTGAATTTTATAAATCAGTTCAAGAACTAAATCTTGAAACAATTTTCACAGGGGAATCAACTTACTGCCCCACAGACTTAAACAGAATTCCACATCTTTTAGAATTTGTTATATCAAAAGGAATATTTACAGAGAAAATTAATATAGTAAACAATTATGATCTATTCTCGGATCATTCTCCCCTTTTTTTGACACTAAATTCTTTCTTGTTTCATAAAAGTACTCCACCGGACCTAACTAACAATCTTACAGATTGGGAGAACTTTCGTGAAATTGAGGACCGTTTTTGCAAAACTTGCTAACTGAAAAAACTAAAATTTACAGGAGAGACAAAACACTGTAGTAAGCAAGTTTTGCTGTAACTCTTACGTATAACAGAAAGCAAGTTTTGAAAAAACGATCACACTTTGACACACTACAATGAAGAGAAATAATCCAATTTTACTAAGATGCCTTTAACATCATGTAGAGGCCTGCCTTATGTTAACGAATCCATCAAAATCTCAATTTTGCAAATTTTGATATGACCTTATTACTGATAAAGTATTACAAGAATTACCGAAGAAAGGATATGCATTTATCGTTCCTATCTTTAATACTATTCTTCATTGTAGTTACTTTCTGAGTCAATGGAAAATTTCTTAAATAGTTACAATACTTAAGGCTGGAAAATGTCCTAATGATGTAGTCTCTTATTGCCTGATAAGTTTGTTACCTGTTCTGTCAGAGACATTAGAAAATCATCTACTGCACCGCCTGAAACCACTGTTGTCTGAAATAGTACCGGATTTTCAATTTGGATTCTGTGAACGTCATTCAACAGTAGAACAAGCTCATCACGTAGTAAGTAAAATTACACAGGATTTCGAATCCTGCCGCTATTGCTCTGCTGTATTTGAGAAATTTTGGCATATTAGTCTTCAGGGCTGATTTTAGTAGGTGTGCAGTGCATGCGTGCATGCATACGCGTAATTTCCTAGGGTGACTGAAAGAATAAATTTAATATTAGGTTGATACATAAATTCCTAGCATTTTTCTGTGCTTTCATTCATTTAATAGTACTATAGTGACACAGCTACCATAGAAACGAATGCTACAAACTTATGTACCAATGTAATATATATATATATATATATATAATATTGAAATAATTATTAATGATTTAGTGTTATACGAATTTTACAAAGAAAAAACGTGGACTAATGGGCGCTAATTTGATACCAATTATTTCTGATTCCATTATTGACTGAACAATAAAGAAATGTTTATATTTATAGTCCCGTTGCTCTTATTTCTGGCAGGCAATCACGTTACAGGTCGGCTACATTTAAACGTGTGAGTCTTGTGATTCGCTGATGATGATGTCATACATTTCCTAAGGCTCGATAAATACTTAGTATAATCGCCCGCCATTTTGGCTCTTTCGTTGGTGTTCGCAGAAAGCACACGAGGGCATTATTTGCCGCTCAATTATTTGCTGAATTACAGTGCATTTGATTTATTATCATAGGAGCAACGACATGATAATGTTTAACGGTGTGGCAAATAGATTCATCGTATGGTAGTTCGGCAACGAAAGAACAAAAATGGCGAACGATACTACCTACTTAGACTTTATAGAGCCTGCACTTCCTAAGATGTAAGCAAAGAGAAGGAGTCATGCCGGGAATAACAGCGTCGCGACTATAGCGGATTTGATTTACATTTGAATTTACTTTAAAAATAGAATGATGTGAAATGTCCACAGTCTGAATATTCAACCAACAATCAAATCTGTCGATCATTTTCAATATATCCAGTTACTGCATAAAATTCGTTAGTAACTTCATAATTAGCAGTATGGAGAGGAACTTTCTGATTAAGTATAAAATATAACAGGTACATAGGCTACTTAGTGTTTTTATTGATTTATAAATTTATTTCTTTATTTTAATTTCATTTATGTTCAGCATAGATAACAGTTAAAGTACAGAGAAATCCGCACAAAAAACCTTGAGATAAATTTGCATCATACAACGTTTTAATTCATTTGAAAGGAGAAAAATATTTTGTGCAGTATAAGAACATTATTGTTATTGCTATTATTATTAATTTATTATTATTATTGTTATTATTATTATCATCATCATCATCATCATCATTGATTTGAAGATGTCGGGCAGAAAAGCTAAACGTCTCTCTGATGCTTGTTATCGTGAAAGGAAGAATGACAGTGACAAGAAAGAGGAAAAATTGCAAGGTTCTATGCTGAAATTCGTAGTCAGATGAAGGTGATCCAACTGCATCAACTCAATCGGTTCAGAACTTTTTCCAGATAGTAAGAATGAAATCGAAATGGAAGGTGAAAAATCGGATGGGAAGTGTGAAGTTTGTTTGAAATTGTGCTGGGAGGAAGGATCAGCACTGAAATCAAGCTGTGGAGATAATTTACCGGGTAGTACTGCTTGTACTAAATTGACAGCAGAATGTGATTTAGGAGATCTACTACCCAGTCACCTATTGTTAATAATCATTTATTAGAATCATTCAGAAGGGATTGTAACACCTCAAAATATAAACTTTCCTAAAGATGACAATGGAAGATCATTTTCCAGATCTCAATTTGAGACTCTTACCTAGCCTAATGGTGAAAAAGTTCAAAGAACTTGATTAATCTATTCCGAAAAATTCAGTAGTGTGTTTTGCTTTTGTTGCAAGCTGTTTGCTTTGAAGAAAAACAAATTAACAGATAGTCAGGGGTTTTCAGATTGGCGACATTTAGCCACTTATTCATTGGCATGACATGAAATGGGTACAGAACATATGCAAAACTCTGAAAAGTGGTATGAATTAAAAATACGCCTTGACAATAATAATTGTACAATTGACAAAGAACAACGGTATTTTGAATCTGAAAAAAAGAATATGGAATCATTGCAATTGTCCAGTCTTAGCAAGGCAGTGTTTGGTTTTCGAGGTGCAAATGATAAATTATATGAAACAAATAATGGAAGTTTTTTAAAGGCAATAGAAATGTTGGCGAAATTTGATCACATTATTTCACAGCATATCAATGACATGTCATTCTCAAACTGCTAAAAGTCGTATGCCTCATTACTTAGACCATGCTTTTCAAAATTAAATTATATCTGTTTTACCAAATGGTATTAACCTAAATGAAAAATTAAGGAATTTTTAAGGAAAGCAAAATATTTTTATGTAATTCTCGACTGCACAACAGATGCAAGTCACACGGAACAAATCTCATTTGTAGTAAGAATATTGTAAATACTGACACATGTGATGTTGCAGTTTGAGAATTATTTCTTGGATTTTATCATGTTTCAGACACTTGGGGCCTATCTCTTAAGTGAACTCTTGCCAGATTATGAGTTAGATATTCAAAATATGCGTGGACAAGGGTACGATAATGGAGCAAATATGCATGGTAAGCACAATGGTCTGCAGAACAAAATTAAGAATATCAATCCTAGAGCATTTTTTGTGCCCTGTGCATCTCATACTTCGAATCTAGTAGTTGTAAATGATGCTGCCAAAGTAACATTAGAAACAGTTAACTTTTTAAAATTATCCAAGAATTGTATACATTTTTTTCTGCAGCCCCTTATAGGTGGGATATATTGAAAATCAATATGGCCAGGTTAACATTAAAGTCTGTAAGTAATACAAAATGGGAGAGTAGAATAAAAGCAGTGCGACACCTCAGAATACAATTAAATAAAATCTTGAAAAGTTTAAATGAGTTAATAGTTAATAATTCTGGAGACATGAAAACAAAGCACACAGCTCAGTGTTTGTTAGATCAGCTTGTATCTTTCAAGTTCATTTACTCATTTGTTACATGGAACAATATTCTGTCAAAAATTTATGTCGTAAGCAAAATGTTGCAGTGCTCTCAATCCAACAGAAATGAATCTCTTAAAGTTTTGAGCCAGCTTGTTAAATTTTAAAATGAAGCCAGATGTAATGAAGCATTTAATACGTATATTAGTCATGCAGAATTTTTAGCCAAAGAAGTTAATGTAGTATCCGAATTTCCAGTTGTAAGGAGCAGAACTAAAGTTCGCCATTTTGATTATGAAAGTCCTGACGAAGAAATGAAAGATCCAAAAGAATTGTTTAGAATACAATTTTATCTAAATTGTTGACACTGCATTAAATTCCATTAAGGAAAGATTTGAAAATCTGAATGATTGCAATAGTATATTTAAATTTTGTTGTGATTCATTCATTATGCTCCTTGCGAGCCTGCCTCGACTTTTTCTTTATTCTCTAGTTTCGCCCGCCACATGGCAAATCTTAGAGAGCAGACGGTCATCTCCCCCTGCCTTCTACCCTCGCCACCCTTGTTAAGTAAGGGGAGAACGGTTTGACCACCCAGGTAGCAGAAAGACTTTACTCCCAATGACCTCGTCAACATTGCATCACCCACCCTACCGATGCAGCCAGTGTAGCCCACACAAGGAGTTTACTTTAAAATCCGCAAGAGGGCATTCAGGTGAGACACGGATCGTTAAGTGGGGGAATTGCCTTCTCCCCATTGGTCCGCACCAATGTGACGTCACTAGTCATGTGATTGGTGGGGGAGCCAGCCTTTATAAGCTCGTTTCGAACATGCTACCATGGATAAATATATAATAGGATGCGAAACTTACTGAGTTTCCCGTAACACATACTAGAGGCGCTGTTGTAGAAATTGATCGTGCTGCCTCTATATGTGGTTAGAGGCGTTATTACATCTAGCAGCGCACCAAGTAGTGAAAAGAGTAACTACTCCATGCATCCAGCAGTGCACCCAAGTAGGGAAAATAATAACTAATTACTCCGCGCATCTAGCAGCACACCTGGCGGCGAAAAGTTGAACTATATGCAGTAAATATTCCTATTCCTCCCCACCCCAAACCCCTCAATTTAAAGTAAAACTTTAAAATTTTTATTCCTCACATCTTTCACTGAAAATTGTTATTGGAGCCAATAGTTGGAAGAGACGGTCTATTTTACACTACCTTATAATGTAACTAATTAAAATACAGCCAAACAGGGACAGAAAATAAAAGAAAACAAGGTTAGATAATTGGGATTTTATTCTTTAGGTAATAGTGTATAGTGCACTTTAAGTCTGCAAAAACTAGTTACATAATTGAAATTATTATATTACAGTATACTATTTTACAATACATTTAACAACGCAATTTTGACAAGGTCCATCATATCACTGTTTAACATACACTACATGTGCACTAGGGTTACCAGATTGTAACAATTTAAAAGAAGGTCATTTTAAATGAAAAAGAATTTTCCATATAAAAGCAGGGCATAATAGACTAACTTGATACTTGATGTGACGTCTTTTTACATTCTGTTATATAATAAGGTAATTTGTTTGTCTTTGTACAATAAAACTGATACAAAACTATTATCATGAATAGAATTGAAGTATACGGATTCTAAATTAGCTTTTACCTTATTTAATTTTCGGATTATTAATACTTCTCTGGTGACTCGACTTGTTTGAGCAAGGATTTTACAAACATAATTCCTCTAATGGACCCCAACTCAATAGTTACTCTCTTTTGTCCATTGGGAATTGGCAAGAAAGAAAAGCAGGACAATTTCTGATTTTTACGAACCCTGGCAGGATGCAGGACATGTCAAGCGAAATCCAGAACATCTGGTAATCCTATACACACAGATACACTTACATATTTAGTGTGCAGTACATTGGTAAAGTCTATACAACAAATTGAATAATTGAAATTGTGGGGCCCAGTCGGATAAGAAAAAAAGCCACATCTATATATTTATATTTTGGAATGCTCTGCCATCTGTGCTCGTTTACAGATGTAAATGATACCATTTGAATAATGTGTTGTCATATAGTTTAGTCAGAACATATTTCTTCACATTCCAATGAGATATCCTACATATCGAAATTTATGGTTTGTCCCCTTGTCTGCATGGACCCATCAACTATTGTTTAGTCAACTGTCCAAAAACAGGTTTGGACCCTACAAGTAACACTCATGGGGCAATCAGAGCAGGAGGTAATGAGTAAGAGTGGCCAATTCCTTTCCCCCCTCCGTTGCATACATCACTGACTAGATACATATTACATTAATCAGATTTCAGATACCGTAAAGCGGGGTGACTTTGAACGCCGAGGTGACTTTGAACAGTAATGTAGCGCCTTTCTAAATTAAATGCTGTACCCAATTGCGATAAATCTGTTTAAGTTGTCAATAAACTAGTTCAGTTTTTCGCAATAGGGTACAGCATTTATTTTAGAAAGGCGCTAAATTACTGTTCAAAGTCACCTCAGCGTTCAAAGTCACCCCACTTTACGGTACTACAAAAAAAATGTTTGATAATTGAAACTGTCATATTACTATCTACTATTTTGCAACACATTTTAGAACACTTTTCTAGGATCACATCTAAGGTTCTTAGACATTGTTGTTTGGCATACACATAAAGGTAACGTATACCAAAATGTTGTATGTACTGAGGGTCAGAGTGAAATACATGAGCTGCATCACTTACTTGCATTATGTTGGGCAAAAAAGTTTACTAGGTGAACTGAAGGTATGTTAACCCCCAACTTCCAAAGTCAAATATCTCTCTTACATACACACACATGTACCACGTACTGTAACTTTGCTCCCTACAATTACACAATATATTTAACGTTTGCTAAAAACATTTTTTTCTGGGGCAAAAAAAAAATAAAAAAAGCTATGAACTTTCCACCAATATGATATTATACCTTTTTGTTACACACAGTATGAGCTATTTACACTACTTTAAAGACACTGCCGAGCTCACAGTATGCAGATGAGAGATGGGTGGGTCACTACTCTAGGTAGCTGCAATCCAAGAAGATAGATGCACAATGATGTACAGCAGTGGCAAAAAAAAAAAAAACGGACCGACCCTTGCAGCTGATTTCAGAGCCTTGTTCACTCCAGAACACAATAGACTGGTAACTAAGACTTTCGTGGTTCGAATCCTGCCTGGAAAGGAACCTTTTTTTTGTTCCTTATTCAAATTTATTCCCAATACATTCTGATTGCAGCGATATTATACTACTTAATTAACTTATTAGGCCTATTCCCAGAACATGAATTTTACCATCTTATTTTCTAATGGCTTTCAAAATGGGCTACGTCAGCAGTCGAGACTACAACAATTTCAATAGATTACTCGCTATCTTGTGAATGCGGGTGTGGCATGTGCAGTGGCTAATTTTGGGGACTTTGATTATTCTGTCGGTCCGGGTTTTCTTGCCACTACTGTACACTGACGTTCAAAATATCTGGCCCTACTAATCGATATTTTTTTTGGCATAAGTATGGCTTATTTAGTTATTACTTGTATGAATACATGGTGATGATAATAGTCAGTGTTGCCAATCACACATAAATATACCCGCATTATAGAATTCAATTTTTCATCCCACACTGCTGATTGTGGAGCAACACTGAATTTAGCGGGAAACCACTGATATTGTCAATTACGAGAATAATTTATGCTCAATCTACATAGTAATTTTTCCTGACACGTTTTTAACTGCTCAAATAATGGTACCACTTATTGAGAACTAGTGGAATTCTTCCAATTTTTGTCAATTTTTAATGTCTTTGGTTCTGACTTATTCCGTGATTGGAAAGTTAGCTTACATGGTCATATAATCATAGGCCGGATATCTCTGAACGCCAGTGTACATGTGATGCTATCAACACTGTACCTACTTTCTTCTCAAAGAGACTCAACAATTATTTAATATCCTTAGTTTTCTCTTGAAGTCAGGACCAAAACAATGTGACTGGTTCAAAAACCGAGTCAACCAATTAATCCTAGATACTATATACATATTAAACAAATTATTGAATTGGTCCTGACTACAAAGAGAAAAATTACAATCATTCAACACATATTTTTTCATCACAGTCCTCAAATTTTTACAATGACAGTTTGCTTTGAAATGTCTGCAGAATGAATTCTCCCATTCTCGGAACTGAGTGAAAACTTCGTTTCTGGGCAATGAAAGACTTCCAAAATCGTCATCAAATGCTTTGAAGTAAGTAAATATTTGATGGCTTTCACTCAGTTCTCTCTGACTTTCTCCCAGAGTGAGAGTGTTTTTACAGTGACTGCATTTATGTTTTTTGAGGAACCTTGAGCAAATGTACCCTGCAATGTAGTACACAGCATTATCGTCCTCGATACTTCCAGTATCACACTCCACATCCATTTCGACTATAGTATCAGGAGTACAATCACTGATACAGTTTACATCTGTAACAGATGACGACTCCTGAACAGCCTTGTCACTAACAGAAATACTATTCAATTTTGTCAACACATACTCAACATCTTTTTCGCAGTTACTTCTGTGTGATAACTTGGAAAGAGATGTAATGAGTATGTGTCGAAGACCACTTTCAAGTTGTTGGACAGATGGATTTACATTGCACCCGTGCTGTTGTCTTATGGTAGCAAATGTATTCTCCAATGCATCCTGACTCAGAAATCGAGTCCTTAATTTAGGAATGTTGTACTCAGAACTAAGCTCATCGAACAAATTCAGCAAGCTCTGAATACTAATTCTCCAACCTTCAAGACAAGCTGGCTGACGCTTGCAACCCACGAATTCCAAGGACTGAATGTCATTCAAAGTTTTTTTCAAAAATTCTACGTGAATGGAGTCAGGAGTTATGGCAAATCTATATTTAAATTTATCTGTTTTCAGTTTCGTGCTGTTGAAAGTGTCAAACAGCTTGTCCATCATCTCAATGAAGTCGGCAGTATGCAGAGCACTGATAGGTAGCTTTTCCATTCCAACATATGCATGAATTGCAGTATGTACAGAATAGGAAAACACCTGTGTTGCCAGCTTAACCTTCATACGAGAAAACATTTTAGGGAAAACATGGTCCTTTGTCAGTTTAGGAACTAACTTAAGTTTTAACACATCATCATGCATATCATAGATAGTTCTAATATGTGACCAAGATACAGGTTTTTCCATGTAATGCAAATCATATCGCAATAAGTTGTTCCTAATGGACTTCAAAAGGTGTGGTGGATCATACATGAAATGAATTTTATTCCCATTGACTTCAAAATACGGTCTTACTGCTGAAACCCCCAATTTAGATGCCAAACTTTGATTATTTGTACCTTGATCACATATTAAAACCTTAATATGGAACCCGATTTTGTGAAGTTCACAAACACACAAATTGATAATGTTCAAGAGAGATGTAGCAGATATAGGACCATCAGATATCCAATAACCTATTACCTGTTTCCATCCCTTCTTAATCCCTTTAACCATTGCCATCAAACAATGGTTACCTATTTTCATGGGATATCTTGCTATTCCATCGTCAGCAAAACCCTTAATCATATCAGATTTAGAGTCATAATGCAACTGCTGACGTATGGCAATTTCATCAATGATCAGTGAACATACATTCTCTGATCTGTCAGACAGAGGCCCTGCAGCAAGTGACTTAAGAGTTGTCAAAACAGGCTGCATCAGACCTGGCTCAATGTCTATTTTGTTCTGATAACTTTGAAGTGTCTTGATACTGGGCAATAGGAAAAGTTTTTTCATAAAATTATACCCTTTAGGACTGTGATAAAATAATGACAAAGAAAAATCTTTCATGACGTCACTCCATCTATATCCATGTTTATGAATTTTTCTCATCTGCACCTGTGCCTTGTATATCTTTTGAACAATTGTTGGCAGTTGAGATGATGTGGCCATTGGCTCCCTTCTCCTTCCAACTTGATCCGAAATTCTGTCTTCTTCGACTTGTTGCAATTTTTTCTCCAGTCTCTTCACCTTTGCTTTCAGAGCTGCCATTTTTAGTTTGTTGCTCCTGGGTGAAGATGAGAAGTGAGGACTGGAGAAAAGTTTTCGTTTTGCAACACCAGGACCTAAAGATTACGAAATTAACTTCAGATTAATCTAATTGCTGGGAACTATTTTAAATAAAAAATGAAACTTGACAACACCTTTAGCCTTGTTAAGTTAATGTAGGCCTAACAAAAGGCATGCAAGCTATGGATAGGCTATATAACATACTACAAAATTGACAATACATCAAAATGTGATCAATATTTACCAAGTTTGGAAGGAGGTGTAGCTGAAGCTGAAGGAAACTGTTCCATCATGAATGTATTCATGTCAGTATCTAAGGAAATAAATGATAAATTAAATTGAAGCAAGAATTGAACAGACTTTGTGCTCCATTCATTTCAAACTGCTCTTAACTGTGCAAATTATAACTCATATAAATGTTAAGTAATAGTAACAATCCAAAAGTTTAATGCTGCAACAAATTTGATTGTGTTAATCTGAATTGTTCGTTGTAATGTAATATCAAATATTGTTTTGCTAATAGGCTGGGCCATAGAGGACAACTGACACTAACAGAAAGGGATAATCAGCAGAGGTGTTGGGATATTAAAGAGAAGTCAGTAAGAGGGAATGATGGTGTACTTCGTGCCAGGGAGACTTGTCAGGATATCAGTTGCAATATCGATCGTCTGGTTCAAAAGTGCGACAACTCAAAAAAACAAGTTTTGAGATATCTTCAGTTGAAAGTTTCAAATAAATCCCCTAAAAAGGGACAGATTTCTGGTTCATAACCACGACAATTAGAAATGAGTCAGTATTCAGGACGAGTATATCACGATCTTCCAGTTCATTATTAATAGATTTCGAAATGTAGTAATAATGGATTAATAAAGTCCATAGTTATAATTACCTTTAAAGCAGTTTATTTCGTTTTTATTCTTTTTGGTTGTAAATATGACTTATCTCAATATTGAATCGGAAAGAGCTCCAAAAGGGGCTTTCAGTAGTATAAATAACTAAAAAATGGCAATTTTTGAGTTGTCGCACTTTTGAACTGGACGATAGATATATAACAAGATAAACACCCTGCCCTGTAGTGAAGAGGATTTGTTATTATTTGCTACTGTAAAAGAATGAAGTATGAAAACTGCAGACTGCAGACTGCAGACTGCAGACTGTTCCCTGTAATAATCACAAAAAAACGAAACATAATTAATTATGTATTTTGAAACATGTAATGTAAGAACAGCTGATGAGAAACTAAGGCATTCCTTGAAATTCATAAACTTGACTAAGTGGAATAATTACCTTGTTGGCATGCATCTTTATTCATCCCGGCATATACCGTCGAAGCAGTAATCTTTGAAGCTGGAGTACTCATAGGTGCAGGAATTGTTTGAGGCATAGCTGCCAAGCCTGCAGCCTGCTCAGTTGCAGCTTGTAAACCTATGAGACTACACGTACCTGAAAATAAAGAAAAGAGTAATGAAATCGGAAATTTTAAACATGAATGACATAAAAACATTGCTAGTATACTAATTACCTTCAGCAGCTGCAGAATCAATCTTCGCCCTCCTAGCATACATCCGCAAGTCTTGTGATGCCTGAAAGTTGGGGTAGATCCCGGTGATAAGGTCGCTCGAGGCATAACTGGGCTAGATGGTGGGCTCCGGATTTTAGGGTTTGATGGCACCACTAATCCATTAGCATGAACAGTGGGCACTGCAGTTTGCTTAAGTATCACTTTTTGTGAAGAGCTATAATAGTCAGACTCAATGAAGTGGTCCATGCAGATTCTCAACCTGTGTGTGGCATCTGCGGCAACTCGATACCGGTCATCTAACCCACAAAATCGGAGCCACTTCCAACATCTAAAGCAATGGATTACAATTACTAATGAGATAAAGTAGAAGAAATATTGAATAGAAATCATGCAAAAATTGGGGGAAAAAATAATAATTTATCTGCTGCATTTTTGTTATTTTAAGAGATGTCTAATGCGCATCACTAGGTGGTGAGTGACCATAGGAAAACTGGTAGCAGCAACAGATATTGGGTACAAACTAAATTAAATATTAGGCCTAAGCTTATTATTATTATTATTATTATTATTATTATTATTATTATTATTATTATTATTATTATTACACATGATTGAGAATTTCTCCAGAATGGCTAACTACATCAAAGAAGGCATAATTTTATTTTCCATAACTGTGAGATGTTTATACTGAAAACCACGTGGTTTTAGTTTGCAGCCATGTGGCCTAATGCTACAATTCAGGTTTACGAGGTTTCATTTTCAGCCTTCTTGCTCTTTTTCGTCAATATTTCACATTTCATTACAGTTTGACTGAATTTCGGAACCATCTAAATTTATACTCCTACTATAATCCTAAATAAATTAGCAGAAAGCAATGTACAGCTCGTCTAACCTACTTCACCAAAAAGTACATTGTTTTCAAGTGTAAGGTTTAGGCTACACAGGACACAATAATAATAATACTAAAGCTTACCTCATAGGTTCCTGAGGAAAATAGAAAAAATGCTTCCCTCCCACAGTATTAACAGTCTTGCATCCAGGCGCTGAGCATCTTCCTCGAATCTTTTGCATCTTTCTGGCATCCATCTTGCCTTCATAACGCTGTTGGCTGGTCATCGGCCAACATTCTGACTACTTCGTATCGGAAAGTGGAGAACGCTGGTTCTCACGTAGTTCTATGATTTACCACCTACGACGTCGGCGCTGATCATCTTATTTCAGAATACCACATCTAGATCGTGCTGACCGCAGTTTCGCATCCTATTATATGTTTATCCATGATGCTACAGCCAGTGGGCCTTTCATCTTCAAACTAACTACTTCTCTTCTCCTCTAAGCGCTTCACTCTCTCACCTTCTCTTCCCACATTCACCCCGGCTTGTCAACCCTAATCCTTCCTTCAAACCCCCTGCAGTGGTCGGAGTCGCTGGGCCAAGTTTAGCGAGCTCGATAATTGCATCCCATCTCTTCATCGGTCGGAGTCGCGGGCCAAGTTTGCGAGCTCGATAGGTGAAGGTCCTTAGTTCGAGACTCCCTGTAACTCGCCCTAGTCACCCCTTTTTTCGAGCAAGTTTAGTTTCACCTCTTTCCAGATACTCCCGTTACCCCTAACTTCTTATATCTCCCGTCCTAGCTCCGTCAGCTCTCCAACTAGTCTCAATCAGAGGCACAGGAACATATATTTCAATATTAGAGAGTTTTTAACGACACTCCCGTTTCCCCTGCCCAAGACCGAGTAGAGGAACTAATTATTGAAATAAATATCTGTATCTATAAGCAGAGTTTTTCCTTTCAACATCGCAACATCATCCCCACAAACACACGCACATCGGCCTAGCTTGTCTTGTCACTCCCGTTTCCCCTTTCAAAACCTGCGACTACAGCATTCAGCAGAGGGACATCAGCGGAGACCAGCGCACTACAATTGTCTAACATCGTTCCATCATCACCCCAATAAGCTTCGGCCCATCTTGTCCCGTCACTCCCGTTTCCCCTCTCTATACCTGTGACCACAGCATTCAGCAGAGGGAACTCAGCGGAGACCGGCGCACGACAATTTCTTCATGAATTCAGAGAAATGACAGAAGTTGAAATTAAAAAAATGTTGTTCTGATTTAGATGTTTCACTTCACATTAATGAAGGAAGTGCAAATCTTAAAGATGTTGATAGTCCTGAACTCTTCAATGAGCTGATAATATTCAGAACTTTAAGCATTGACAATGATGGCGTTTCAGAAACTGATCCATTAAAAAACTTGACCTACATTGCACAAAATAACTTGACATTATCATTTCCTAATCTGTTTATAGCTTTAAGAATTTTTCTCACATTACGTGTGATGTAGCATCAGATGAAAGGAGTTTTTCAAAACTCTAAGTTACTAAAACATATTTAAGAACAACAATGACTCAAGAAAGGTTTAATGATTTAGGATTGTTAGCTATAGAAAGTGAGTTATGTAGAAAATTAGACTTATCAGATTTTATTGATGAACTGGCAAGTAAGAAAGCAAGAAGAGCGCTTTTCTAATATACTTATTAACAGTTCTTTCTGTTTGATACATTTTAAAAATTGTTTAATGTTTATAAACTTCAAATAAATATTGTATGTAAAATTTTTATGGATTTTTCTTTGTCAATCATATGGTTCTATCACAAAACACATACTAATAGGCTTCCATGGGCTGAGTTAAACTGTGAATGTACTTGCGATGTGCATTATTTATGATGGCCAATTATATCTAACGCGCAGGCATCTAATAATCCAGAACCGGCCCTGTGGTCTTTTGCATAAAATAAAGTTATTACTTCATCATATGCCTCATTGAAGTTCTGGCACAAGCATCTAGCTGCAGCATCCCGAATTTCTGCTTCTGCTGCTCAGAAATTTTCGGAAGGCTTAGACTGCAATCGTAGTTCACATGGAATTATGGGTCTCAGCCTCTCAACAGCAGGCAATGGATGACAGAGCCCACTGATCAAATAGTATACAATTGTGTGTGCTGTTGCGAAAATATTACTTCACTTTAGTAGGCCAATTTAGGTCGAATATGGGCCCGACATGTTAATTACGTATTTCATACAACACTGTAAGGAAATGTGATTAAATAAAGCACATAATTACTTGGACTTGCCTTTTAGTTCATAAATAATCCTTGGTATTAGCAGCTCACATTTTAATTTCGTCTTTCTTGTTAACATAACATTGATTTGTATTGATATCAATATCACATAACAACATGTCAGTAACAATATCTTTGCACAAAACGTTCAGCTAAGAATGAAGGAAACTTGGGAAATTCACTATGGTTTGCCACTCACAGAAAATAAATAGGTACATGTAGTGGTGGGTCGTGTCTTAAATGACAAGAGGTTCACTACTTTTGTGATATTACATAGTTTTCCAACACTTTAAACAATATCTCATTTCTGAAAAATTAAAAAAAAAATGCTACAGTTCTTTAAAGTAGACCTTAAAATGAGCCTGATGATGATGATGATGAATTACTTTTGAAAAACATAGTGATTTTTCCTTACATTATCAATCTGTCTTTCAATATTCTGCCTGAAAGCTGAGCTAAACTGTTGCTTAATTTCTGTTCTTCCAAGGACTGATAAATCTAGGCAAGCATTTTTATGAGCAATAGATTCCTCATGCTTCTTAATTTTCTGTGTCAAATGGCTTAAATCTGACACACCAGTGCATGTCCAGCTTGTATCTTTATCCATAGCAAATAGCAAATGTTTACATTAAAAACCCTGCAAAATGTCTTACTTCGGCTCGTTTGTACTTGCTTTAAATTGGGTTGAAGTAATAGCCTTCCAAGCTTCTTTATTTTACACTTATATTCCAAGATTAAAAATGAAAAATTTGTTTCTAAAAGATATTGAACACTATTAATTTTCTTTGGAAACGAACACTGGTCACACTCACAGATGAATATATTAAGACTAAAACATCAAGAATGACCATTCTTAAGTTTCCGCCATAGCATGTCTGCTGTCTCACTATTACGTCATTGGACAGGTACACTCAGCGCAGTATGCAGGTCTATTTACCAGCACATGTTTTCTCTGCAGCATTCCCCCCTTACCTTTCGCCCCACACACAAGACCAGAAGCTGACTCGGCGATGTTCAGAGGAGAAATTGAACCTCGTAAGAATTATTCGATCTCTGTGATTCATAGGTTTTCAGACGATAAAAATACATCAGAGCTGCTAGTAAACTTATTAAAGATGAGCAAGAAACAAAGAATGATATTGCAAATTATAAATAAATTTATTTAAACAATTAAACTGTTTTTTCTTGTTTTTCTTGGGTGTTCTCTGAACCATTGAACACATAGGACACATCGCCATTGGGTACATGGTATTCTTGAATAGGTCTATATGGATAAATAGCTGTTCTTGTAAGGTTATGCAACATGTGTGACTATTGACTAATCTGTAATTCTACAGTGAAGATTTAGGCCGGGTGCACACAGAATCAGACGCGACGTGACACGGCACGGTGCGACGCTACGTTTTGCTTTGCAACGCCTCGCGACAGCTTAAAACTGTCTGCTCGCGACAACTGATTTGCTGGCTGTGTGGGTTTGGAAAACTGGCCTAGGCTAGAAAATGGCGTCAATAATAGAGGACTGTCTATATGAAAAATTCTATTGTATTTGCTTATTATTTCCTAAGGACACAAGCTCCTAAAATTCTATACGATTGAAAGGGTCTTAAAATTAAAATGTACTGCACAAACGTCATTTTTTATGTTTATGACTACTTCACGACTCACAATAAAGAAAAATAATATATTAAATCAATAATGAGTGATAGTATAGAGCAGAGAATTAGGCTTACCACAAATTACACTAGTCAACAGTCATTTTGCGCCAGACATAAAACTAACAAATTCTTACTAATTTCGACCTCCTGAATTAATAAATAACAAGCAAAATGTTCCATCACTTCGGGTTTTCGAGATGCACAATGTAATTAATTTTCTATGCATTTTATTTAAAAAAATCACCGTATTTCGTGTGTAACTATTTTGTTTTACAAATGTGAAGACCCATTATGTGAAAACAATATTAGTATAAGTAGGGCACCATGTTAGAAGCACTTGTAGAAAGGGAAATTATTTTATTGCCCTTCTACGAGTCTATTTCGAGGGAGTGAAACAGGTTAGCAGTATGAATTCACTTGAGTGTACCTGATTTTACTTGAGATGTGCATTTCTTTCACTGTGAGCTTTAATTACATTACTGTAGTTTATATTTTGCAATATATCACCATGTTAAAATCACTTCTAGAGCGTAAATTGTTTTACTGCCCTTTTCGGTTCCATTTGGAGGGGGAGAAACAGGTTCGCCGTATGAAATCGCTTCAGTTTAGCAGGAGATTTCCGTGGTGTTAGTATTCTGTGTAAGACGTGTATTTCTTTAAAGTGTGATTTAATGATAATATTCAAAGTATGAATAGTTTATATGTGCGGATTTGAAGGTTGTAGCATTGCTTTTTGGAATGCAATTAGGCTACACAAAATTTTGCTGCTTTCTGTACGAATTGGACAGTCGCGCTCGAGATATTTTATTTTTATTTTATTGAGTTATTTTACGACGCTTTTCAACATCTAGGTTATTTAGCGTCTGAATGAAATGAAGGTGATAATGCCGGTGAAATGAGTCCGGGGTCCAGCACAGAAATAAAATAAAATAAAACGACAATCACTAGAGCCAAGGAAGAAAAATATTATACAACAACCCCTTGTACCTCAAACCGAAGTAATTTTACCCCATTTACACAATAAGTTAGGGTTAATGAAGAATTTTGTTGAAGGGATAAATTATAAAACTGAAGCATTTAAAAATATCCAGGAAAAATTTCCTGCTATTAATAATCCGTGGCACGACACCCCATGAAGAGCCCAGACCGACCAGCCGGCTGCTGGCCTCACGTCCACATGCCAAAACAGAGGTGGACGATCATCCAACTAGAATGGAGGTATCGTGTGGTTAGCACGATTATCCCCCCAGTCGTTATATCTGGCTTTTGCAGTCTATCGTAGCTCCCCAAGTACATCACGATGCTAGGTGATACCGGTCACATACACTGGCCGAAGTAATTTTACCCCTTTTACAGAATAAGTTAGGGTTAATGAAGAATTTTGTTAAAGGGATAAATTATAAAACTGAAGCATTTAAAAATATCCAGGAAAAATTTCCTGCTATTAATAATCCGTGGCGCGACACCCCATGAAGAGCCCATGAGAAAATTTCTTCCCCCATGAGGACTCAGACCAGCGCGCATTCCTTAACATTTTCTGCTATTAGTGATTCAAAAATAAAAGAGGGAGTTCTCAATGGACCACAAATTAGAGAAATAATGAAGGACAATCACTTCGAATCTTTGCTGGAAGGAAAAGAGACAGCCGTCTGGATAGCATTCAAGGAGGTTGAATTAATTTTCTGGATAACTGTAGAAGTGAGAACTATGAAGAACTAGTGAAAAATGTACTGTTGGCGTATTAAACTAGGGGTTGTAAAATTTCCCTGAAAATTCACTTCCTTCACTCACATCTTGACTTTTTTTCCCGAGAATTGTGCGATTTCAGTTATGAGCATGATGAGCGCTTCCATCAAGAAATTTCGACTATGGAAAAAAGATACCAAGGACAATGGAGTACCAATATGCTAGCAGACTATTGTTGGACTTTAGCTCATGATGCACTTGATGCCCATGTAAAAGAAAATGCAGAAAAAGAGAGCTGTAATCTTCTGATCAGTGAATATTTAGCCTTATTGTCATTATATAAAACAATATTTTGAATAGATATAAATTCCAAAATTTCTCAAAAACCGTAACCAACAACTGTTTTTATTGTCATATTCGTATTCAGGAGGCTCAAATTATATAGAAAACATATATCACATGCCTAGCGCAAAAAAAAATTTTAACATTTGTTACGCAGTGTTATTATTATAAATTATTATTCACCTAGTGCTTTCATCTCATTTTCAATTTTTCACATATTTTCAGAAACCACATTATTCTCGTGATATTGTTTCAAAGATTGTACAGAACGTATCTTTCCTGTACTAAATTAACTAATTTATCCACATCGAGCTACATTATGAATAATGTGCACTACTCAACAATAGTATTTTTTTGTAGATAATGAAAGCGTGCAATCATAGCCACTACTAATGCATGCGCAGTACGCTGCAGCTATCAGACTGTCTCCTCGCGACAAAGTTCAAGCAGTCATTCGATGTTGTCTCTTCGTGTTGCCTTGTGTCTGATCGCGGCCATCGCGCCGCGTCTGATTCTGTGTGCATCGCATCATAAGAAATCAATGGGAGACAAGTACCACGAGACAAAATGTCGCGTCGTGCTGCATCTGATTCTGTGTGCACCCGGCCTTAACTGTTACAAATTTTAAAATAAAGACTGGAGCTACACAAGTCGATTAAAGAACAAAATATGATGATGATGATGATGATGATGATGATGATGATGATGATGATAGGAGCCCAGATAAGCCCTGAAGAGCAAGGGCCTCCTAGGGATTTAGGGGTGGTTGAAGTTTCTCATACAGTGAGCCAGACCATAAGAAAACAAAATATAGTACTTTAGATAAATAGGTATTGATAGTTAAGTCCCTAAACTTGATAATTTCTTCTTCTACCTAAGCTGAAGGATTTAATGTAATTAAAGCAGTCTCTAAACCTTCCTTTTAAGTAGGACATGACGCAACAGGTTTTATTTTTAATTATGTTTTCTTAGTTGATTTTAAATAGTTGAGTCTTTGAGGTAAAATTTTTTTGTTTGCTGTTTCTGAGTTTTTAGAGAGAGGAGAGAAGTTAGTTTTAGAGTGTTGAAGAGTTTTCAGATTTGGTCTTGCAGCAGAAAATAATTATGTGAGCATGTTAATAAATATGGAAATGTCTGTTATTATTTGGTTGAGAAACTTTTATCATTCAGTCTGCTCTCAAAAAAGATGAAAGTTAGAATTTATAAAACAGTTATATTACCAGTTGTTCTGTATGGTTGTGAAACTTAGACTCTAAGTTTGAGAGAGGAATAGAGGTTAAGAGTGTTTGAGAATAAAGTGGTTAAGAAAAATATTTGGGGCTAAGAGGGATGAAGTTTCAGGAGAATGGAGAAAGTTACACATCACAGAACTGCATGCATTATATTCTTAACCTGACATAATTAGTAACATTCATTCCAAATGTTTGAGATGGGCAGGGCATGTAGCACGTATAGACGAAACCAGAAATGCATATAGTGCAGGGGTCATCAGCACAGAGCACCCTGGGGCTGGCGTCTCTTACCCGCGGAAAACGCAGTGCACCATGGTGCACTCGTAGCTGCTAGTGGGTATGCTCTCTATCTCTTCCTGCTGCATGACGGTGCACACGGGACGGCACCGCTTACCCTTTGCACATTTCAGTGAGTGCTGACGACCACTGATATAGTGTGTTAGTTGAGAGGCCAGAGGGGGAGTCTGAAACGTAGATAGGACCAATGACGGGCTTATATGAGGGTGGCAATGAACTTCTGGGTTCTTTAAAAGCTGTAAGCAAGCAAGCATGTTAATTTCTTCAATAAATGAAACTTCTTTCCTTAGTTTTTGTTTCATATCATAAAGGGTGGCATCTGGATCATGAAGAAGATTTTGTTTAGTTATTGTTACATGTTCAATTATAATTTCTGATTCTTCAGATATTGGGTTTTCATGAATGGATAGATTTTCTTCACTTGTAACACTAGTAGCTCCATTCTCACTAATCTTGATTTTCTCTTTTATATAGTGGCATATTAAAATGAATAGGCTTGCACGTATTTCCTGGGATTTCAGAATCCAGAGAGATGCAGGAATATTTATGAAAGTAAGTAGTACCAGTACATTTTTGGCAGATACGTTTTAAAGAACAGCATTCATTTTCTTTGCCTTTGGTCATACCGTTGTGTCAGATGAAGATGGCACTAACCACTCTCTTCCGCTTTCAGTAACAAGCTTTGCAGGCTTTCTGATGTTTTGTGCTTTTCTTATAATAATCAGATAATTTTTTTTTTTCTCTCCTTCATGATTTTAATATCCACCTGTACAGGAGATACAAATCAAACAAGAAGGAAACACTTTTGAATCACACCATTGTGGGGTGGGGTATGGTGATAGAGACTGGATTAATCTTGCACAGGATAGGGACCGCTGGCGGGCTTATGTGAGGGCGGCAATGAACCTTCGGGTTCCTTAAAAGCTATTTGTAAGTAATAAGTAATCAGATAATTTACTTGTCAAAGTGTCTGTCCCGTACTAGCTTCATTACTACAAAGAGTGCTATGTCTAGTCGTTTTGTTTTCCCTTAAGATACACATGCTTAAGTGTTCTGTGTATCCATTCCATTTGCATATTTGTGTTTATTTCACATATTTTTCTGAAACAATATGCTCTATAGGCCCCTATTCATTATGCCGCCTGCGGGCCGCATGCAGCTCTCAAAGACATTTATTGTGGCTCTTGAACTACAGTCGCGCTCAAACCTCCTGACGTTTTGCGAGCGCCAGTAACATGCGAGCGTGACGTTGTCACAACTACCACAGTCTAGTATATATAGCCACGAAGCTTGAGTTGTGAGGGTGCTAGACACAATAGACTGTGCCGGTACTATTTCGCATTGTCTAATGAGGCGAATTTGGCGATCATATTGGTTAGCAACTATCTATGGATGCATATTTACTTACGTATTGAGCTTCGTGACTGTATATACTAGACCAGTGATCATCAACTCGCGTATGAACGGGCGCGGGCAGTGCTTGGCTGATGCGTGCTTACTGTAGCGGGCAGAGGACCGGTTTGTGACGTTGCCTTGTAGTGAACAGAGGCGGTTCTTGCCATCCATTCAAAGAAGAGATGCGAGGAGCAGAAAACACTTCAAAACGTAGGCCACACTGAATAAATACAACTTACAGATACATTATACAACTCACAGTAACGAATATGGCAGATGAAGATGAAGAGCGTGCAGCATTAATTCAACAATTGAAGGAAAATGAGCTAGAAGTTCTTTAAGATAACAACACTAGTTAATCGGCTGTGCCACTCACTTATAAAATTTCACTCTTAATAGTATAATATTAGAAACCTTTTAAGAATTGAAAATTTGTCGAAGAATGTTTAATTACAACTGAAGAACTTTTCTCACAACAAGTGTAGGAGTTTGAATCTATCAGTTTATCTCCTACCACCGTGATGCGTCCCATCTGAGATTTAGGCGAGGACGTTCAGGTTCAACTAGTGATTATTTGTCAGTCTTTCATTTGTTAGCCTATTCTTTGGCAGTAGAAGAAAATACTTATGTTATCTTTGGCAGTAGATGGAAATACTTATGTTAGCAATACTCCCCAACTGGTGATTGGCGCTATTGAAAACCTTCAGATTAAGAAGAGCTCTTAGGCCTATATATTATGTTGTTCTCATAAAGGATACTACTACTGGTTCCGATATTTTCATGTAGAGGCTGTAGAAATTATTTTGGACTTTCTTGGAATAAACTTGTATCCTTGGCAACTAAGATGCTCCTTCCATGGTTGTAAGTAAAACGGGTGTAATAAGGAGTCTAAGAGACGACGTGAAAAGCGTTAATTTATCCTATGAAGTTATTTCTATTCACTGCATTATACACCATCAGAATTCATGTGCGAAACAATTACAAAATGGTGTTATGCAAGTAGCCTAGTTGGAAAAACCACCAACACAATTAGATCGAAAGGTCTCACTCATCGTCAATTTAAGTCTTTCTTGACGAATGCAATAGTGAATATGGCAATCTGTCTCATTATAGTACAGTGCTGTGACTAAGTCGTGGCAAATTATTGGGTAGGTTCTTTGAACTGAGGGAGGAAACATCATCGTTCACAGAGAAAAAAGAAAAGCCTGTATCATAAGTGAAAAATGAAAAAATGGATTTGTGAATTTGTCTTCTTAATGGAATTATCTGAATGCTTTAAATTGTTTTCTACAAGGTAAGAACAAGATTATTACACAGTTATGTGACAGAATGAAGGGATTTAATATGAAACCACCTCTAATTATGGAACGTTAGCTTAAATAAAGGGGTAAGTTAGAGCACATTTTTCAAAATTAAGAACGATACAGATCTACTAGTTTCTTAAGACTTTGGATTTCGAAGAATATATTCACACATCATGCGATCTGTGCCAGGAATTTCATTCGAGATTTAAAAACTAGGAAATTTGCAATTTGATTTCCGATTATTATCTGTAATCGGAACTTATTGATTTACTTTATGATAGTGAATTGAAGGACAAATATCAAAACAAAAGAAGTTTATCTGACTTTTATATGTACTTTCCATGTGTTAGATTCCCCCGATTGTGCAAACATGTATGTTCGGATCCACATATCTGTGCGAACAGTATTTTTTTCCTTTGATGAAGATAAACAAGCCATGTCATGGAAGCCAAGTATTGAATCACAACTTAAAATGTGCTCTCAGAGTATGCGCTATACAAAGAATAGTTCCAAACGTTGCGAAATTGCTAAGGGAAAATAGAATTAAACAAATCCCGAAAAAATCAGTGCTAATGCCAGTGCTGAGTGAAGTGAATGGAATTAATTCCTGCATTACTATTCCTAGAGTTTTTGTGTGTTTTGTTCAACATTTTCCCTAACAGAAACAGTTCACACATTTACAGAAATTGTCATGTATTACCCGAATAATTAACATGAAATGTGTATTACATTTCTGAAAGTAATTATAAATTTATTAACTTCTAACTTTGTTGAAAATAGGCTACAATGTTTTCCAAATTGCTTAAGATAGTTTATTTAGTTATTTCTATTTAGCATGTATCTTTTTTGCATCAGAAAACAATAATAAACCTATGCAGTAAATTCATATTGTGGTCCCGCCGCTGAACGTCTTACCTGCCCAATTAAGACTTTCCCTTGCCGAGAGGGCGAGCGGGCAAGGCTTGATGACACAGTGCTCTGAGTTGGGGACCACTGTACTAGACTGTGCAAGTACCGTCTCTATCTCTCAGCGGCAGTAGTTTTAAAATGTGAAGCGCGACCCTTTACCTGAGATTGGTCTGATAGGGATATGCAGAAGGCTTCTTAATAATACTACTACTACTACTACTACTACTACTAATAATAGTAATAATAATAATAATAATAATAATAATAATAATTATTATCATCAGATTGCATCGAATTAAATTAAAAGTCACAAAATCTAGAAAAATTAGTTGGGTCAGACGTAAATAATCATACTAGTTGAATTTATATCAGTTTTTATAATAGTTTTACTTGTATTAGTCTTAATAAATTAAATTGTCGAATAACACAAAGGCGCAGTGTGATAAAATAAATAGTTATAATTTGAAATAGTAATTTTCTGTACAAATGAATTGACATGACCTTAAATACGAGTAGCATTATGTCCATAGCATATTCTTGCAAAATAGTGGTTATTATATGCCTGCAGATTTAATATATTATAACGTTGTTGCGCTGAAGTCCCATATAATACGCAATTTTTCTGGAATATTTTGGATGTGATTTTCAGCAATGTACTGTAACAGCAGTGAAACATTTGGCCATTGAATTGGAATTTTTGCTGGTCAGTTTATTGTCTTTTAGTTATTGAAGTGCCTGTGAGAGTAATTACAATGAGTGTTATGCGAAAAGCACTTTCTGTGTCGGAAAAATTGGAAATCTTACGAAAGTACGATGAAAACAGTACTGTTAATCAGAAACAACTCTCTGATTTATTAGGAATACCATCATCGACATTAAGGACGATAATAAAAAATCACGACACAATCACTGGAGCTGCGACGTCGGGAGGATGTAAGCACAGGAAAGTGAAGTGTGGTAAACATGAGGACTTGGTGAACACGCACACGGCAAACAACTATAATTGACCTTTTTTTTTTTTTAAGAATTAAGTACAGTACATATTGTAAATATCTTTGACGTACAGTACAGTAATTGAAGACCTCCCTCGAATAATGGTGTAACATCAAATTTTGCTTAAGTGGGATTATAGGTGAAACAGTAAGCAACATCGATGTGTTATGTGATGCTGCGATCTGCAGATCATACTCGTAATATTAAATGAGCTAGAGACAGTTGAAAATAGCGGTCCGTGGAATAAAGATGTGACATCGGTCGAGATGGCAGCCAACTACTCTGTTGTGGTAACTCCAGTGTATAAAAAACTATAAATAAAGGATGTAAACGTAAGATTAACATTGACGAATGGAAGGATGTCACAAGGAAATCATTAAAGGAGCATGGGAAGGAGTATACATCAAGAAATGGTATAGTGAAACGTGCAAAACAACCTCCAAATTGTTTAAGTGGAATAAAGATGTAACATCATTACAAAGTCTTCATTTATGTTTAATACCCACACTGTATACAAAAGTTTCCGATGTCATTCCTAACATACAGACAAATGCATAATGTAGTAATTATTCTACTCATTATTATTACAATATAAAAAATTAGTTCTGTAAGTTAGACATAATGTTGGTGAGATTGAAATGTTAATGCATTTCATTGTATAAATTTAAGTGAAAATGAAATAAATTTGTCTTAATTTATACATATATTGAAAAGTTTAAGTTTGTATGGTATATTTGATATTTCAGGGAACTGTTTGTAAATGTAAATATGCAGGATGAAAAATTCTCAACCATGACACAAAACTATGCTTGTTTACGGATTATTATAATAAGACACACGATGAGCAGCCATCATTTCTTGTTCACCAGTGCACTGAATTGTGTGACATTGGAAGACGTTACAGAGAAGAAAATCTCTCACATAGGCAATGTAGTTTCAAGTATTTTCTGTTCATTCGAAGTAAGAGAGTGCAAGTGTGTTTAAAGACTCTTCTTCAGGTATATGCTATCAGCTCGAAACGCATACAAATATTGCAAGCCAAAATGAAAAACAGTGGACCATTAACGGATCAAAGAGGTAAGGATATGAATCGCCCTCATCGTACCACAAATTAAACTATAGTCTTGATTGTTCAACATATTCAGTCATTTCCTACTCAGGAAAGTCACTATAGCATAAAAAAACTATATGCAGTTACCTTCCACCAGGTTTAAATGTATCGACAATGCATTCAGTGTTTGAGGAAAAGTATCCATGTATCACTTCACCAATATAGAGATGTGTTTAGATCTAGATTCAATTTAAAATTTGGGCTTCCACGATCAGACACATGTCAAAAATGTGACAGATATTTTGTACAACTTTCTAATGCTACAAGTGCTGAAGAGACGAGAAGGATTGAATTTGAAACAAACTTACACCACAGGAAAGCAGAACAAGCCTACGCTGTGTTGAGGGAGGGCATAGAAATAGCTAGGCAAAATAATAGTGTCGTAGTCTTATGTGCAGACATGCAGCAGGTTTTGTTTTCACCTATGTTAACACACTCTAATGTATTTTATCAGAGACAGTTCTCAACTTACAACTACTGTGTTAGTAATGCTGGCTCTGGTCAAGTAACTATGCATTTATGGCATGAGGGAGTTGCAGATCGAGGAGCCTCTGAAGTTGCTTCTTGTTCATTTTCCTATATCATGCAAAATTTCAAACCTTTATCTGCTAGGGAAACAAGAAGTCTTATTGTGTGGTCGGATAAATGTATGTCACTTCTGAGGCATTTTGTTTTGTGGAGATATTTTTCTACCGTAGAGCAAAAATTTCTGTGCAGTGGACACAGTTTTCTGCCCTGCGACACATTTCGCACTAATAGAAAAACAAAAAAGAATTGCAAAAGTTAATGTACCATTCCAATGGGTTGAAGTGATAGTGGCTGCAAGACCAACAAATCCATTCCAGGTTACTTACATGCAATCAGAGGACTTCAAAAATTTTGATACGTTGGACAAGAATGTCACTTATCCCAAAGAATTAAAAATAACAGAAACAATGTGGCTTAAATGTTCACAAAATGAACCCTTTTCCGTTTATGTGCGAAAATCTCATGGGACTTTACAGTCATGGGTTGTGTATCCATTTCACAAGAAACAGTGTATCAAGGTCCCTTACCCATCAAAAAAGAGAAGAAACGAGACCTTACACACATGTGTGAGTTCATTACTGATATTGAGCACCGCAAGTTCTACATGGATTTACCTGTTTCCAACTAGAGCAATGGTCGTCAGCACAGAGCACGCTGGGACTAGCCTCTCTTAACCGCTGAAAACGCAGTGCACTGTAGTGCTCTCGTAGCTGCTAGCGGATATGCTCTCTATCTCTCCCTGTTGCACGACAGTGCACACGGGACGGCACCACGTACCCATTGCACATTTCAGCGAGTGCTAACGACCACTGAACTACAGTATAAGGAGTAGTGTCATAACATGTGCTGTACTTTGATAACTTTTTTCTTACATTTTATTCTTTTTTTTTTTCTACTTTGCATTGATTTTGAGCATGTGATGGCCTATGTTCTATGAACATTACATTGTTCTGCCCTTAAAAATAAAGAATCTTTAATTTTTGTTCATAACTTTTCTCTTACATTTTTTTTTCCTCCTTTGTAGAGCATGTGCTGCCTATGTTGTCTGAACATTAGATTGAACTGCCATTAGAAATAAAGAATCTTTCATTTTCGTTCATAACTTTTCGCAATATTTTAGTTTTTTTCCTACTATGCAATGATTTTGAGCATGTGATACCTATGTTTTATGAGCATGAGATTGTACTGTCCTTAGAAATAATGAATCTTTCATTTTGTTCATTTTCATACGTTTAATCTGTTTTTTAATTGATGATACACACTTATTCCATTGTAATCTCAAAACAATTTCTGTTATTTCAAAACTATGAACTTGAAATGTTACTATTTATTATCTAATAATTGAATGAACCCTCAAACAAGATTATACTGGTAGCCGTAATGTTACATGACTTAAGAAGAGCCTATCAGACGTTTTTCGTTCATAACATAAAAGTAGTATTTTGTTGGTTACACCGTTATTAGAGGGAGGCCTTCAATTGTATAATGGAGTAATACTGTAATACCTTTCATGAATCATGTATTTCAATAAAGAAAAATGCTAATAGATACTGTATATAAGTCAAAATTAGTATACCCGCCTAATATGCGGTCCCGGTTAATACTGGGTTTACACGCGGCCCCTTGAACAGCGTCTTATTGGGGTTTTACTGTATTAACCCATAAAATTGGAACCACTGGGGGTAAAATGTGATTTTTGTTTCTGTGTGTTCAGAAAACATTAAACATTCATCATATATAAATACAGGGTCCCTACAACATATCAATTTTCCGAGCGCATTTTTGATCAAATTTTGTTCTTGAGACTTTCTAAGCAGCGAGTATGTGGCGAGTCTGTGTGCCCATATGTTACAACGTAGCACTGCCGCTATTGGCTGTCGTCGATAAACGGGCACACCTGCAAACGTCAGAAAGTTTGAGCGTGACTGTAATATTACTATTACTACTCTTTTTCTGAGAAATATTTGTAATGTCTGGAATAATGTGGAATTGTAGAAAGCTTTGGTTACCCTGCATCATTAGTGCCAGTGAAGGTGTTCAAAAACGACATGAAGGTCTATTTGTTTTCTTTAAAAAAAGGTAGTATCATGTCTCATGGGCTTATTATGTTATTGTACAGTCAACTGTCCGAAGGCTTGATTTCATTCTCGACGGTGAATCGTGCGTCAATCCAAACGACACTCACAAATTCACACCACAGGAGAGCTACCGTTTTCCGTGTCAAAGAAAGGATGTACTGTACACTGTACAATCAGCCAGAACCTCTATAGGGTTGCCAGGCTGAACTATCGCCAAACTCGAAGATTTGCGATGTCTATAAAATGTATTATTATTATTATTATTATTATTATTATTATTATTATTATTATTATTATTATTATTATTATTATTATTATTATAGGCTTACCTATTATAAAAAAAACGTTTTCAACAAGTTCCTTAATTTTAATGCCAGATTTCAGACTTTGGGAATTTATTTCTCCGTCAAATAAAATCCAACCGTGATTAAATTTTTAGGCATGGCACAGAAAAATATGCTCTCTTAAATGCATATTAGTTAATTTTTTCAGAACCTCGCATAAAAAGTTGTAAAATTGGGGTTGGAGTGGTAAAGTTGGAGTTCTTGCAGATTCCAGAAGTCTCTTGTTTTCCAAAGTTTTTTTTTTTTTTTTTATAGGATTCCTGACAGCTTACTCTCAAGTTCAATTTCTGCTTTCACTAGTTCTGTTGACATTTTGTTCCTGTCATCTGTCCACAAACCATTCATGACACTAAACACCCTTTCCATATGCGTGTTATTTACTGGAATTGCTAGCACATGTCACATTATTATTAACATAATAGGGGCCATAGCTTTTTTGAAGAAAGATACCCAAAGTTTACAACACTGATTTTTATCTTTGTCTTGCCTCAGTGTTGTTACGACTGCCTTTAAAATTAGCCATTCGTTGTAGAGTTAATTTCCGTCGAACTCGAAAGTAATTTGCAATTTCTTTGTTCCATGAACTAAATCATTAAATGAGAACAGTGATGACCTAGATAGATCAAGAACAGATATACAGAGAATATCAAAAGTCCGGTAACATTTTCAATATTTTATTACACAAAAAACTACTAATGATAGCACTTTCAAACACACGTCAGTTTAAAGTCAAACTCTCAAAGTTATTCAGCCGCTTAATTTTCAGCGACGAAGCGACATTCCATACGAGTGGGAAAATTAACAAGCACAACTGTCGTGTTTGGGGTACAAAGAAACCTCACAGAATCATTGAACATGAGCGTGATTCACCAAAGGTGAATGTTTTCTGCGCGTTGTCACAACGAAAACTGTACGGACCTTTCTTCTTCATTGAGGCTACTGTGACTGGACATTCATATCTGGACATGTTGGAGCAATGGTTGGTGCTTCAACTTAGACAAGATCTCGATGACGATTTCATCTTTCAGCAAGATGGGGCTCCGCCACATTTCCACAATGCAGTTCGTGCTTACCTGAATACGGAGATGTCTGATCGTTGGATAGGACGTGCTGGAGTAAGGGACAGATGTTTCATGACATGGCCACCAAGGTCACCCGATATGACTGCATGTGACTTTTTTTCTATGTGGGTAGCTAAAGGACCGTGTGTTTGTACCGCCTTTGCCACGTGATTTAGAGGAACTAAAAACCAGAATTCGAGAAGCTGCCGCCACAGTCACAGAGGCTATGTTGAAAAGGGTATGGGAAGAGTTTGATTATCGTTTGGACATCTGCCGAGTCACTCGTGGTTCACACATTGAATCTCTGTAAGGTGTAAACAGAACTTTGAGAGTTTGACTTTAAACTGACGTGTGTTTGAAAGTGCTATCATTAGTAGTTTTTGTGTAATAAAATGTTGAAAGTGTTACCGGACTTTTGATATGCCCTGTAATTTAAAATATGTTATTGTCACTAAAATCGCACCACTTGGCTAGATACTGCAACAATCTTTCGTACACACTGGTGAACTCTTTCATTACAGTTTGTTTTTCGGCCTCTGTCAGATTTTTAAGCAACATATTCACTTCAAAACCGAAAAATGAGTCCTTTTTACGACTTTCTATTTGACTCAAATAGATTTTACTCCCAAGATGATTTTGTGCACCTCGGTTGAAAGCGTATTTTCACATCCTAATATTTTAATCGCCTTACAGAAAATTGGAAGTGTAAAATTAACAAAATTTAGAAAACATTCTGCCACTGACTATGAATGTTCATTTACTTCATCTTCTTGGGAACATACAAATTTCAAATTAAAGAATGCGTTTCTTTTTCACCTTTTGCCGGATACTTAATACATTTTCAAAGAACACCATATTTTAACAAGGCGTTCGACAGCTAATTGAAGGGGCAACCATCGAACTGGAATATGACGCAAAATCTGAAAATAGTGCTTCTGAGCAAATTCACAGAACGACCTACGTAAGTTCCTCGACATTCTTACATGACGACGAGAAGTCGGAATATATTTTCAAGACTAATGCCTCAACATCATACTTAAGGAATTTAAAATCAAATTTGGCACAATTATGCAGTACGTGACAACAACAATAGCCTTTACTATATTAGTATTTTTATCTTTCATTTTTCTGAACATTGAATTGTATTTACGATAGTTAACAGATGCATTGTCAATCGAATAAGCTACAATGTTACTTAAACTAAGTCCATTTTCTGCAACAATTTTATAGGCTAATTTTATTTTAAATATCCTCAGCACTCTCATTACTGTCTTCATAGAAGTATAGAATATCTCTACGTTTTCCGTTTTTTACAGAAAAATGTGTCACCACCAATGAGAAATACTTCTTGTTACCTTTATTTGACTCATCTGAACCAATTGAGAATGGGGTATTTTTAAGTCGTTCAGAAGCCTTTTCTGTGAGACTGGTTAAAGAAAGCTTTTATAGTTACAAGCGTTCTTTTTTTGGTTCGCGCACAACTTATTTTTTTCGCTACTGAAGAGTCGTTGAAAACATATGAGTAAAGTTTATTATCACAGTCTTGTGAATTGTAGGAGTGGTGATGTTTTACGCCATGAATTGGCCCACACCTGTGGAGTAACGGTTAGCGCGTCTAGCCGCGAAACCAGGTGGCCCGGGTTCGATTCCCGGTCGGGGCAAGTTACTTGGTTGAAGTTTTTTCGGGGTTTTCCGTCAACCTAATATGAGCAAATGCTGGGTAACTTTCGGTGTTGGAACCCGGACTCATTTCACCGGCATTATCACCTCCATTTCATTCAGACGCTAAATAACCTAAGATGTTGATAAAACGTCGTAAAATAACCTAAAATAACCTAAACCATGAATTGTTGAAGCCAATTCAGTTGCTGTAACTTTTATCATTCAACCGAATATCGTGGGGGCATAAATTTCAGAATAGAATTATTCATTCATACTTTGTACTTTGTAATGTTCTTTGTGCGTCTCTGGTTCCACATGCTTAACAGCTTTAACGCCATCATACTTACTGTAAATTGAACATTGCATACTTTACACCTGCAAGAACGTTCATTCTCTACTTTTTCTAACCAGTCCTTAACTTATCATTTGTCAACCAACCATTGAACACGAAAAGAACTCGAGTATCTTTTTGCCAGATTCATATTGAACACAAAAAAAAAAAAAAAAACCTCACAAATTCCCGCACTTCACATAACAGACTGCACTGCACTATAAAGCTGTAAGAACTGACTTGTGAAGGATCATACATACATACATACATACATACATACATACATACATACATACATACAGTAGTCCATACCTGTGGAGTAACGGTTAGCGCGTCTGGCCGCGACACCCGGTGATCCGGGTTCGAGGTTTTTTCCGGGGTTTTTCGTCAACCCAATATGAGCAAATCCTGGATAACTTTCGGTGCTGGACCCCGGATTCATTTCACCGGCATTATCACCTTCATCTCATTCAGACGCTAAATAACCTAAGATGTTGATAAAGCGTCGTAAAATAACCTACTAAAATAAAACATAAATCAGGAATTGTTGAAGCCAACTCAGTTGCTGTAACTGTATCATTCAACTGAATATCGTGGAGGCATAAATTTCAGAATAGAATTATTCATACTTTGTACTTTGTAATGTTCTTTGTGCCTCTCTGATTCCATATGCTTAACAGCTTTTAACGCCATCATACTTACTGTAAATGAAACATTGCACACTTTACACCTGCAAGAACATTCATCCTCTCCTTTTTCTAGCCAGTCCTTGTACTTATCATTTGTCATCGACCATTCAACACGAAAAGAACTCAAGTATCTTTTTGCCAGATTCATATTGAACACAACCAAAAAAAAAAAAAAAAAACTCGCACAAATTCCCGCACTTCGCATAACACTGCACTATAAAGCTGTAAAAACTGACTTGTGAAGGATCATGCATACAATCGTCCACACCTGTGGAGTAACGGTTAGCGTGTCTGGTCGCGAAACCAGGTGGCCCGGGTTCGATTCACGGACGGGGCAAATTACCTGAGTGAGGTTTTTCCGAGGTTTTCCCTCAACCCAATATGAGCAAATGCTGGGTAACTTTCGGTGCTGGACCCCGGACTCATTTCACCCTCATTATCACCTTCATCTCATTCAGACGCTAAACAACCTAACATCTTAATAAAGCGTCGTAAAATAATCTACTAAAATAAAAAAAAAATACATACATGTTCTGCCCAGGGGAGGTCTTTCACTGCATTCTCAATTCTTTCCTGTTTCCTGTCTTCCTCTTAGTCTCCGCATATGATCCACATATCTTAATGTCGTCTGTCATCTGGTATCTTCTTCTCCCCCGAACTCCTCTCCGGTTCATCATTCCTTCCAGTGCATCCTTCAGTAGGCAGTTTCTTCTCTGCCAGTAACCCAACCAGTTCCTTTTTCTCTTTCTGATCAGTTTCAGCATCATTCTTTCTTCACCCACTCTTTCCAACACAACTTCATTTCTTATTCTGTCTGTCCACTTTACACGCTCCATTCTTCTCCATATCCACATTTCAAATGCTTCTATTCCTTTCTCTTCACTTCGTCGTAATATCCATGTTTCTGTCTCATACAATGCCACACTTCACTAGTCTCTTCCTTAGTTCTTTTTCCAGAGGTCCGCAGAAAATGCTCCTTTTTCTATTAAAAGCGTCCTTTGCCATTGCTATCCTTCTTTTGACTTCCTGGCTGCAGCTCATGTTACTGCTTACAGTACATCTCAAGTATTTGAAGCTGTCCACTTGCTCTACTGCCTCATTTAGAATTCGCAAGTTTACCTTCTTTGTTTTTCTTCCTATGACAATAGCCTTCGTTTTGTTTGCATTTATCTTCATTCCTTACTGCTCACAGCTGTCATTTAGCTCCAGTAGCATATCCCTTAGTATCGTCTTCTCTTCTGCTAACAACGCCATATCATCAGCATCAGCAAATCTTATGCACTTTATTCTTCTAAGTGAATATTTTGAGTTTTAAATCTGAAATTGTTCCATTGTTACACATTCAGGTTTCGTTAAAATACTGCAACAAAACTTTATAAATCACAAAAGTTAATTGAAAATGGTTGATTGAAGTCATATTTCTGAAGTATATTATCATCATCAAAATTGTCTGTTTTAATTCTATATTTACGGAATCTTTCATTGTTGGTGATTGTTGGCGTAGTGTAAGAGACTACTAATAGTGTCAAATTGGCGAAAAGAGAAGCAGGCGCGCTTTAACTTCAACACTACAACAGACGCTCACTTTTAATGTTATATGCTTACGTCATTGTAAGCCTGACACAGGTGCTCACTTTAAAGTTATTTGATGGACAGTGAATTTTCACTACAACGTTCCTAACTATTAACATTTGAAACGTAATTTACCCGGCCAAAGGTTTCCTATCGGCCGGATATGGATTCATAAAACCGGGTACTCCGGGCGACGCCCGGAGATCTGACAACACGTTCTTTTTGTGTCTTGGTATAATAATGGGTTATAAATGTTTTTATCTCCATAGACATTACAATAGCGTGAATTCAAATTTTGATAACCAATATCCAATACATCCTTAACCCTTAACTACTATCGTCGGGTAAATAATGGCCCAGTCACTTTATTGCGAGTTTTAATAATCCATTGTTGTGGCTTTCTGTATTCTTCCACGGCGGTGTTCTGCATCAATTAAAGCTTGATTTTCGTCAGAAGAAGTTGTATCTTGCTCAGGAGGAGGAAGTCGGGTCAGCAGTGACCCGACAATAGTAGTTAATGCAACTTTCTTTGCGATAAGTGTTTTTATATTGTATTTTCTTTTGTGAATAATTGCGCCATGAGTGAGAAGAAAATTACTGATTGGTTAGACGAAGTTTCTGACAATGATTTAAGTGATGCAGAAACTACAGTAAGTGATTATGATACACAGAGTGAGGAAGAAATTCCAGATGAAGATCCCAGGGAAATATTACAATTCTCAACAGAAAATTCAAGTGAATTAGAACATCAACCAGAGATATTTGCTGTGCCAGATGATAAATCACACAAATTAACAGTGGCGTCTCGTGAAGCTGGAATAGTGGCGGCTCGTAAAGTTGATTCATCTGCATTTCTACAAGGGGAACCAGCTATAACTACAGGACCAGCTCAAGAACCAGAGGCATCTACATTGGCAGAACGTGAACTAGAGGTATGTGCAGTGGGAGATCGTGAACCAGAGATATTTCAAACATATACAGGAAATGGAGAAAATGTTTATGGAAAAAATAGATACAAACCGTTTACTGCACCTTTCCACAGTTCGAGGACCAGACAACATAATATAGCTAGGGTAAAAGTGCCTCAACTCAGAGGTGCAGCAAGAACGATTCATTCTAATGAACTAATCGAATTTTGGAAGTTACTTTTTGATGATAAAATTCTGAATTGGATTGTTACTAATACAAATGCAAAAATAACAGAACTTTCTCTGAAAACTATGGTAAAACAGCTTTATTCACTAACCACATCGATACTGTGGAACTGAATACTTTTCTGGGGCTACTGTATTTTAGTGGAGTTTTCAAGTCTGGCAATGAGGACGCAAAGTGTTTGTGGAATGCTGACGGTACTGGCAGATATATTTTCAGAGCCACAATGAGTTTAGATCGGTTTCTGTTTCTATTGATTGCAATATGGTTTGATTATCCTGCAGAGAGAGAACTAAGGAAAAAATGGGAATAGAACTGCCGCTATTTTAGAAATCTTTGAAAGATTTATTGCCAACTGCAAAACGAACCATACACCATCTGAATTTTTAACTGTTGATGAAATGTTGGTTGGATTTTGTAGACGGTGTCTGTTCCGTATGTACATAAAGAGCAAGCCACAGAAATATGGTTTGAAGATTGTGTGTTTGTGTGATTCTAAAATGCACTATCTGTTAAATGCTTTCATATACAGTTGGAAATTGAATTTTCCAAATCCAAGAAAGTTAAGTATTCCAACACAGAATGTACTCTCATTAGTCACGCTATACGCACACTCAAACAGAAACATAACTGGTGACAACTGGTTTAGTTCTGTTGAGCTAGTCGACGAACTATTGAAAGTTGGACTGACGTACTGTACATAGGAACAGTAAGGAAGAACAAGCGGGAGATACCCGAGTACATTATCCCAACGAAAAAGGATGCAGAAGGAACTAAGATGATTGTGTTTACTAAGGATAAAACCTTAGTAAGCTATGTACCAAAAAAAGGAAAATTTGTTTGTCTTCTTTTTTCAGTGCATCACGACAGCAGCAATGCCGAAAATGGAAAGTCAGAAATTATTGACGATTACAACAGAACTAAAGGAGAGATAGATTCATTGGACCAAAAGTGTGCATATACTCTGTTCAGAGAAGAAAGAGAAGATGGCCACTTGAAATTTTCATGGCATTAATGGACATTGCTTCTGTCAATGCTCATGTGCTTTTCACATCGAAAGACCTACATGTAAACATAAGTCGTAGGGATTTCGGCGTAAATTTAGGGAAAGCTTTAGTTAGTCTACATATTCAACGAAGGATGCTTGCATCTAGACTTCCTAGAACATTACGAGCAACCATGAAGAAAATTGTTGGAGAGAAGGATAAACCTGAGAGAAGAGAGGAGCCACCTACGAAAGGAGACGCTGTTATGTTTGCCCATCTTCTGTTGACAACAAGCATTTCACAGTCTGCAGTGAATGCAATAGCACTGTTTGCAAGAAGCATTGCACCGTTAAGATCATCTGTAATCCTTGCAGTGAAGAGATACATAGCACTGACATTGATGAGTGAAAGTGTCAATGAAGATGAATATTGTTGGTACATGGTGACACTATTCATGGATTATTCATATGTCTTTTAGCTCTTCTTTCATGTATTCAGTGATTTTTTATTGTAGGAACATTTCATATTTGATGTTTAATGGCCAGATAATGAAGATTATAATTTTGAGTTTCTTTCTTTTTCATTCACAGTTTTACGATATACGAGTATATTAGTTGCTTGCAATTTTCTGTAAAGAAATCATATTTTCAACAATTTCCTTGACAGCTTTGTTGTTTAATGCTTCGATAACAATAATAATGCATATGTATATTGATTAAATTATTAATTATACATGTTTTGTATGTATTTACAAATCATTGAAAATGTAGGATGAAAATTTGACTAACATTTAAACATGATGTAATTAGAGAAGGTAAATTGGATAATTTCAATGAATGTTATGAATACAGTCTTTAAAACCTTCAAAATACCGTGTTCTTTAATAGAAAGTTCACAACTTTCCTCATCTCGCAATATATAGAAAAAAGTTTTCGGGTCAGATTTGACCCGATGATAGTACTTGTGTTCCAAAAAAGGACAATAGTAGTTGAGGGTTAAGAAAGTAGAGAAAAACTGAAAATGTTAAAAATGTCCGTGATATCTGAAAATTAAGTAATCTATTTCACTGTACATAAAAATTAATTGACAAAAAGCATCGTACCACGTAGCAGAAATTAGGCCATTTACAGATTCAGAGATTATTAAGAAATGCATTCTGTTCTTGCTATAGGTGTATGTGACATTTTAAAAAATAAAGTTTTAAATTCAAAAGAGATTATAGGTGATATAAAACTACAAATCAACCTTCTCGTATTGATATGATTTTGTAGAAGAGTGGCAGAGAGCGCCCTCAACTTCAAAATATCAGTAATATGTGTTAGTTCTCTTGCTTTATGTCCCGCGCCGTGGCGTCGTGGTCTAAGGCATCCTGCCTAGGACTCGCGTTACGAAATGCGCGTTGGTTCGAGTCCTCATGGGGTAGGAAATTTTCTCATGAAATTTCGGCCAATGTATGGGATCGGTGCCCGCCAAGCATCGTGATGCACTTGGGGAACTACGATAGGTAGCGAAAATCCGGTTTCGCAAACCAGCTATAACGGCTGCGGGGATCATAGTGCTAACCATACGATACCTCCATTGTGGTTGGATGATCGTCCACTTCTGCTTCGGCATTTGAACGTGAGGCCAGCAGCCGGCTGGTCGGTCTTGGCCCTTCAGGGGCTATAGCGTCACGGATTTACTTTACTTTTACTTCTGTTGCCTTATATTGAAATATAATAATAATAATAATAATAATAATAATAATAATAATAATAATAATAATAATAATAATAAATTCGCGCATTTTCTTAGGCTTGAATACTCTGAAAAATGAATTGGGGCTCTCGACAAATTACTCTTTATGTCGGTAAAGGAAAATATATCGCAAATACTAAATTTTACAGCAGAGCAAAATGAAAGTGCTCTTTAATATGACACTTCATGACACATAGTACCCTTCCCAGCAGGCTAATTCGCTTATTATTACGCGTAGAAGTTAGTGCTTTGCACCACTGAAAAGAGAGCGAAAAATAAATTTAAAATGTGCAAAAACCTCAATTCGTAAAAAATGGACATAGTGTACCTCCGGTGTACAGTACTATTCTCACTTTTAGCCAGGGGCGGCCCGTGATTCAGAAGACAAGTGAAGTGCTGACAACTGTATGTGACAAGAAACAATATTTTTTCAATCTTACCTTATCTCTTGTAGAGTAGGTCTATTCTCCTGTTCTTCAGGGCCGCGAATTTGTCAATGATGTCATCTAAAAAGCTGGGTTGTCCTTCAAGTTCCGAAAGAAGTTCTCTATGAATAGAAATGTTGGCCAAGGAGGACAAACGCTGCTGGGAAATTGTATTCCGCAAATAAGTTTTTATTCTCTTTAGACACGAAAAACTTCTTTCTACGGACACACTGGTGGATGGCAAAGACACTACAAGTGAAAACAACTTATACACTTCCTGGAATACGTCTTGATGAACATCACTCTGACGTAACATCTCCAATGCTTTCAAAGCGTTAACGCCACTGTAATTGCTATCACCATAAAGAAGTTAAAGTTCATTTTATAAACGTTGATTTTTTTTAAATATGGATGGGTAGCACTCGATCAAGTTCTGCAAAGCACCTGATGGAAATTCTTTAGAATAGTCTTTAAATTTTGTTGTATCTACCAAACTGAGAAATGATACTTTGTTCAAGTCATGAAATCTAGTATTAATTTGTGACAGAATATTGTCTACTATCTCGTAAAACAATTACTTGTATTTGAAGAAAATGTCTTCATCGGATAATTGGGCATGCTGTCTTTTATGGTTGCAGTTACTTCTCACTTTTGCATTACGAAATATTTTGTTGCAGTATTCTTCATTTCTTTTACTATTAATCAAATCGTAAGTACTTCGAATTTTAGCTGCACAGTAACTTATGTCTAAACATTTCTTTTGCAGAACATCATACAAAACATCAGTTAGACTGAATATGTCATAAAAAACCAGAGCCAAAAAACTGAATTCAAAGTCATTCATGTCATTCAAGAACCCTCCGCATTGACGGATGGAAGTACTATCAGTTCCAGGATTTATTTTTATTTCTTCAAAAACCTCTTTTAAACCGTCCCAATTCTCTACTACTGTTTTGAGTATTTTGGAGTTCGATGTCCACCTCGTTTCCACAGCTGTTGGAATTCGCCTTCCAACTATCGAATTTAGAATGTGGTTACGTTTACCTGAATGATGAAAGAAAGTGGGAATTCCGCTTAGGTTTGCAAAGAAAATTCGGCAACTTGAAATAGTGTTGCAACTCTGTTGCAGAACTAAATTCAAACGATGCGCTAGACAATGAATGAAAATAGCTTGAGGAACTTCGTCTTTGACTTTTTTCTGTAGGCCATTTATGTGGCCTGACATTACACTAGCGCCATCGTAACACTGTCCTATCAATTTATTACGATAATTCAAAGGCCCTAAGATGCTGTCTATTAGTTCAAACAGGGGTTGTGCAGTCCGATCAGAACTTACGTCATAAAAACCTAAGAAACGCTCCACCAGTTTACCATGTGAAGTCACGAATCTTACTATTATAGAGCATTGACAGTTTTGTCCAACGTCCGTCGCATCGTCAATTTGCAATGAAAAAAAAAATCAGTTTCATTTACTTCTTTCTTGATTTGGTTACATACGTAGTCTGAAATACATTCAATTAGTTCGTTCTGTATTGTCTTAGACTCGCCGCTGAATACACATTTAATTTTATTGTATTGATTTCTAACTTCGTCGAAACTTACGGAGATCAAAGTTTGGAGCAGTTCTTTGAAATTACCGCGGTTATGTGACGAAACTTGTTCATCATGTCCTCGAAATGGCAACTCTTGTTTCGCTAAATATATAACGGCTTGAACCACAACTTTCATAAAGTTCCTGTTTAACCGAACATTTTCATTAAATATTTTAATACGCAATAAGGACGACTCCTGTAACGCATCGCGAATTGAGTTCAAATTTCTTTCGACTTGTTTCAATTGCAATACGCACTTCAAATGCTCACTCGAATCCCCATGTTTGTGAAATGCGCGAGTTGAGTTCGCAAACTCGCCAAACCCCGCGTTATTCCAAACGTTCCTTTTCACTCCTAATAAAAGGCAAGCCCAGCAGAAAAGTTTTTGTAGAAAAACACTGCCACATAACCAGGTACACTCCCCATACCAGGTACTTTTAAAATGCAATTGATAAGAATTTCCGGACTTTTTTTGTTTTCTAACAGACACTGATAAACGCGGAGTAGGGCGATTAAACACTAATAAGTCTCTCTTATCTTCCTCGCGCCAACGAGAAAACGGTGTCTCTAATAAATTACACACTACATCGTTTTCTGGATTCATTCGCAAAATCACTTATGAACATCACTAAATAATACACAAATAACAAAATTAACTTGTTTCTCTCACCAAGAAATGGATAAAACTGACAATGGGTTTGCACTTGTCGCCTTGTCTGTAAAAATAAACTATAATTAAAAAAAAAATTAATCAACAACATATACAAAAACAATGAATTAATTTTAACATAAAAATAAAATAAAAAAAGAAAAATAATTTATATAATAATTCAATGTTTATATTAATTATTTTTTTTCTGTTAATGATTTAATTGGAATATATGAGAAGTAATTTATAGAGTTGAATAATATAAATATGGGGTTCGGCGGGATGGACAAGCGAGGGGTGTTTAGAAACCTATTTCTTTATTCCTTGAATAGGCAAAGGAACGGCTCTTCTATCCTTGGAGGGTCAATGCTCGTTACCATGGCAACCTACAACAGGCCTGTGTACTAGAAATGTGGAAAAAGAAGCGTTTCTTCTTGAAAACCAGTAGCTACTCTTACATTATATAGGGGGTGAGTGTCAGCAAGCGACACGAAAGGGAAAGTGTGCAGCGATACACCCAGACACTTCACGAGGCTTTCGTCTTTCAGATAGCGATAGGAGATTTGTGAGCAGGTTATAACTATGATAAAATGAAAATGCATAATTATTGTGATTATAATTTTAAAATGTAGGTGAAGAGCCACTTCAGTCACTTCACCTTGCGGGCCGCGGCTGCTTTTAGCTATCCTGTAATTTCTAGTGAATACCACTGGCCATAGTAATTTTATTATGTTAGTATTCTCGCCAGGTAATATGATTGCGGTCTAAGCCTTCCGAAAATCTCCGAGCAAGCCAGTGCCACCTATACTTTGACGTATGAAAGACACCGCATCGGTATAGAACAACGAGCACAGAATGCATAGAGTAGACATGAACAGCTTGGAGGTGAAGCCGCTTTTGTGGACAGTCGCCATTATGATGCTACCAAAACATTGGGCTCCCGGTTAGCACATGGGCAGTTGATTGTGATGTTGCATCGTTGTTTTAATTAATAAATGAACTAATTTCAATATGCCTGCATGTGCTGCATATGGCTGCACAAACAGGTTTTCAAAAAAAAATTCCTGGAATAACTTTTAGTAGGTAAATATGCATGTGTAAAATGTACTTACTACCGGTAGATAATGAATGATTTAGCCTAGGTTAGTCAGTTAGATTCGTATTGTTCACGTATTAGTTTGATTAAGAGAAAGGATTAGTGTATTGATATTATTGTAATTAATTTTTATAATCACTAAATCAGACACGCTTTGTAGACTTAGCATTTACGACCGAAGCTAACCTAGCAACCCATGTTATAAGTTTGTGTCGCGTGCTATAAAAAATGGGTGTACCGAGGTTTCTCTTCAACCGAATGCACGTCTTCGTTTGATGAAGAAAAATAAATAGTGTATTAATATTATTGTAATTCATTTTTATAATCACGAAATCAGACTTATGCTTTGCAGACTTAGTAGCTTCATTAACTCGGTCGTGATCTAACTTGACCCACTTGGTAATAAAACTTGACTTTTGTTCGCCTTTAAGATCTAATTATATACTATAAAATCAAATCAATAATATATCAATAATATCAAATATTATATGATTAAGAACATTCCACTTTTTCTCTAAACAAATCGGGACATCTATACGAAATACTGGCAAAAGGAATAGAATGATAATTTGCGTTAAGAAGCAAGTTGCATTATTAAATCGAAGCAAATGGATCAACCTATAAAAGTAATTATTATATGTTAGCATTTTTATTGGACTAATAGCAAAATAAGGTCAAACTGTTATCTTCCTTTTTATCATTATTGTTTGTTTAACCTTCCAGAGTACCTACCTATTAAATACCATACTACAATTTGAAGACCTGTCAATTTAAATATGTATATATGTGATTTATCGATGACAGTTTTGCAATTTTTGCTAAAAATACGTGCCTAGCGATTCTGTATTACGAAACAAACAAGAAAGTGAGAGTCCTCCAGGAAATTAGGGACATATGGAATTCCTATTATCATAAGATCTTCTATAACGTAATAGCTATTTTGCAATGTTTTGGTAGCAACATGATGGCGTCAGGTCCATCAAACCGGCTTCACTCCGTCCAATGGTATTAAGATGCTAGTGTCTACTCTATGTATTCTGTGCTCGTTAGTATAGAAGGCTGTGGAGTGGATGAAGGAGAAATTCTGGATGCTACAGCTAGACTCTTGTGGTAGAGCTGTGCAATAAGAGAGTACGGGACACTGAGTTATAGCTCATTCCCCGCTTTGGACGCGAATGAGCCTAGTTTCAAATGGACTGCACTCGAACGAATAAAACATTGGTACCCAACCCAAACGCAGCTCACACAGCGGCGTTAAAATGGACTGGATAGTTCCTAATCCCACTCGCCCGCTCGCTCAAACAGCCAGAGAGACGTTGAGCGGCAATGCCTTCTCGATCTAGACCAGGCCGTAATGCAGGTTGTGTGACGTCACTCGAAGAGTCGGGCTTTTCTATTTGGGTATACGGAGCTCAGTGAAATATATTACTTTATTGCGTGTCGGTGCTCACTTTTATTTAGTGTAATGTGTTCATAAGATCCGTGCACTTCTCATTGCATAATATGTTGTAGAAATAATTACAAAACTGTGTTATTTTAATGTGAACGGAGTTTTATATGTTAACATAACCTGTTTGCATCAACATTTTAAGTTTGCAATGGAAGCTATTTTGAGATTTAATAAAGAAGAATTATTTATATTGTAATTTTAATTTAGCACATCTACCTTCCTTACTTGTAGGCCTAGGTAGAAAATTTACCACAGTCCCTCCTATGAAAATAGTGTAAGTACGGTTGTGTGTTACTTCCTCTGGTAGGTTAGATACATACAATTCAATACAATCCAGTATAATAGGGAACAAGTAAATAATACAATTAAATTTTTATTCAATGTAATGTGTGTATAAGTTCCATTTATTTGTTGCATAATATGATGCAGGAATAATTATAAAACTGTGTTATTTTTATGTGAAGAGAATTCGCCATGTTAACATAACCTATTTCCGTCAACATTTTAAGTTGAGAACGAAAGCTATTTTGAGATTTAATCAAGAAGAATATATTTAGGATAAACTTCAGAACACGGTTACCTTCCTTACTTGTAGGTAGAAAATTCACCACAGTCCCTCCTATGAAATGTACATACGGTTATATTACTTCCCCTCGTAGATAGTCGATAAATACAATTCAGTACAACTCAGTATCGTAATAAATAAATAAATTAATTAATGAAAATACAAATTGAACGTGCGGGAGTATTATACATGCCATTATGCTTAATTATAATGTATAATTGTGAATATAGGAATATATTAAGGTAAATACAGTAAACATAACCTATAATTTCTATATGACATCATAACGTAGCTATGGAATGACAGGGCATTGGAGAAAATCAAAATTAGACACAAAGAGTTATTTTATATAACTACTTAGGCCCTAATTTAAACTAAATACATTAAGCATTCCTGATCTTTTTCCGGAAATGTTTTGTCAGTGTCTATAACTAGTTTGTGTGAAGATTTCTTGCTTTCACTCTAAACTAATGATATATGTATATTTATACATATATTAATGCAGTAGTCTGCAATTTGAATAATTGTGCTTTCACGTTCGACATGATAACATACGAGTAATCTTGTACATCTAGTTGCTTAGGGGTTGCCTTATTGCAGTACAGCTGTCGTTTAGTCAAGTGTCCGAAGGCCAATAAGGTATCACTCATAAAGCAACTAAGCCAAGAGATAATGGGGTAGGGTGGACAGTTCCTTTCTCCCTTACATTGCATGCATCGCTGATTATAACGGAAACTAGCGCTGAGGTAGTTCCGGTAATTTCTGAAGTGAAAACCGTTGAATTTATTTTTTGTGGAGATGCATTTGATCCTATACGAAAAACATAATAAAAGCCTAAACTAATCAAACTAATTCGTATATGCAAGTTGTATGAGTACGAAGGGCACTATCTCAGCGCTGGCTTAGCCCTAGTAACATATTGAACTAATCAGACTTCAGATTGGAGTACCGTATGAAACGAATAAATACAATTGAAGTGTAGACAAATTGTATTTACAAGTTACGCGTAGCGTTATGCTTAATTATAATGCATAATTGCGAATATAGAAATAAAGTAAGTACTGATAGAGTAAACATAACTTATAATTTCAACACCTCAAAATATGCGTGCGATGCAACTGAAAATTATTGAAACGTGCATAAATGAATGTGCAAGAATTTCATAATGAAGCGTGCGTCTTTATTTCAATTAATTACAATATTAGGTACTGTAACAGTAATGAAAACTATACGGTATAATTTTTCGTAATATACTATATCTATCTCGTTTTTAGTTCAAATTGTGTATATTATCAAACGTCGTATTATTTATAATGTAGGTTATTCACACATAAAAAGGGCACAATAATTTAAATTTAATAAAACAAATACGGCAAAGTAACAATAATGGATTAGACAAGCGTAACATCAGTACCGGTAACGCTGCACTTAAGCCTAATCACAACTTAATTTACATGACAGTTGATATTTCACTTTCACGTGTATATTATTACACATATTTACTGTTTATAACACCAACAATTTACTTAACCACATAAAGGGCGCAATATTGAGTCGAAATAAAGGCAGGTATTACACCTACGAACTTTGTCTGCAACAACGTAATTTTCACACCAAAAATAATATTATACCTTAAGTTCAAGTGAATTATGTCTCAAGTGTCTCACAATCACTGTTTCAAATTTTATTGATGCAATTACACTACATTTCAGAGAAATATATGTTATTCTTCATGCACTCCAACTAAGTCATGTCAACACCTGTGGAGTAACGGTCAGCACGTTTGGCCGCGAAACCAGGTGGCCCGGGTTCGAACCCCGGTTGGGGCAAGTTACCTGGTTGAGGTTTTTTCCGGGGTTTTCTCTCAACCCAATACGAGCAAATGCTGGGTAACTTTCGGTGCTGGATCTCGGACTCATTTCACCGGCATTATACCTTCATTTCATTCAGGCGCTAAATAACCTAGATGTTGATACAGCGTCGTAAAATAACCCAATAAAAAAACTAAGTCATATCGTTGAAAGGCCGCCCTTCGCAATCAGCTGATAAAGCGAGTCACGCGGTCTGCCTTACGGCCTGTATTAGATCACGATGGTAGTGTGAGTGGGCTCTACGTCCGGGACCACAACACGCAGTGTTGCCATCCGGCGCATCAACTTTTGTGTAGCTTTTTATGTTATTTCGTGATTATGAATGAAATTTGTGAGAGTGTGGGAAATAAAATCAGAGAACAAATTTATTTCTAATATTTCCATCTTTACTTATTATTAGGTTACATTGATGTTACACCTTCTGCTTCTGTATATCTGGATTAGCGTTTTGGCTTTAATGTTATTTATAATGAACATGAACACTATGTTGATGATTTAATCTAATTATTGATCCTAAAGTATATAATTAAAATATATTACCTTATTACATTGTGCGAATCTTTGAGAACATGTTGAATTAAAATTAAACAAATTAAAATTATATAAATTGTACGATTTATAAACGTCAATTTGACAGTGTAATTTATTTTCATCAAAATTATGGTGTATATGAGTACATCTAGTTTCCTATATAAAATATTTTATCAATCAATCAGTTTCATATTTCAAAAGGCGTAATTTTAATGCCTCTTTATCGCTCGTAATTATCAGTTAAGTTAAAAGTATTTAATTTTAACAGGACTTTTAAAAGAGAAAATTCACTCTAATCATAAATTATTAGTTTTCTTCTGTTCAGTATCACCTTATTAAAATTTAACAAATTGGAAGCAGACTTAAAGAGTTACTCATTTTCTTCTTGTTTACGAAATTTCCGTGTAACTTACTGTTAATTTATTATGAGCACATCTATTATTAGTATTACCGGTACCACAAGGTATATTTAAATTTGAAATACATTATTCTTATTTGGTTATATTTTTCCTTCACAGAGGCATTTAAGTTATAAAATAAAATAATGTGACAGCTGAACAGTAGCGGCCCGCTGTTACAAAGGTTGGCAGTTCTGCATGAAAAATAGTGTATTTAGCAAACGCATGCTGTTTATTGCATCTAAATCGGATAACGCGTGTAATTACAGCCCCTTCTCGAAGTTGACTATGCACCCGAAATTTTACTCTAACCATCCGTGCGCTACACCTCTCCCATCTGGTACAACTAGTCACGTAATGAAGATGTGCCCTACATGCTTTTCTAGTTTTTTAAGTCAAATTAACTAAATCCTTCACTCCGGTGTTTGTCCATGTAAACAGAATATACGGGTGGGGAGAAAGCGTTTTCATGAGCGCAGCAAAAAACCAATCGTTTCCATTACACATTTCGGTATTAAAATGACTAGTAGGCTACATGATTTCCTCGACTTTTTCCAGAAATTTCAATATTTAAATTTTGTGTAGGACGTCCTAATTTCTTGAGTTAACATGCAATTTCTCTTTTAATTTCGAAAAGGGTTGGTCGATTAGGTTTTCATTTCATTCATTTTTATTATAAAATATTTCCTTAGACACACTGACTAATCACATCACACCACCCACAGTACTATAACACACTGGAACTGTAATGATATACAGTAATCCAGAAGCCTATGTGTTCTAACGCAGGTCATTAAGAGATGAGGGTGTTGACGATTCTTTTATATATTCGGAGAGAGCTGCTTCGGTTGCAGCTCTAATGCAGTCTTATGGGACGGTGAAGAAAACCAGTTTTCTGCTGGCGACTACCCTAAGTTGAGCTTCAGGAACTGCTGATCACAGATCCGAAAAGTACACTACAGCTAAAATTCTCGAGCAGTTCAAGGCTCCTACAGACAGTAAAATCTCGAATCGAAGGAGAATGAATTGGAAAAATAAATGAAACAAAGAACTAGATTACATAAAAGCACGTTTTACATTTTTAATTTTTTTCAGGTCCATTTAAATGGCGGTTCTGCAGCTCTGCAGTTCTTATTGTAGAACCTCCCCTGCAGCTGAATAAAAACATTTTCTTCTAGATGACATTGTATTTACTACTATTGTACCTATATGGACGTTATTGCCTCAGATTCCTTTATTAACAAATATATCCCTTTGTTTGATATTTACTCAGTATGGGGATTGAAATTGTATAAAATAATTTACTTTATTACTTTTGTTTTTTTTCATTAATTTTATTATTATTTTATTTGGTGCATTATAAAATATATATATATATTAATTAATAGAAACAATGTTGTATTGTTGAATTAAATGCATATAGAAAACTCAAATTATTATTAAAGTTGGAGCGATTTGATATGCTTGTGGTAGACTTTGCAATAGTGCCAGTAAATGGGACAAAAAAAAAAGCTTACGGGGGAGCGAGTTTCTGAGCCTATTTGAGTTCCAAACTGTCCATACCGTCCACGCGTCTGGAACTCCCAATGAACTTTCCGAGCTAGTTAGTCCAAATGAACTGAGACTGTCCCATTCAGTACTATACAAATGAACGAGCAATATAGTGTCCTTGAACAGCTCTAGCTTGTGGTTCTAACATATGTACTGCAGGTACACTTAGCAGCAAAAAGAATGACCCGACTCTTGGTCGGTAGAAATGCTAAGTTCTATCCCGCGGTTCACTCGTGCAAACGCACTGCACTGCAAGGCATTGCTGTGGTGTCTCTTCATTGAAAGTTGTCCATCTACAATGTAGACAACCTTACGAGATGTGTTTGGCCCAGTGGTAAGATGTCTGACATCCGTACCAGAGGTTGTGAGTTTGCCTCCCAGTACGGTAAAATTATTATTTTTTTATTTTAGTTTTAAATTAATTTATTAGTTTAAATGTGAAATTGCATTTGTTCATAAACTTCGTTATGCCTCCCTTGTAAAAATATTATTGCACATCACCTGTGGGATATTTATAGACGAGACCTGGCCTGTATAAATAAAAATACTTGTTTCACATCCTAAAAAACCGGACGCATCTCAAACATAAATAAATAATTAAATAAACAAAAAACAAACAATTTGTTAATATATTAACAAAAAAGACCTGTGGTGGGGACTAGTATCTCGTCCACAAACCCCCTGCGTGAACAACTGCCTTCATTCTTCGCGACGTGGAGTCCACAAGATTATGGAACAGGTCTAAATTCATGGCCACCTCCTCCCACGCATCTAGAACTGTCTCACAATTCGTCAGCTGTTCCAACGGTTGGTTATTCTGCGCAATTAGATCGTAGGATCCGTTTGACTGTAGCCCACAAATTTTCAATCAGATTCATATCTAGTGATTTTGGAGGCCAGTCGATCAGGTCGACATCAGTCCTCCTCGTAAACCATCGTTGAATCCGGTAGGCGGTGTGTATCGGGTGATTATCCTGCTGGAAGAAAAGTATTCCTTCTGGATATTGTTCTCGGGCGGAAGGGATCATTACATTTGCCAAAATGTGTTCGTAGACTTCTGCCGTAGACTGACCGTGGATGCGTTTCAGAAGTCCTGCCCCATCGTATGACATCCACCCTCCAACACGCGATGATCACGCGACCCGACCTGTTAAGTCGTCTCACGAAGCATTCATCGTGTCGGTGGCCATCCATACGATAAACTAGGGCAGGACGATCGTTGCTACTGGAGACAATTACCTCGTCGGAGAAAATGGCATTTCTCCAATCGAAATCCTGTCGGAAAGTAGCATACGTTAGGCATTCCACGGCATGCACCATCGTCAAATGTTCTCTCCTCACAGCTCGACGACACCGTATGCCACGCTCTCTAAAACGTCTCCTCATGGTGTGTGGGGAACCTGGAAAGTTGGTTACCATCTTGAGTTGACAGTTCTAAACGACATTTCATATAATTTGAGAGGATGCGAAAGCATTTCTTTTCCCTTCTACTTGCCCTGAGTTCGTCAGTAACAGGGCGGTAGCTGTTACCTGTTATACCTGCACCTCCCAAGTTGTACACACAAGTAAATAAAATATTAAATAAAGTACATAAGTGAATATAAAGTACAGTGACACAGATTTTTGATAATTACATAGTTGAGTATATTTTAGTGTCGTTCTTACAATATTTTGAACTAATAATTATAGTAAGGAATGTTAGTTTGTATTATAATGTCGGGGGGGGGGGAGTGACACAGTGCAGATTGTACCATTTTGTGTGTGTTGTAGAGTAGCAACTAGCGGCGAAGAAAACATTTATCTTCTGCTTTTTAATGTGCCAGATAATATAAACAGCAATAAAATGAAATAAACGCTTAGTATAGACTTTCGAAATATAGATTTGATGAGTAAAATAATATAATTTTTCACTATGTTGAAAGTCAATTTGTCGAACGTTAGTAAGATGAATAGTAACATCTTCTCCTTCACTTATGGTTGAGAGTGTGAGTAGAGGGGAAGGTCTATTAACCAAACTGAAATGGAGCTTAGAGAGATTGTTTTCAACTTCTCTCAATAACACGGACCCCATGTAGAGACGCCCTTGTAGAGATGCGCGGCCGACCAGGAATGAGGCGATTCAAAACTTCACCATTCTCGATAAAAAATTTAGCCCACCGCTTAGCAGTTCGACAATGGGACTCCAATCTCCCTGGCCGCCGTCGCCACAGAATAACTTACGCGAATCAGGGCAATGACTTGTTGACGGAGTAGTTGTCTCTCTGCCATCTTCAAGCGTAATGACGAGACAAAACGTTTTATTAACAGACAGGAGTATTACTTGGAAGAGAGAGGGAGGTTTATTATTTACTAGAGTTTGGGCATATTCTAAGAGATGTCGCCACTTATAGCTTTGTGAGACATATATGATGGCAAATTTGTAATTAAAAAAATATTGTGGGAGATTCTAACCTTGAGCTACTACTATTAACTCGTTCAATAGACAATACCGTAACGAGTTGCGCTATTGAGACTGTTAATATCGTTTCGGAATAATACATGGTTTTCCTGTTTATATTCGCTTCGGTTGATTTTGTATTTATAAATTTTATTATTACCCCATTTCACTTTTCAGATTAGATTAGATTAGATTAGATTAGATTAGATTAGATTAGATTAGATTAGATTAGATTAGATTAGATGTATTTATTTAACCTGGTAGAGATAAAGCCGTCAGGCCTTCTCTGCCCCTCTACCAGGGGATTACAACTATAACAGAGGCCCTGAGTATCTAATAATCAACCCTCCATTTGATTTTATAACATATTTTAGACTCGTAAACAAAATACAGTAAATTTAAATGGTTTAATTACGTGTTACCCGGTGAACTACGGCTTTGACGAGACGAGGATGCGCAATTTTATATATCTTGAACTTAGAAATTATCGGCGGCCCATTCTTTTTGCCGTTAAGTGTACGTAAAAAGTTTCCTTCCGTTGAAGAACGTCCGCGTGTTATTCACGATTTCTATCAAATGTACCATTAGCATAGCGTTTGGGTGCACTAGATTGTACGCATGTAAAAATCCAGTCCCCAGGGGGCAATCGAGCGGAAATATATCGTAACCGGAAGAGTTATTTTTCTATTAACGTTCAAATAGTCTCTGATGCCAGCCCCCAAATTCGGGATATAGTATTGTAGAGCCACGTTTAGTAGCTACTTTCGAGAGCGGAGAAGTGGGGCTAGGGGAAGCTAACCTCGCGACCTATGCGTGCGATATGCCGATCTGAGATAACGTTTTGAATCATCCTTTCAAAAACATTACCGCTCCATAGTCTGTACAAATCTTTTATTAAATCTCTGCCTCTGTGCAACGTCACAGTTTGAGTTTAGAGGGAAGAGAAATAACAAAATATAATGTTTTTTTAATATTATGCTAAAAAGCGTGAGGTTTCTGCAGAACATATTACAGGATCGAAGACTCATTCGAGAACGACTGAACATTATAGATTGGCGTTTCAGGAATATCACAAACGTTAAACGCTTTAGACAGAACAAAGACAAATTATTTCTATGGGTCTTCGATAGACAACGATTTGACTTTCCAAAAATGGTGGCAGAAAAGAAAAGATGTTAGAAGGAAACAAGTCCAAAAGGCTTATAATAGTAGATATAGATTTCGAAACTAAATTTCTTGATGGTGGTCTTCTCATTTACAAAGGTGGCTCAACTACTGGTGACTACCACCAAGAAATGGACTCCACCAGCTTCTAGAAATGGTTGAGGGAGGGAGTAACTCCATACTTGCCACCTGCTTCTGTAACAGTGCGAGTCTGCTATAGACGAAATAATTTGAGTAAGTGGAGATGATGGAAGTGGTAGTGCTGATGGTGGTGGTGGTGGTGGTGGTGGAATGAAAGTGCTAGTGCTAGTGATAACTCTGTCTTAGCTATGCCTTTGCAGAGAAAAGTACATTATTTTATGTTTTATGTGAACGTAATAACATTTATATACAAGTTAGACTGTTGTATATAAATATACTTGGGTGTAATATAAGCAGTAATATGAGCTGTTGTCACGAAGTCAAGAGGAGGATAGCAATGGCAAAAAAAAAAGCTTTTAGTATAAAAATTAGTATCTTCTGCGGATATCTGGAAAAAGAACTAAGGAAGAGACTAGTGAAGTGCTTTGTGTGAAGTGTGACATTGTATGAGGCAGAGATATGGACGTTACGAAGAAGTGAAGAAAAGAGACTAGAAGGATTTGAAATACGGATCTGGAGAACAATGGAGTGTGTGAAATGGACATACAGAATACAGGGTTGTTTCCGATCTCTGATAACGAATTTGAATGACGTCATGTGCGTCAGGAATCACATCGACAACTGAATTGCGGCGAGACGTGACAGACCAGTAGGGAGTGATTTCATAATCAGAGTGCACGGTGTATCACAGTAGCAATGCCCAAGAAAATCGAGTCTTTTTGGGAAGGGTACATAACAACTCTTTCCGATGCCAAGTACAGTTACGTGAAAATCTAGCCTCTTCCATTTTCTAGGTATGTAATGGACACTGCCTGCTGGATCGCATCTTATGGCTGCGTAACTTCCTGCTCATTCCTCTTTCTTAGCAAATATGTTTTCTGCCTTTTCACATGTAGTCTAAAATTCAAATAATAATAAACAAGTATTGCTTATGTCCAGCTGTCAACACAATTGGACACGGAGACATTAAAGTAGATGTTAGGTAGTCAGAGGTTATGGAAAAGTGCATGTTATTCACTTAAAAAATTGATACACATTGACTCCATATTACACTACACAAACACACCCACACAGGAAACAAAACAAAAGGCGCCAAGACCAGCATCAACCAGTTCTGATGATGGCCAACAGCAGGGCGAAATATGTTAACAAGGTAACATAAAATTTAACACGTGAAAGAGACATAATACGTCTTCCAAAGTAAAAAATTGAGTTTCGCGTGGAGCATTATTGTTCAATTTCGACGCTAGAGAGCAGCAAATAACTGCCGTTGTTTGACTGTGCTAAGTGCGCAGAGTGAATTATAATTTTTAATTTGAAATCTTAGAAGTAATTACAGTGTATGTAATTGTTTATTAATTATGACTTTTTTTTCTTTATAATATATTGGAAGTAAGAAATACTCGAGTTGAAATATGTTTAATTTAATGTTGTTTTCTAAACAAAATTTTTTGTAGGATATATAAAACTTGGTTTCCTAAACATAACAATATTAATTATAATATATTTACAGTTGTGTAAGTTTTTCCTAGTAAAATCTTAATTAAGCTAATTTCTTGTCATTTTAAGTGTAACCAAATACTCTCTAACATTAATACTGGAAAGTTCACGATAAGAGAGGCGAATGACTCATCTGTGCTATCTAGCGGCAGGGAATGTTGACAGTGAGGATAACGTGACACGTAGCGCGGTAAACTGCATCTAACAAGAGTTTTGTACTTCAACACGTGGTGTAAGTCGTAAGGATTATTCTCATGGTTGTTCCACAAAATGTCAGGGAAAAGTGGAATTGTATGTTCTGTGTTCTTCTGTAAAAACTACGCTTGGCAAAAAGATGCTAGATCGTTCTTCAGATTTCCGAAAGATACAGATAGGTGAGTATGTAGTCACGTAAATACGGGTAGTCTATTACTTTTCTGCCACAGGATGATTATTATTACTATTACTATTATTATTATTATTATTATTATTATTATTATTATTATTACAGTAGAGGAGACAGTAGATAACTTGTTCTGTGATCTTATCATGTGTTGTGGCTATCACCAGTGGGTATGGAGAAGGAAGATAATTAGTCTGAGATGAACTTGCGTGTCAGATTCGTATAATTTTAATCATGAAACAAACTCTCTTTCTGTTAGCTCATTCTTTCCCCACTCGCACGATTCACATGACAGGTCTCGTGTCCTCACCATCACCATCATCATCATCATCATATTATTATTATTATTATTATTATTATTATTATTATTATTATTATTATTATTACTGTTATTTGTTTTTGTCTTATAGATGTGCCATATGGGTAAATAAATGTAAAATACAGGACCTTGACGAAACGTTTAAAACTAGAGGAACAGAGTATCTGTACAAAAATCACAGAATATGTTCAGATCACTTTAGATTATCGGACTTCAATAACCCTAATTTGAAAAGTCAGGGGTAAGTAAAAATAAGGTGTAATTGGAAAAGTACCGAAGTTTCAAATGAGTCATAGACGTGTTAATTTTTAATATTTTTTTTAATAACAGACTGAAGAGAACAGCTATTCCTTCACTGAATTTAACAGATCCTTCTTCCGAAAATATGGGTCAAAGTACGATGAAAGAACCGCGAAGGTCCCCAAAGAAACGCATTAGACCTGCCATCGAGGAGGCGACAGGTTCTCCGATTCCAGACAGAAACGACGATAGTCCTCTACCAGGTACCTCATAATCAGATAGTACATTAGCAATAAAATTGTCTCTGTGCTAAGTGAATCAGTTATTAAACTGCATAAAACTACTTTACTTCCATCATACCAAACACAATTTCTTTATAGTTTCTCCATATAAAATACTGAAAGTCATGACTTTTTCAAACTAAATAGACGCATATTGTGATACGTAACATAAAAATACGAATTATTGATTTTGTGAAGAAAGTGTGTGAACTCATGTTTTCTCATAAAAACTGATTCAGTTAGTTATTCGCAAAATATTATTTACCTAGCCCTAGACTTTCAAGACTTATTAATATTTCATTAAATTAAGTCCCTGTTTATTTTTTAAGATGCAAGAAATCCTAAAAGGTCAAAGATGGCTCAAAATCTTCAGATAAAGACACTTTCTAAGAAATTGGTTGCAGCTCAAAAGTTGGAATCTAAACACAAAAAAATTATTTCATCTCTTCGGGCGAAAGTGAGAGCTCTGAAGACAACCAGTTCAAATACTGATTTAATCAAAATTGTTTCTAATGATGAATTCATTATGTCGCAAGTGCGCTTAAAAAGAAAGAAAAAAAATGGGAAAGCGGTATTACAGATGTCTCCGATTTGGATGTAACTGTTGATGACAAAAATGTACAGCATACAAATGAAGAAACCGTGTTGCAAGAAAATGCAAGGGCTTATGTTGCAGGTTGGGTGTGTAGCAGAATAAATCACGAAATTTGTCGAAGAAATTTATCTTGTAAAGAAAACCCCAACGATGATGTAACAACGCACATCGAAAATAAAAAATATTGTAAAGATTCAAAAATTGTTTTCCTTAATGATCTTTCTCCAATGCTCAGCCAATTGTGTTCTGATGTTTTCAAAGAAATTGATCATGTTATTTGTAAAACTAGAATTGGTGTAAAAAAAGAACTAGTTAAAATGGTAGTGCTCCCTGTTAACATGTCAATTTGCAGTGACTGTGCCAATGTCTTCATTGATAAATATTTCAATGTGTTAATAAATTGTTACATCATAAATAAAATGGACAACCATACAGTTAAAAAACAAAACAAGCGATGTATGAAAGCTCCTAAAGTCATGCACAACTAAATTTCATCAAATTTGAAAATATGAGAATTTATCAATTCATTTCTATTCTAATAACTTTGTAATTTGTTATTAATTAAAAATGTTATGAACAAAGTGACTCTAAAGTATACTATTTATTGCTTTGCAGCTTCTTATTGAAATCAAATGCACACCTCTCCTCTTTTCCTCACGTAAACCAGCACGACGCACGGAGTGTGCGAACGTTTCAAGCCGCTAGATGGCAGCACTGTTACTTTTCGCCGCCGCTTGCAATGTTAAACAGGAAAGCTTTCCAGTATTAATGTTAGAGAGTATTTGGTGTAACTTATCTGCCATCCATGGTATTACAGCAACAAGAAGTGGAAAGGATCAGAATACAATATCTCGTAAAACACATTGAATTATAACTTAATATTTCCAAATGTATGGATGGGGTAAATTATCTATTTGCAGTATTTTACTCAGCATTCATTTTCGGGGGGGGGGAGGATTTTTTTAATGAGCGCAAACTTTATCACACTTTGAATGGGCCTTTTTATGTATGGGGAAGTTACTTTCTGGCAATACCGAACTTAACAAAACAGTAGGCCTAGTGTCCGTGTAACATTTCCATGGACTGAAAGAAACTGCTATTTTACAAGCAGGAAGTTACCACTATATTGTCGTTAATTCGAACCAAAGACGTTGTAGTTATATATCTAGACACACAATTGGCGCTGGTGTCGTGTACAAATTTGAAACCCCTCGCGCAGGTTCGCGCGACGCCATGTTTGGGGAGCACGAATGATTGGCTGCGTTCAGCCAGGACGCGCTAATTCAGCTATTCATTTTTGCCGAGTTACAGCAGCTGTGAGGTCCTCAACGACCATTGCAAAATGTCCGCTGTGTTTACAAAGAAACACGCTGCTATTGTTCCGTCTACTCCGGAATATATGATATCATTGGTTGCTGCCTACCCCCTCCACTTTCGCTGGCTAGCAGCAGGCTTGCAGCGAAAAAAAATTTGCTACGAAAAATGGCGCCCGCTATTTCAGCGCTGTCGGCCACGGTTAAATTATAAAACGTCTTTGGTCGGCCAGCAAGGCGTTCAGTGCTGTTGCTATTTCAGCGCTACCTCAGCGCTGTTCCGGCTGAACGCAGCCATTGTTCTATAAAGCATTCGGAGTTTAGAAAATACCATTGGTTATATAGGCGTTTTCTTAGCGGACATCCCCCTTCACTGTAATATAACCAAACTTATTTACGTATTTTCTAACGTATAATATAAAATAACAGAAGTAAATCTAAATACTGTAACTAAACATTGCTTTAAATATAAACACCTTATATTGCTCATAAATATATAGTTATTAGTTTATTTCTATATCCTATGACCGAATACATGGAATATTTTTACTTACCGGTATGTTACAGTATTTGATATACATTAGAAAATACGTAAATAATTTTGTGCGAGATCGTGCGTATTTGCTTGGTTTCCGCACAAAACCAATCCGCGGAAAGTCTAAAATTCCACATTCAGTATTCCCAACCTAACACACATAACAATTTCCCTCTTCTTACCGCTGAAGTGACATATTGATTTTACTGCTTTAGGCTTGTAACATATTATATTTAGAGACGTTCAATATAGTAATAATTATAAATTGGAAACTTACCACTGCAATTTCACCTCAATTGCACTGTTAATTATTGTTTTTAAATATTTGCAAAAATTAAGTAAACTCTACAACTCCACTAAAGTTACTGCATTCGTGATGCAAGTAACATTAAGGAAGCCGTGAAAAAATCAACAACATTCCAGACTCATCATAGACTGGGGGAAAAAAAGACAGACGTATATCACGGCCTGCTGGAGTATAGTAAACACAGAAAACATTTTAAAGCAACAATGTTGAAGATAGATATTTTTGTTTTGCAAATTTGCCGTCATTGAACAGAAACCAAGATGGACATTTCATTGCAACTAATTAGAAATTCCTCTTTCAGGTATGTAATAAACGATCTTCGCACAAAATAATGTACGATACACGAGCGGTATGTTTTCTTTCAATTCTCGGAAATTAAAAAGGCTCAACTACGTTTCGCTTTTTCAAACTTTTCCTCGAACATGAAAACTTCAACATACCGCTCTTGTAACGCATATTACTACATTTAAATTATATTACAAAGAAAGGAACGTTCGTTAAAAACGCCTATATACCCAATAGTATTTTCCAAACATCTGTAATAATAATCCTCAGTGTTTTGAGAATCAGAGGCGATATGACTCTTTAGAACTTTCAACTGCAGACATTGATTGCAATTCCCCCATTCTTACATCATTCTCAATGACATAATGTTGTGAAAATGTGATTGTATGCATTACTGGCTGAGTTGTTAAATCATTAAGAAAATATGGTGTAATAAATCTAAAGACTCAATTTATGGTACGTACCAGCAATAAACAAAATCTCTTTTATTTTTTTAACGAAAGAATAATGAAAGTCTTGTCATACCATCATCTGAGATTATTGAAATATGCGATTATACAGACGTTGACAGTTCAATGGAATATTATCACCCACCCTTACATCGTGTGAAAACAATGTGATCTAATAGTAGAACACTTGTACAATCTTTTTACACTTACAGGAACATATTTTAGAAAATGGATCCAGATTCCTCCTGAGAATCATATTTTAAACTTGTTAAACTGACCATAGAAGTACATAAATAAGCTCAGTGGGCTAAGGCCTGCCGATCCGGAGTCTCGCTCCGGCGCGGGTTCGATTCCCGCTTGGGCTGATCACCTGGTTGGTTTTTTCCGATATCCCCAACCGTAAGGCGAATGTCAGGTGATCTATGGCGAATCCTTGGCTACATAAAGAACAGATGTTAGCACATAGTTTAAAGTTACCAGTAGACCTACAACACGACTTTACATAACAATATTTTAAGACAACATTTAACGGAGTCAATAATAATAATAATAATAATAATAATAATAATAATAATAATAATAATAATGAAAATAAATAGGCAAGATGTTCTGTACACTAGGCCTGAGTTCTATTAATTCATGCATGTGACGTTTATTTCATACTACAGCTATGATAATAAGCTAATGCATGGTAGGCCTACTTATATTTCAAACTAAAACATTAGGTACGTGTTTTTATTTTACAGGTGTCTATTATGTGATAAGGAAGCGGATAAATAATAATTGTTCGTTTCTCGTCCACATCAAAGCAAACATGTGTTTACAATATAGGCGTAGTGTAATGTCTTACACAGGCAGTGTTTTGTTAATAATAGTTAATACTAATAATTATTTTCTTTTCATCTGAACTATTACTACAATATGCATTTTTTCTGTTCGCTCTATATGTTGTCAAATAACTATACAACATCTTTGGTTATGGTATCAAATTGTTACAGTTTTCTTTCGTTTCATGTCAAACTAACGGTAACTAAGCTCGATTATATCCATAATGTGGTCGCTTTAAATGTTAATAGGATTTTTTTTTCATTTATCCATTCAGATTGATTTATAAGAGACACCAAACATATATATTAAACATTCAGCATTGTATAGTACAGCCGTCTGCTAGCCGGTGCTTCTCCCAAAACATGGCGGCGGACGCAAGCTTCATTTTGTCCCTACTCTAAACTTCTGCGCAGCCTCGGCTGTAGGGGCTTGATTCGAACCATAGACAAATAAATAGAGATTCGAACAGTTATATTCAATAGCAACGAGTTATACTACTAGGTTCAAAAAGTTCCTGGAATTTTACTACCATTTTTCGTATTAATATATAACAAGGGATATTATACATTTGTTTTGTTGGTAACATTCATGATGTCATTTCCTTAAAGTTTGTTGATAATGGCAATTATTGGTTTTGAGTTGTAGGCATTTGTTTATCATAGTGTTTTGTTTGTTCGTCGCATTTTGTAATTATGTCCACAGAGCAAAGTACAAACATCAAGTTCTGTGTTTTGCTGGGGACATGATCAGTATGGCTGATGAAGATGGTGATTTCTTAAACAAAATGAAACTGGTGCAACTTGTACGACCCAGTCCCTAAACGACAGTCATCTGAGTGGAAATCGAAAACATCTCCTCGGAAGCAAAAATTTCCTAGGGACACTTCCAAAGGCAAAGTTATTTTAAATGTTATGTTTTATTTAACGACGCTCGCAACTGCAGAGGTTATATCAGCATCGCCGGATGTGCCGGAATTTTGTCACGCAGGAGTTCTTTCACATGCCAGTAAATCTACTGACATGAGCCTGTCGCATTTAGGCACACTTAAAGCAAAGTTATTTTGGAAGTTTTCTTCGACTCTCAGGGTCTCATGCACCATGAGTTCATTCCAGAAGGTCGTACTGTAACGAAAGAATTGTACGTAGAAACCCTCCGTCGTCTCTGGGACGCAGTGAGAAGGAAACGTCCAGAAAAGTGGGTAGAAAACAACTGGTTCCTTATGCATGACAATGCACCTGCTCATCGCGCAATTATTGTAAAGAATTTTCTTGCCAGGCACAACATAACTGCTTTGGATCACTCACCATACTCTCCTGATCTCTCACCACCTGATTACTTTCTGTTTCCCCGTCTGAAAAGTCATCTGAAAGGACGGAGATTCAATGCTGAAGAGGTTATCGCAAACGCGACGAGAGCACTAAGACGGGTTTCACAAAATGGCTTCCAGGCCTGCTTCCAGGAACTCTACACGCGTTGGCAAAAGTGTGTTGTTGCGGAAGGCAACTATTTTGAAGGGAATGCTGTAGAATAGTGTTTAAGGTACGTTGTTTCTATGATGCTAGCAAATTCCGGGAACTTTTTGAACCTAGTATGTATACTATAGAGAGGCTACAACGCCTTCTAGTTGAAGACAATTGAACATTAGTCCGCCATGTTTTGTTTAGTCAAAACAAAGGAGCGTGGCTCGAATGTTGTAGGAAATGACAGTGATGAAGTTAGTATTATTGTAAATTGAGTTACATATTAAGCCTTTGTTAATAAGTAAAAAGTAAAATACACAGAAAACTTCACGTTTTATAACAGCTGTAGGCCTATATTTTATTAGTTTCACAAAATATAGCCCAGATGTTAAATGACAACTATACTCAATGCAACCAAACCAAAGCACCGAAAGACGGATGAATGTATTCGGCAAAAGCAAACTACATAATTCTTGGCTTCGTCACAAATTTAATTACCTTACAGCTAATCTAACCTAATATAAAACAATGTAATTCAGTGCTCACCAAGTGATTTGAAGAGACATGACGTATGTAACTAATAGGAGTAAAATATAGGAAAGGTGGTGGCGAAAAAAAAAAAAAAAAAAATCCAGTAATGATTTAGAAAAATTCATTTGAAAATGGAATTAACACAAGGACTTTTTGAAAACTGCAATTATTAAAACTACAAATAACCTCATAGCATGCAACATAAAAATTAAGGAATGACACTAATAGAAATTTACTGATAATCATAACTACCACATTTATTGAAACGATAAGATACTTATGGTTAACATTGTTATCAGAAATAACAGGAGGCACAGCTCACTACACTTCTTTTCGCGTGATGGACACGCCGTGTAATCTAATATAATTTGAAACATATTGATCTCACACGTATCTCGCAACTAGGCAGAGGCTTTTGCAGAATAAAACTGTTCTTACATTTGACGCAATAATGACAAATTGTGTGTGATGCAAGTGCTGACTTTTCTCTTTGTTAACAAAAAGAACCCTACACATTAATAAAAAGAAAATTGGAGTAGGCTCTATAAACACAGTAAATACTAAACTCTTGATGGTACAAACTTATTAAATACTAGCCGTACCCGTGCGCTCCGCTGCACCCGTTGGAAATAAATATAAAGTAATTACCAGTGGCGGCTCGTAGTCAAATGTTCAGGGTAGGCAAAATTTACAGAACATTTTTATGTAATTCCCGCGATTCAATGACAGCTCGCTTTCATCATGCCCCCCGAAAACTTAACTCTTGCTTACATAACAATACTGTTACATCAATGAGCCGTCTCATAATTTGTCGGTTTTTTCTAGTTTATTGTTATACTGTTGTCTTGCAACCCTTGTTGTTCAGACAACATTTCCGAAATTGGATTCAAATTCTTTTTAAGTCTCTTTAGACTTACCGAGTTACAAATATGATCTGATTCCAAGTACCTTCTTTAGATTGCAATAACAAACATGACCACCTACAGCTTAGCTTTAACTTCACTTCCTGTTAGCCATTTATGTGTTTCATACCATACTTACTTACTTACAAATGGCTTTTAAAGAATCCGCAGGTTCATTGCCGCCCTCACATAAGCCCGCCATCGGTCCCTACACTGTGCAAGGTTAATCCAGTCTCTATCATCATATCCCACCTCCCTCAAATCCATTTTAATATTATTCTCCCATCTACGTCTCGACCTCCCCAAATGTCTTTTTTCCTCCGGCCTCCCAACTAACACACTATATGCATTACTGGATTCGCCCATACGTGCTACATGCCCTGCCCATCTCAAACGTCTGGATTTAATGTTCCTAATTATGTCAGGTGAAGAATACAATGCATGCAGTTCTGTGTTGTGTAACTTTCTCCATTCTCCTGTAACTTCATCCTTCTTAGCCCCAAATATTTTCCTAAGCACCTTATTCTCAAACACCCTTAACCTATGTTCCTCTCTCAAAGTGAGAGTCCAAGTTTCACTACCATACAGAACAACCGGTAATATAACTGTTTTATAAATTCTAACTTTCAGATTTTTTTTGACAGCAGACTAGATGACAAAAGCTTCTCAATCGAATAATAACAGGCATTTTCCATATTTATTCTGTGTTTAATTTCCTCCCGAGTATCATTTATATTTGTTACTGTTGCTCCAAGATATTTGAATTTTTCCACCTGTTCGAAAGATAAACCCCCAATTTTTATATTTCCATTTCATAGTGTTTCATACCATGAAGGATTAAATTTTCTTGCACCTTTAGCACTGACTTTATGAACAATAGAGCTTAATGCAGGAGTGGGTCGTCCATTATCCAAAATACTTCTCTTTTCAATGTCATTACGACGCGAAAACGGACAACGTAACAGTTTACTTATTATATCAGTCATAATATAATATTATTGTTATCACTTACATTAACTATAAATCACCAAATATACGTAACATTAATATACAGTACGTACTTGCAAAAATCACATTTTCTAAAATACACTGTTAAAAAAAACATCTTTTAAAACACACTGTTTAAAAACTGTTATACTACTCGTAACAATCTACGTTCCAACTCGTGAAACTTTCAAACAGAAATTTCGCAAATCGTAGGTGTTCGATAATGCTCGTGGGTTCTCGTTAGGGCAGGCAGAATTTTAGCGCGCTGGCTTAAGCATAGAACGCATGCGCTAAGAAAGCATTTAGAATAGCGATCTCTTTTAATGCTTACTCCAGGGCCAGCTTTGAAGTTACGTGGAAGGTCGGCTAACTTCGCTTCTGCCTACCTTCTGACCAAGAGGAGTACTCCTCTTGCTTCTGACGCATCGTGATCTGTCCAGTGTATTCTTGTCGCATAAATCGAACTGCCAGTAGTAAGCAACGTCCAACTAACCCTCAAAAAATCCCATTCAAAGTTAATTGAAGAATTTCTAAGCACCTAGACAAGAGTATATAATTATATAAGGTTTTCCAAATGTGTTGGGGTAGTTAATAAATATCCACTTTTAGGTTTTTCTAAATGTGTTGAGGTAGGCTTAGCCTACCCTGCCTGCCCTGAGGAGCCGCCTCTGTTAATTACATAATTAAAATAGGACGTTTGATCCAGGGAACATTCGTGTTTGATAGAAGGATAAATCGTTTAATATATTACTTAATTTAAATTGCATCCAAATAATTAAAATGCGATCATTTTGGTCCAGAGACACTCATTTGGTGCAATGACATTTCCTTTAACCTGTTTCTTAATTTTTATTACATGCAACCATAGTTTAATGAAGATTGACATCATTTAGATTTAATGTGTATTTTATTTTACTTGTTATAGGTTTCCATTGAATTATGGTAATAACTTAATTTTAATCCTTGTTTTCTACGTAAGTTATTCAGTAAATGGAGCTTGGCCCACTATGGTTGTGAACCCTTCAAATAACTTAAATTATATTATATTATATTATATTATATTATATTATATTATATTATATTATATTATATTATATTATATTATATTATATTATATCAGAAGTTACTGTAATAACATTATAGCATTATGTCCATCTAGAGAAACTACACTTTCGAATAGTGAAATAATAATTAATTATACAAATCGGTTAATTTAGCTTCCGATATTTCTTCATACAAACACAGGAACATTCTCTGTAGGCTATCTTTCATAGCTTTCGATTGTTGCTGTCCAAGGCCCATTATAGACGAAGTCATTTGTTTTTTAATTAATTACATGGCCTTAGATGGCAGTTATTTCAATTTTAAAACTCATTTATCTCATTAAATATCAGTCCTATCAAAATTTTTCAAGGAACAAAACTTATCGCAAATTATTTTTAAAGAAACTTTTGTTATGTAACATTTTTCACAAAAATCAATAATAAGCGAGATATTTCGATTTATTTCATTCAGGCCCCTTTATTACCCCCCTTTTAAATGTATTTTGAATGCCATATAGCCTAAAATCTAAGTTACAACGAACTTAATTTATATTTCAATTTTCATCTAAATCCGTTCAGCCATTATCGCGTGAAAAGGTAACAAACAAACAGACAGACAGACATACAAACAAAAATGTCAAAAAAGCGATTTTCGGTTTCAGGGTGGTTAATTATATATGTTAGGACCAATTATTTTTGGAAAATCGAAAATTACCAGAAAAATTTCGGCTACAGATTTATTATTAGTATAGGTATATTTCGCTTATGCTCAGTCCATCTTATCTTATAATTCTCTGGGGCAATGCAACCTGTATTGAGAGGGTTTAATTATCCATAAACGAATATTACTATTTACGGTACATTTAATTTAAATCCAAGGGAATGAGACATTTTTAGAAATTCATTACTTCTCTATTTATTTATAAATCAGCTTTTTACAAAAACAATAGCGAAATGTTTAAATTATATTGATGTATCCGAAAAATATAATAATAGTAGTAGTAGTAGTAATAATAATAATAATAATAATAATAATAATAATAATAATAATAATTTATTATATTTTACCTGGCAGAGTTAACGCCTGCTCCTCCACTTACCCAAGTCTACAATTAATACAAATACATAAGTAATAATAATAATAATAATAATAATAATAATAGATATGTTGTGAAATATTATTATTGAAACTGTATCATACAAGAATATGAAATAAAGTATTGATTGAAAACTACGGGACACCTGATTATTCAAAGTCTCCCGTAGTATTATAACTAGTTGCCTGTGGTATACCCTTGGATAAGCACTCCTTGCGGAGACTGGCGGTACTATGGATCGCCATGTTTTGTTTGGTACGATCCATAGTACCGCCAGCCTCCGCAGGGAGCGCTTATTAAAGGTATACTGCCTCTCTATAGTATATAACTCGTTGTTCAATAGGCTAATCTCTTAGCTCGGTTACAGGAAGCATAATTATATTCTTCGCCCAACAGTTCATATTACTGTGGAATCCCGCCACTAAGTCACTCAATTGATCTGATTCAGCATCATTCTTTCTTGACCCACTCTTCCCAATACGGCTTCATTTATTATTATTATTATTATTATTATTATTATTATTATTATTATTATTATTATGAAACAACGAGTGAAAGTCAGGATAGGAGAACAAATGTTAGAAGGAAGTGAAATTGGGAGAGGAGTACGTCAAGGATGTCCTTTATCATTCACCTGTTCAACATCTACTTGGAGGATTTAGTAAAGAACTGTTTTCAGAACGTGAGAGAAGTGATAGTAGGAGGAAGAAAAATAAAGTGCATAAGATTTGCTGATGATATGGCGTTGTTAGCAGAAGAGGAAATGATACTAAAGGATATGCTACAGGAGCTAAATGACAACTGTGAGCCGTATGGGATGAAGATAAATGCAAATAAGATGAAGAGCATGGTCACAGGAAGAAAAATACAGAAGATAAACTTTCGAGTTCCAAATGAGGAAGTAGAGCAAGTGGACAGCTTCAAATACTTGGGGTGTAGACTACTATAAGCAGTAATATGAGCTGCTGCCAGGAAGTCAAAAGGAGGACAGGAATGGTCAAGGAAGCTTTTAATAGAAAAAGAAGAGGATTTTCTGCGGACCTCTGGAAAAATAACTAAGGAAGAGACTAGTGAAGTGCTTTATTTTTTTATTTTATTGGGTCATTTTACGACGCTTTATCAACATGTAGGTTATTTAGCGTCTGAATTAAATGAAGGTGATAATGCTGGTGAAATGAGTCCGGGGTCCAGCACCGAAAGTTACCCAGCATTTGCTCGTATTGGATTGAGGGAAAACCCCGGAAAATACCTCAACCAGGTAACTGCCCCAACCGGGATTCGAACCCAGGCCACCTGGTTTCGCGGCCAGACGCGCTGATCGTTACTCCACAGGTGTGGACGAAGAGCCTTATGTGGAGTGTGGCATTATATGGGTAGAAACATGGACATTACGACGAAGTGAAGAGAAGCGAATAGAAGCATTTGAAATGTGGATATGGAGAAGAATGGAACGTGTGAAGTTGACAAACAGAATAAGAAATAAAAGTGTGTTGGAAAGAGTAGGTGAAGGAAGAATGATACTGAAACTGATTAGGAAGAGGAAAAGGAATTGGTTGGGTCACTGGCTGAGAAGAAACAGCCTACTGAAGGATACAGTGGAAGGAATGGTGAATGGGAGAAGAGTTTGGGGTAGAAGAAGATATCAGATGATAGATGACATTAAGATATATGGATCATATGAGAAAACGAAAAAGGAAACCAGAAAATAGGAAAGATTGGGTTTGCAGTGAAAGACCTGTCTTTGGGCAGAAGACTGAATTATTATTATTATTATTATTATTATTATTATTATTATTATCATCATCATCATCATCATCATCATCATCTTTGTATAAATACAGATTCTTAGCAAGAAGGGCTTCAGTCCTGGACTGAATTCTTTTCTGCATAGAATTCTGAGCCTGACGCTTCAGTTTCTATCTTTGCAAGCATTGGACTGAATAACTTTCTGCACAGGCCGATGGAGCCACCCATAAAGATATGATTTCCGTCAATATCTCGTTTTCTCAAAATTTGTGACAAGGCCTTTCTGCATGGGGCGATTCAATTATAACATTTTCAAGAGGGTGCTGGAAATTACTAGGAAAAAAGAATGGATCTGCTCATCGTTCTCTTCAGATGCAGAGTACAATTTCATTTCGTAGTCAGAACTCGGGAGGTACGTATCTACATTGTTATTTTAATGGTATTCTTCATATACTACAAGAATTGCTTCGATTTGCCTTTGTTTTTGTGTAGGCTTATATCTTTTGTTTATTAGGTATCTAACATTTTGATGTTCGAACAAGCTGTAGCATGATCCTCGCAATGTCATGATCATCCTTTCTTAAATGCTTCAAAAATTTCCAGATGTTAGCGTAGTGTGTCACACTATATCTCTGAAGCTTCGAGTGCCAACCCTCCACAAAGTTATTAATGTGATCGAACCTATTTACTACAAGTTCATTGGCATTCCATAAGGCGGTTGTGAATCTCGGTATCACAGCTCTTCTCTCAGGTATGTATCGTCGATGTAACCAAAAATTTCCTTCATTTGGTCTTGTACTCGCTCTGCCAAAGCATCGAAACTTTCTGCCTGCCACATCATTAAGAAGTACAAATGGAAGAGTGAGCTAGCAGTCGTCTCACGTCTCTCTGGATAACTTCATTTAAAAAAGCCTCACGAAGACTGAGACTCACGATCTTCCGCCAAACACTTTGACCAAAGTGAAACATATTGTCCCTCACCATACAATTTTGGAAGTTCTGGCGTACTGCTTTGATAGCCGGGATTTCGAAATCCATTGTGACGAAATGAGGGTAGAATTGCATGTTCAACTGTTACGCGTCGGTTTTTATGTGACTGAATATGGCGTTGTATGTAACTTGATCCTTTCTTGAACATAATATCGTATCTTAACTAATGAAAATACATGCTCTTGGAAATTCCCGTGAATTGAGTACGGTTAATTGAAAATTATGGTAATGGCTTTAAATGTTCCAACGCAGTAGATTTTCCTTACTTATACACAGTCACCACACTAATTTAGCTGGCCAAAAATATTTGTCGCTACCATAAGCATGTGTAGTAATATTTTGTTACAATAATATTATATTATCCTTATTCTATCATTTTATTACAGTATTAGATTTGCGAGGCTTCTGAACTCGCAGGGATGCTGGTTCGAACTTCTAAGGATTAAAAAAAAATTGTGTTACGTTATGTAGTTAGCATTGAGTATTAAAAAATTGTCCAGTTAAGAGAGAAACATTATTGCAGATAATGTTCAACATTTGAAAAGTAATTTATTACTTCTTCGACTAAAAATAATTATTTTGCTAGTAATATTGGAGGGATACTTTTCGAACAATTATAAGATTGATAAGTATATGTTTTAATTACTGTCTCATCACATAGGGTCTATATAAAAACTACTATACTTACACTTACATAATGTATACCTAGCAACACAAATTTCAACCATTTTCGCATTAAATCACATTTTGAAGCACAATTAAAACATAGAAAATAATATTCTTGTGCAGCAGTGGGAAAATATGCAAAACATTGCAATGACTATTTTATTAATTTCATACCCACAGTGATTGCAGATTGATGTAAAACCTGTGAATGAGATTTTGATCTTTACTAGTAGGCCTAATTTGCGCATTCTTTTCTACGTTTTGAAAAAATCGCCTTTCAATTTTACCACCGTTCGTAGACACATGTCCTGTCTTTGGTTGATCTACGATTATGCCATTATTTCGCAAATCGAAATGAATATTCTTCCTTCAAAAATTTGTTTCTGTTCATTTCCTTTAATCTACCATTTTTTTAACCAAGCCTATAATTAATGTGAATAAAGTAGACTACTCGAAAAACTACATCTAGGGGTGTAGACTGTATTCCGAAGGAATAATTGTATGAATCCACGAGACGATTGCTTCTTTTATTTTCGTTGATCTTTCAAGGGAAGCTGGGCACAATTCTTTAACAATATTAGCAGCATTTCTTTTGCTTGTATGCCTGAGATCTAGTTCAGCTGCTAATATTACAGCTTTGGAACCCTGATCCTGAAGACCAGATTTTCCTTTACGCCTCTTACGCTTGTAATTGAGACAGGGAGATCAAAAACCCACTAACTCCAATTTTTGACAAAATTTAGTTATGGGCTCGATGATGCTTTTTAGTTTGTCCCGCATGCGTGGAAGGCAAGAATACACTAATTTCGACATTCATCTTCATTCTGGGGGCTGTTTTAAAACTCGTGGAAGTCAGAACTCCACTTACTCCATGGAATAAGAGAGTTTTTGCATTCCAAGCTTAATTTCCCGGTAGGTGGCAACACTATCGCTCAACCAGCTGAGTAAAGTGATACGATACGGTATTCAGAATGTCACAAAAATCTATGAAATCCATGTAAGACTATTAAAGGCACATTATCGAGTCGATTAACTTCCAGAAACCCAATACAGATGCATCATTCCCCAGTCAACTAGAGTACAATTCAGCATTGTCATTGAAAGAAGAAAGCTAAAGGACTTGTAAAATTTAATGCAGTTTATTTCTGAGGAAAGTAGGATGAATTACCAAACTCTGCTTGCGGATAATAATAATCTAGAATCTAGATGCACAGGAAGAACATGAGAGTGAGAAAAAAAACAATCTGTAACGTGAATGAGACTGTGTTAACATTTTAATATTGTTTGTGGTTTTATTTGCGTATTTTGATGTGCTTTATGGCAATTTGTGATTTTCTGTCTCATATATTTGAAATTTAAAAAATGTAGAAATGTTAATCTTAATAATAAACTTCCATTTTCTCGTATATTCCAATGTTTCATAAGGGAATTATGATATACTTATCTTTTTTTTTTTCACATGACTCATATTTATTCCCTTTTCTTAATTCATGCATTGTGGAAGTCAGAAAACCATTAACTCCAGCAGTATTTATTTCAAATTGGAGCGTAAGATAATGTAAAAATTTAGGTTTTGAAGTATTTAATTGATAAAGAATGTCATTTTACACAATATTAATAGATAAATGTATAATATTTAAAGTTAGTAAGAGAAATAATAAGATTTTTTCTCTCTCCTGTAAAATTTGGTTTATTGGAGTCAGGGAGTTTTTGATTTTCCTGTCTCAATTATTGTCACTAAAGAACATTTTTTTGCCTACCCTTACGTGAACCCGGTTATTTGACCAATCTGCAGAGTCCAATTTCATACCTCTATATAGGCCTGCTGGGAATTTTAACTCACAATCTAACCACTGATAATTTAACTTCAAAAATTGATCCATCCGTCTTCCATATTTAAACCACTTGTTACTAAACTGTATCGAAAGTTTTGACACAAAATTCTTCTTTTTATTAAGGTTGTTTCATTACGTTCCCCTAAATCCAAAGCAGCGATTGCAGCATTTATATATTTTTGTCTGTTTGGAGATGCTACACCACACTTCAAACAGCCACCTCCATAACTGAAGCGCACGAACCTGAAAATGACAAACTTACGCACATTTACGCACCGTAAGATTTTTATATGTATATTGAAGACAAATCAGCCTTTATAATTATGTAAATTGCAGCGTTTGGAACTTTTTAGAAATGTTCAAAACTCTATTTAAAGGAGAAAGTAATTTTTGAAGTACATACTCTATTTTTGATCATTTTAAACTTAATGCTGTAGGTTATACGTAAAAAAAAATATTTAAATGTACATAGGGTTAAATTGCATGCTTTTCTCTGCATTGACCATGTTTCACTTTTAAAATATCATAGTTCTGACTTTATTATGGTGCGCTAAAGACAACTGAGAGCGCCAACCGAAATCTCGAGACGGGTGTTTATGCTTGTGCTGAGTGTGTTGTGATGATCCTTGTCAAATAAACTCAATTTTCAAAGTCAAAAAACGACTTTTGTAGTGCTAGATTGGTGAAATTTCACACTGTGAGTCATCGTAAACTCTCTTCTGTGTAAAAATAATGTAATACCTGTTAGGATCATCTGCTTCATTATCATGCTGAAGAAACAGCTGACCACATAACATGTGTGTGGGTGTACGACTGTACAACGACACTCCCTTGTAGCATTTCCTCTTATAGCTTTTCTGGAAGTGGAGAGTAGGCCTAGTACTTTAATTGAGCGATTAATTGTCCTTAGCACAGTATTTCCTTCAGACATGTTCATTAAAACTTTTTAATAGTGGATTTATGCCAGCTCTTGCCTCATTGCAAATGGTGGTTCGTTTGGATAGTTTTCAGCTGGTCTTTTTGTCCGGCTATCACATACTGAGTTCCGACATCTATTCTACTTGGCTTATGCGTGTGGCCCTCCTGTTCAACACGCGGATGTGAGTGTCAATGTTTGCATTACTCGTGCACCGTGCGTTTCAGATTTACCTTTGTTCACATCTCCAACACATTCTGGCGCCATTTTTACTTTTAGAATGATAAAGATAAATGTAGTCACCATGGATTAATTTATTTTTTGCCACGTTGAGCGGCTATTACGGTAGCCATTAAAAAGTTAGGCATACATATAAAACTTAACATAATTTTAATTCACATTTTCATGTAAAGTATAACAATTTATACCAGTAAATTGTTACAAAGTAAAAAGAAATGGGCTAATTGAAATACGTGAAAATCGGTGAACTTGAAGTGAACGAAATAAGTGGACCTACTTAATATTGTCAGTGGACGGGGAAAAAAATGGGCGAAATGCCCTGTTTTGAGCGGTTTCGCATGAACGAAATATTGTTATGGACGAATTTGACACGGACTAAAAAAAAGTGGACGTAATATCGGTGAACGTAAAAAAAGTGAACGGAATGTGACAGGGAAAATATGGACGAAACGTTCTGCAAGCATATGATTGTAGACAGCGGAAAAAAAAGTCCTTCGGTTGTGAAGGTACTGGCCGTGTCTCACGTCCTGAACCGAGAGTTCCCTAGTGCTTATAACCACGCCTCTTAGGTCTGCTCGGATCGGCACGTCAGCTGCAGCGCGGCGGCACGGCAGCATATTACATGTTCTGAAAACATCCTATACCAGTACAGGGGTTTTTACTGTTTATAATACTGGATACTGTAATCGTGGCTACCACTATCGCTATTATCTCTGATGGCGATTTCCTAAAATGTATGTACACACTAGGCCATTCTTCGTTGAGTCTGGACAACTGCTGAATTACCATAGAGAAGCATTTCTCAAAGTATGTTCCGGGGTTCCGTGAGCCCTGTGTGATTTTAAATTTTATTTTATACTTTTTTACTTGGTTATTTAACGACGTTGTATCAACTACTAGGTTATTTTGCACCGATGGGATTGATGATAGCGAAATAGTATTTGGCGAGATAAGGTCGAGGATTCACCAAAGATTACCTGACATTCGCCTTACGGTTGAGGAAAACCTCGGGGAAAAATCCAACCAGATAATCAGCCCAAGCGGGAATCGAACCCGCGCTCGAGCGCAACTCAGGATCGATAGGCAAGCGCCTTAGCCGACTGGGCTGCTTCGGTGGCTATTTTATACTTAGTGGATACTATAAAAATATATAAATGTTACGAAAATATGAATCAATAATAACATGAAACCACAGATGATGATGATGATGATGATGATAATAATAATAATAATAATAATCACAATAATGATAATAATAATAATCCAAGAATATGCGTAACAATAATATGTTTAATGAACATCTAAAACGGAAAATACCCATAATACTTATCACTTTCATCACTGGATTCTCTGCGTATGTGTTCACTAAAACAAAATATCGAAAAGACAAAATGCAGAAGTGCAGTAGAAATGAGACTACAACTTTCAACCATAAAACCAGATTGCAGGCTTAAAAAGCAAATACATTCGTCCCACTGAATAGAATTATTGAGATACTAGCTTTCACTAGTCTCTTAATTATTAAATACTAATAAAATATTACAAGGATTCCGCAGTTACACTTTAGATTAAAAGGGGTTTCGCGGTGGAAAAAGTTCGAGAAACACTGCCGTTGAAGAAAGAGTTTACGGATGTGTACACATGACAACCATAATCGCGATTAGGTAGATAATCTCGAGTAGAGACTGTAGTCTACCACTGGTATTAGTGTTTAGTTACAGGAATTGATGAGGACATAATTTGTTTTGTGAGGGGATGACCTATACATTCGCTTGTCCATGGCTGATCTTGCTCCATAGCTGACGAAAGGAATCCTGAAAAGGCCGATGTGTTGAACGTAGGGTAGTAGGCACATGCGGTACCTAGGACCTCCTACTCCCCCCCTCTGCGTCTCGCCCCGCAAAGAAAGAGCTCAGGAAGTGAGGCATGGGCAGTAACTGCCACTCGGTCTCCTCAGAGGGTTGTTGTTTACGTTAGCACAGTAGTCATACTAGAGGTGCGTGCAGGTAAGAACTGTTTTCGAATCGATGATTCAGAAGGTGCCTGATATTTTGTGTACTTTTATGTAAACCGTTTAAAGCAAGGATTGTCCAGCGTTTTGAATGGAATATTGCAACTTATCAACATTCGACACAAATTCTGGCAAAACTCATATTTCATATTTGAGGCGGAATTTGAACTTGAACCTTTATTTTCTTCTAACATAGAGCAACATTTTTCATGTGTTTCTGTGTATTACATTGATGTTCTATCGATTGTTTTGTTATCTTTTTTTAATGCACACATACATAACCGACATTTGTTTCACCAGTATCGCTACAAAAAATGTCGACACCATATTCTTGTATTAAAGAATACATCCTATGTTTTTAACATATCCCTTCGACATTATGATCACTTCACCGAACACGAATGTTTACGTAGGCCAGGGATGTCAAGGTCAGAGCACGTGAAAGACTGTACGTGCTACCAAGCGCGCACGAGTTGCAATGAATCTATTCTGCAGACAGTAGCGGTGAAAAAGAAGGGGTGAGCAAAATGAACTCTATTGGTCTACCACTGCAAGATGAATTAAACTGCTCATACAAGAAAACACGAAATAAAGGCATGTTTTGCAGCATGTACCTATCTAATAAATGAAAATAACTATAGAATAGTAGGACATAACAAATAATAAACCTAGCTTCTCTTTAACTTAAGCAGTTTTACATTAATGAGGCCTATAATTAGCCTAATTATTGTTATTAACTATTACATAATCAAGTACTACTTATATGAGCATAATCACACTTCTAGAAACAAATTTAAATTCCTGACTTCTCGCGTAATTCAGAAGTGTTTTGTTGTATTTTTGCCGACCTCAGCTTTCTTATATCCGGTGAAATATAGTTTCCCGCAGCAAAATAATTTCTAATGGAAGACATGAATTGGCTAACATTCTAAGTCCATTGAAGTAAATTTTTCAGGACCGCAAAGAAACTATATAAGCTTGCATTATGAATATTGAAATAAATATTTGTATGATCCAAACACACAGGCTTAGAGTCGAACTTAGGATATTCTTTTTTACAGAATGATAGCCTATGTAAAATACAACTTGTTAAGTAAAAAATCGAATTCGGTAAATTTTGGACTTGGGATGTTTGTGAATTCAGGTATTCAATTGTAACTGTGATGGTATATTTTCTGGGTTCGATGAGTAAGGATCACAAAATAAATCCAACTTGGACTGGAGTAGGTCAATATCTTTAAATCGTCTATGGAACTCTTCCCAGAGATTTTTTAAAACATTGCAGTGTTTTACACTGTTGAACCGGAGTTCAGTGACTGAAGGTGTATTGGAATTATAAAATTGTGCTATGACATCTGTACATCCACAATGAAATCTTCATCTGAAAGATTTTAACAATATTTGTCGACACAAATTAATTAATTTTTTATTTGCGTTTTCAAATTAAAAACCTTCAGATACTCGAATATATCCTTGAGAAAGTTAAGTCCCTCGATCCACGTAGAGTCAACTAGTTCTGGACTGCCTCTATTTTTCTATTATTAATTATGATAAATAGGCTATTCACGCAATTCAAAATATCTGGACAGAACAATATCGTAATAGTGAGAAACTTTTTTTTTTTTTACCTTGGGGATTAATTGAAGTGAATTTTTATGGCAGGCAGAGTAATTATCTCATGCCCCCATGTTTTAAATTGCTTCCAGTGCACTTCATTAGAACCAGGTACCTAGCTTCGAAGCCGTTAGCCCTGTGATAGTAAGAAACATCGTCAAACTGAGAATTTATATACGATAATCTGGACAATTTATAGACACAACTCGTAACTGATATGCAAATAGTCTACGCCTTTAGCAGCACATACTTTTGTTTGTATTTTATTCTGTAAACATAAATACAATGCTGTGAGGAAGAAGCTCTACAATACATCTTCACATACATTTACTACTATTTAATGTCAATAAAACAAACTAATTTGAATATTATATCAATCTGTAGATGAACTAATAATTTCAGGCGTTCGACACTGCTTGTTTGTAACTAAATAATTTCCACAAACCAACAAAGAGCAACACCTCATCATTCATTTATACCGGGACTTGCATTTTTATTGTACCTGCGTTTCTGAATGTACTTGACTCCCACCCCTTTCACTAATGTTCTTGCTCCCGTCAGCCACACAAACTTACGGCCGCTGTTCATTCGAAGTCTGTTAGCAATGAAGTAAACAGTACAGAGTATAGTGTGTTTCAGAAATATGGTTGCGTTTTCCATAGAAGGAAGAGCCTATATTATTGAAGCTTGGGGCAGATATTTATGGATATTAATTTTATCATTTGTGTTTTTTAATATTGGTGTTGGCGGAGATTGTTGGAGATTGATTTGTACACTTGTTGGATATTAATGGAAATTTTGGAAAATACAATTATTTTGAAATTGGAGTATTAATTCAGTATGAATATTACTTTCCAAATAATTAACATTAAAGGTTCGTTGGATTCTGGTAAAGGTGCGGTATGGCCAATATAAAATATTTTTTGGATTGAGATTGTATTTTACACACATTCATTTAAAGACGAAAAAAAAAAAAAAAAAAAAAAAAACTTGCAGCCCTCAAATTAATACTTTCAAATTATTAGTGAAATATTGAATTCTCCGTCTTTTGACTTCACTAATGTAATGAGAACACCTGGAATACCATGTAATGTAGCCTACTTGGATATATAACAAATTCAAATGAAAAAAATGCCCAAAAAAGAACTTCACTATAAAACGACACAATAATAATAATTCTCGAATGTGTTCATTTTTCGCTATTAGAACTCTATTTCGCGATTTGTCACGATTGTTTTATCCCCATAATATTAATCAGAATCACTTAATTCGTAAAGATTAGTAAAAATATATTGTATATCTATCATGTCGTGATTTTCGCGATCTCCATAAACACCTGGCCCTGCTTATTTCGCACAGGTACGGTGTGTAGCATGACTGAATAACTTTATCTGAGTGGACTGAGCAGAAGTGAAAATTAGAGTTACCGAAAGTACGGTAATATGCTGAATAAAGTAGCCATTATATAATGAATAAAACCGCCTGAAGAGTTGAGTTTGTGAAAAAAATGTTACTATTCTACTGTATTTTGATAAAATACCGTAAAAGTAATGATCAAACTCAAAAACCTAATATATTTCCCTGTAACATAAATGGATACACTACTTTTCTCTCCTCCTATAGCTAGTAAAATGATTTGTTTACATATTGCACTAGTAACATCAAACTCCTGTAATGGAAGGGGGTAACAGTGTTTCCGAGTATAGCCAGGTTAATGTTAAAAGTGTTGGTAAAATAAAGTGATGTCTCTGTATAAGAAGTCAAGAGTCTAGTCAGCGTGAAACTCACTGAACGACTTCTTTGTTAATGTGTAAGGTACAACCCTTGTGTTCACCAGTGACTTGTACCTGCGTGCCTTACGTGCTCTGATCAGCGCATACAGGCTGTGAGCACGTCTGCGCTCTCGTTGACAACACTGACGTAGGCCTATCTCAATGTTTTCTGTTCACGTATGGACGAGAACTGACTGAGAACGCAGAGTGGCAGTTGTTTTCTGTATTCGCGTGGTGCTCTCTGCGGACGGTACCGTGTTGTAGCTATCTACTTGGGAAGCGTGCACACCTCATGCCGTAGTCTGTGCGTACAGTATTTTTAAACCTTAAACACGACTTTTATTTGACTTTTTTCCGCTGCCTATTGGTGACAATATGAAGTTTCTCTAGCTCAGTTGGTGTAGGATCTAGGCTAGATACAAAGTTGTGTGAAGTGCAGCACCAGTGAGTCATTCCTTCATTGCTTCACTAGAACCCTGGTCAGTACTAAATCGTTCAGGATTAGGATATTTTCCATTAGTCGCTTTTTAGTAACTTAATCTTATTTCATAAATTGTAATAACAACTAGAAACATTCAATAGATTTTATTAAACAAGAGAATTATTCCTATACCAAGGCAAATTAAGGAAATAGAAGCACAATGATTAACAAGAAAATAACAAAAACACTGAATAATACACAATTGCAGCCATTGTGCGCTTGAAGTAACTTAAGTGTCTGGAACTAACACATTTTCCAACAATAGTGCACATGTGTAAATTGTAGGCTCCTACGGAATTCATTGAAAATTCTGTGAAGAATATTTCGCAGAGTTGTTTTGACGTTCCTTCGAGAAAACACAGGAAACTTCTTCTGGGGAGGAAAGACCATTATTTTGAAGTTCAAGGTGAGTTATGTGTTAATTTTGTCTCAAAGTTTATTTCATAATATCAAAAAATGATCAAATGTTTTAAAGAAAAATTGTGCGAGTTTTGTCATCCCTTCTTCAAAATTGTGTAAATAGAGGGCAAGACCGATCATTGTGAACTACGTCATCGTATTTTTAATACAGAGTGTTACCTATCCTAACTATACTTCTTTTAATACAGAGTGACACCGAATCATGGGTCAGTGGCTTAAAACAGGATCATTAAAACAATCAACATCCAAGTGTGCCATTACAACTTCACCTATCCCTAAACAAGTATGTGGGTCTGATGAAGGCGAAATGGGAACACCAGGTTTAGAAAATAGCTGCTCATCATCTGAAAATGTGAAGAAGCCAACATCCAAAACAAAACATGAACCTGTAATTAAAAAAAACGTAAATATCATGAGAGTTACTTAGCATTGGGATCCATGGAGTTAGTTAGTTAGTTAGTTAGTTAGTTAGTGGGGTTTAAAAAGGGCGCGTCAACATCTATGGCTATTTGCGCCCTTATCTGAAATTCTTTACAGAACTCCATGGATGCTGAAAATTGTCCTAAGTGTGTAATATGTGGCAGAATTTTACTTAATAGTTCGATGACACCTTCAAAATTACGTCGCCATTTTGAAACAAACCATGCTCAGTTTCATGACGAGAATATTGATTTCTTTGATAGGAAACGTCGTGAGTTACAAAATTCACAAACGTTTTTAGCTCAGACATCTTATATTGCAAATGAAGAACCAACAGAAGCATCTTTCATTGTAAACTACAGAGTGGCTCAGGCAGGCGAGTCCCACACAGTAGCCTAGAAATTAATAAAACTCTTCGCGATTGACATGGTTAAGTGCATGATCAAGGAGGCTGAACAGTTATCTTCCGTGCAGCTTTCAAATGACAGACTGGCTCATTGCATTCAAAACATGACACCTTATGTCAAGAAAGAATACAGTAAAACTGTCAGCTCAGATCATGTCAATTTGCACTACAGATAGACGAGTCAAGTGATGTAGCACATCTGGCAGTTGTAGTAATGTTTGTCCGTTACCATTATGAAGATACTATTGAAGAAGATATGCTATTATGTAAACTGCTGCCAGGTAATGCAACAGGATCTGAAAGTTTTTAGACACGTTAGTGAGTAGTTGGCAGAAAATCATATACCTTGGGACAATATTGTGTTCATATCTGCACGAATGGTGCAAAGGCAATGTTTGGGAAAACAACTGGTGCAGTATCGCACATAAAGTCAGTTGCAAAAAATTGCAAATGCAGTCATTGTATTTTGCACAGTCAAGCTTTGGCCACATCAAAAATGCCACTTTCCTTAAAAAATATTCTCAATGAAGCAGTATAAATCGTTAATTTTATCAAATCCAGACCACTAAATTCAAGACTCTTCAAAATCATTTGTGAGGAAATGGTAAGCCTTCATAAATCTCGTCGCCCTGAGTAGCGCAGTTGGTATAGCGCTGGCCTTCTGTGCCCGAGGTTGCGGATTCGATCCCGGCCCAGGTCGGTTGCATTTAAGTGTGCTTAAATGCGACAGGCTCATGTCACTAGATTTAGTGGCATGTAAAAGAACTCCTGCGGGACAAAATTCCGGCACACCGGCGACGCTGATATAACCTCGGCAGTTGCGAGCGTCGTTAAATAAACCATAATTTTTCATATATCTCTACTTCTCCATACAGAAGTGAGATGGCTTTCTCGCGGAAAAGCTTTAAGTAGACTCTTCGAATTTAGGGCTGAGGTGATGACTTTCTTAATTGATCACCATTTCGAGTTGGACGATCGTTTGAGTGACAAACAGTGGCTCTTGAGACTTGCCTATTTAGCTGACATTTTTGTCAAAATGAACGAAGTAAATGTGTCATTGCAGGGGAAAAATGCTAATATATTCACTGCAGCAGATAAAATCATGGCTTTCAAGAGAAAATTGTAGTTCTGGATGAGAAGTCTAGCCTGCCGTGAATTTGAGAGCTTCCCTGCTTTGAAAGATTTCCTTGAGGAGAACGAAGAAGCTCTCCTAGAACTTGATGAAATTATTGAAGGATTTGTGAAGCGTTTGGAGGGTATGCGCCATACTGTAGAGCAGTAATTTCCAGAACAGAAAAGTGGAAACAATTCTCAAAACTTGTGGATCAAAAATCCATTTGACATCAAAGAAAAACCTTCTTCCCTCGCTTCTGAAGAATACGAAGCGTTACTGGAATTGACGTCTGATTCATCCTTGCAAGCTCAGTTTAAGTATCTCCTTATGATGGATTTTTAGCACAGCCTGAGAAGAGAGTATTCAGTGTTATCAAAGAAAGCTATTACAATTCTACTTCCTTTTGTAAGTACTTTCATACAGTATATGAAACTATTTTTTTGTGTATACTTGTATCAAAACTAAATACCGAAACAGACTGCTTACAGAACCAGACATGAGACTTCAGCTTTCCAACAGTAAACCCGATATTAAAGAAATATGCAGGCGTAAACAACAAAAACACTCGTCCCACTGATCTATTTCAAACAGGTGTTCTTTCTGAGAAAAAAGAAGATTAAGTACCTGAAATTTAGTGTGAATTATTCGTGCAAACCGTGTTAACAATGCAGGTGGAATTAATTTCATTTATGCTTGTTATATATTTACTGAACTCTATAAGAGTAGCAAATATATTTCAGAAAAAATTATAATCTTTAAATACGAGTAGGCCTATGTGTAATGTCTGAGTTCAAAAAACATGTTTAATCTTAGTGGTAAAAATAAGCCAGGATTACTAATCTTTGTAATAACAACAAATACAGTTCAAGAACATTATTTATAATTTTTAAATATGTATAACATGTGACATCAATAAAAATATGTAATGTTAGTGGTAGAAATACATTTGGTAATTTAATATTTGTCTGTAATATATATATATATATATATATATATATATATATATATATATATATATATATATATATATATATACAGAGGTGTGGTGACGACCCATTACCAAATAAGAGTTGTAGAAATAAATATGTCAATATATATATATATATATATATATATATACTGTATATACACACATCACCAATATTCCGCTGGGTTCCACAGTTTCATTTTGGATTTAAAAGGGTTCCGTGAGTAGAAAAGTTTGAGAAACGCTTCTAAAGAATTAAATACACAAAATCAATATCAAGCTATTAATCCTTTCCTGTAGCGTCATATCGCAAAGAAATAAGTTGTATTATTAGTGGAACAGGTACCGGTAATCCTCTTTAATTATTATTCATCAATTCATGTTGAAACATAAGGATATCCAATACGGTGTGTTCATCAAATCTATATCTTAATTTGAATTTATTAACCCTACAAAATTCAGTAGAGTTTTGTGCATCTCTAATAATATGCTGAGGAACATGAGCAACTTTAATCATGTTCTGGATGTCCTCAATATTTTAGGCAGCTTTAATAATGTCCTGGATGTCGTCAATATTTCAGGCAGCTTTAACAATGTCGTGGATGTCCTCATTATTTTAGGCAGCTTTAATAATGTCCTGGATGTCCTCAATATTCTCGGCAAATATCAGCAGTTTCCCAACTATCAACTGTTTTCCTTACGTCTACGAATGAAAGTCAAAGTGTAGACTTCGAAGTAAAGTCACGATTGAAATTTATTTTCGCCAGAATGTTGACTGTGAATAGGAAAATGGCGATTTTCTAATTTCCAAAGTCTCTTTTTTGTAAGACATTTGTTTTTTTGTACTTAATAAGGGACCTGGCCAGAACAGGTGATCTTCAAATTTTGGTGGTGTTGGCTTTGTAATAATCATGCCATTTTTCTCTGACATAGTTCGAGTTTTGCATTTTATTAAACTACGTTGAGTTTAAAATGTCAAAACAAGTTTCCACATTTTTATCTGTATTTTATACGACTTATTCATCTGAAGATTTATTTGCTAGGCTTACTGGATTTGTACTCCTATTAGAATAGTGTGGTTCTGCAGTTTGAGATGAGTTTGAAACAAGTATTTCGGAAACTGGTCTCTCTTTCATTGAAATGTCACTTTCTGGAGTTCCTGTTTTTTCCTGAAGAACTCTGCCACTGTTATATAAGCTACAGGTTCAATGTCAATAGCCAGATTGTCATTTTTTCCGTAGAAAATTTGTCTGGTAGCGCTGACTGAATTATGCTCGTAGAATCTTCTTCACCTGGAACTTTCGGTGTTATGTTGCGGCGGGATATGTAGAAATTTGAGCTCTATTGATTTCTTACAACACTACCCTCACATTCACTCCTTTATCAGACAGTTGATTTCTTATTGCGTTGAACTGAAGCACTGCGGATTTGAAGCAATGAACCTCTAGTTGTTTGAGGGACCCTGGTAAGCTGGTATTTTTCATCACTTTCAGTGCGTTCTGTATATGTATATTTTGCATATTCCACAGCATCTTAATTTAAAGGGAAGAATTCATACTTACGAAAACCATTCTGTATTGTCACGAGTGCAGTACAATTTTTCAATACCTTCGTTGATAGTGACAGAAGGCAGCTTTTGTCAGTACTCTATTAATTAATACAGGTACATCATTTTATTTTTACTAACATTTCTAATATTAACCTGACTATACATTTGGATTAACGGTTGAGAACCGGAAACACCGTTCGCTATCCCCGTCCACGACTGGAGTTCGATGGTACAGGCGTAAAAAACAAACAAATCACTTTACTAGGTATAGGAGGGAAGAAAAGTAGTTCATCCATTTATGTAAACTAGGAAATACATAATAATTTTCATTAGGTTTTTGTTTAATCAAAATATAGTACTGTATTAACAATAAGTGTTTTTACTCACGAACTGAGCTATCCATTCCGACGTATTCATTATGCAGTGTATATTATACTGTCTACTGCACATTAGCGTACAATATAGAAAATGAAGTTAAAAAGAAAAATAATCATCATATGGATATTTAAACACATTTTTGAAAATAGTGGCCTTCCATTTCGATACAGGCTTCAGTTTCTTTGTGCATATTATCGCACCTAATTCCAATTACCTGTTTCGTCCTTCGTACTATTAACTCATGTTGAAATAATTCTGTACCTACTCTATAAAAGAGTACCTTACGTAGTGTAAATTCAATCTACACTTCTGTGCGATCCGAAAAGATAAAATTACTCAGACATGCTATCCATTGTCCGTCCAAGTAGTTATGTCGCAGGGTCGTATGAAAGGGGGAAATCACGTGACAGTTAATTACTTAACGAGGCCATTTATTTAAGTTATTTTAAACAGTTGTATGGGTATAATTTTACGTACATGTCCAGTTCCTAACAAATTAATGTTTTCAGAAAAGAGCTAAGACAGCCCAGCCACTAGTCTTTACAGAAGGGCGAGCAGAAGCAGGTGGGGGAAACCGGGATGCGACGTAGCCAAATGGTCGACAGTAGGCTACCTGTGCGAAAATATGATTCAATATTGAAAGCTCCTTCGTCACTGGAAAACGCGAACATATTTCTGGAACGTACTATACTCACCAACTTAGTACTGTTTACTATGACCGTAAGGCGACTTTGACTGCATACGCGGCCTTGGTTCTATGTGTAGAACGGTTGGAAGTTTACTAGTAGAGGGGGTGGGAGTGAAGTACATTAAAAAACTCGAGTACAATAAAAATTGAAGTAAAAATAAAATAATGTCCCTGTATTTCCTGGACGAGTTTGCCACGTGGAACTGTCTTCTTCCACACACACTTCAGGGGTTTCAAAACGCTCGCGTCCGCTGGTTGCATAATGTGTGTAGTGTTTGATAGCAGTGTGAACCGAGCTCGATGTCTCAACGGGCATACTTCTCCGTTATACGACCAGATAGCGTGCACTCTCCTCAAATGTTACTGACAGCGCCCTTTTTTTCCCTTCATTTGTTCTCTTCTAAATCCTTATTGGCCGGTTAGTTTCTGACTTTATTGATTATTCGAAGTTTTCCTGTTTACGGTTAAAGTACGGAACGGCACTCGGGGACTAGTCGTTGGTTGGAGAGGTTGAACTCTGGAATTTGTTATCGTCTAGTCAAGTGCACTCGGGAACTTCTTGTCGTGTGGAGAGGTTGACACTCGGGAATTAGTCGTCGGTTGGAGAGGTTGAACTCGGGAATTAGTCGTTGCTTGGAGAGGTTGAAACTCGAGAACTTGTTGTCGACTGGAGAGGTTGTATTGAGGACTAGTCAAGTTGTTTTGGGAACTCGTCGTCGTCGGGAAAGGTTGTATTGAGAATGTAAAATCGTCTAGTCAAGTTAACTTAGGCACGTATCATTTGTACAGTTAAGACATTTTGGCATCTTGTCGGCTGGAGAGGTTAATCTGGGAACTTGTCGTTATGTACAAGTTTTACTTACGATGTTGTTTGTACAAAGTGCTTGTATCTTGTAGTTAGGTGGGGTTAGGCATCTGGTTGGTTTGTATCTGTGTCTTTCATACGTTATATTTACTGATTGTGATTGTGGGATAATTTGGTACATTTTGGTATGATAGTTTTCTTCAGTTTACGCGATGTGGATTCGCGGGTGTTTATACTTTAGTTAGTGTGTGCGCACAGATTACGTGGAAAACTGCGTGTAGAATTCTTATGATGTATTGAGATTTTTATTGTATCTTTTGGGTAAATATCATGAGTGCGGGGCTATTCGATATCGTGATAAGTATCTAATGCGCCGGAGCTCAAATTGGTTGATTCTTAACTAGTAGTGATATGGAGTTTCAGATTTATCATTTACGCGGGGTTTGACTTATTGCCGTCTTTCCTTTATACATGTCTATCTCTCTCTCTCTCTCTGTGATAATTTATCTTTGTTTAATAGTGCAGAGATTTTTATAGTAAATGAAAATTGTACTCAAATGATTTCATGTAGATTAAATGTGGGTGACGACTCCAGTGCGGAATACTTTTGTAAGTTATGATATTAATAATTGTGGAGGTTATTATTCAAGCCAAGTCATAACTATGAGAGATTAATGGGATCTTTAGGATCATATCAAGTTTTGGACATTTTTGTACTATATTCATTCTGATTACTTCATCATATTATTTTCTTTATTTAATCTCATTAACTTATGTATTTAATCCATCAACTGATTTATGTATATACATATTGTTTGTTAATTATATTGTGAATTTTATTAGTAACAACAATGTAATTTATTCGTCACAACAATAATTCCTTTCTACAATTCGCCTTAAACGCTCTCGTCAACAATTGGATTTTCACTCAACACAGTATTCGTTATAGCACTCCACTGATGACAATGACAATTTACTTGGACTAGTACGAACAACAATGAACTGTTAATCTTAACTAATATTTACAAAGCACTATTTACAAATCAGAACTATCAGTTCTCAGTTCACAGTTCTTCTTTCTCAGTCACTCGAGTCCACAGTATCTCGAACCACAGACCTTCAGAGACAGTTCACTGTACTCGAACTCGGGTCCCTCCAACTGCGGTGCACTGCACTCGAACTCAGGTCCCTCCAACTGTGATCCACTGCACTCGAACTCAGGCCTTCGGATGCTGACGCAGATGCGGACGCACACTCGAGTCGAACTCCGGTTGGCTTGCTTGCTCTGGCTTACTCACTGACTGAATAACTGAAAACTGAAAACTCCTGTCGTTCCTTCGCGACCGTAATTTATAACCACAGCGACGTAGCCTCGATAGTTCCACGCGTCTCTAGAGATGGCACTCCAGAAAAATCCAGAGCCCTCTCCTCTCTACCAGCACCAGATGCGCGCGCAAACTCGTCGCGTTGACGTAATACACCCTCTCTCTTCTCTCCACCGCGCGACGTCACTCAATGTTCCGTGGAGCCTGTGCGATCTGCTTTCTTGCGGGACGCTGGTCGTGAGTTCGAATCTCACGTCGCTGTCACAATATTCATTGTTATAAATTCACACTGTCTTATTTCGAAAGTCTTCCACTGCGCCCACCCCGATAACCCAATGCATATTCAACATCTGGCGAGTATCACCCTGGTTAGCGAAGTAGTTGTAGGCCTCAAATGGTATCACCCTCGAGTGGTCTCAAGTGCGTGTAAAATTATATCATTGCTGACACGAAAGTCACAACATTTCATTGTCAGATGGGTTCGATGGTCGTCTACTAGCAGTGAAACTGGTTTCTTGACATTATTTTCAAGAATCCATGCATTAACACCATTCACAGCATATTCGTAGAAAATGTCGCTCTTCATCCAACCGGAATCAGATCGTCCAAGAAACCAGCCTGGTGGTTTCCTCTCTGTTGTGATCATACATAACTTAAAGAAAAACAATCATGCGTGCATTTGCATTTCCACATATAGTAATTACCAGCAAAATAACTGAATTCATACACATTCTTCCACCCTTTACGACAGGTGATCACCTTTCCTGTTCAGCACAAATGCTAAAACTCATTTCATCTTCTTTCATAATCTGCGTGGCTCAGAAAGAAGATTGTCACGATCAATTGCTTTAAATAATCAGTAAGTTAACGAAACCGGTTGCGAGTCATTTCTTCAGTCTCATTGGCTCGTGGCTCGCATCTTAGTCAAGCTCTCCGAAACACGATCTGATAGAATTTTGTGTCGCCGTCAAAAAGAAGTATACTTATTTTCTGACTGTCCTTCTGTAAATGGATTTTTCCGTTTATTTATTTATCAGTTTTGGTGATATTTTGTACAATATTTAATGACTATACTTTTTTCTTGTGAAGCCACATTGACTTAGCTCATTTAACCAATTCACCAGTGGCAGCTCGTCATCAAAATTACTGGTGGGGCTGATTTTTTTCTGAATAGTTATTATTATTATTATTATTATTATTATTATTATTATTATTATTATTATGAGAAAGTACTTTTAAAACAGTTTATGGAATCTAACATGAATTGTCATTTTTAAATAATGTTGAGGTCATGAAAAAAGAAATACACTATCTACCAAAAAATAATTGGGCACCCAGGATTTTACGTGCTATGTGCCATGTTTCGGCTGCTACTATGCAGTGGTATGCAGACAATAATGTTCACCGGTTGGACTGGCCTGCACAGAGTCCTGATCTCAATCCCATTGAGCACCTTTGGGACGAATTGAACCGGCGATTGAGGTTTCGGGAAATTTGGCCAACTTCCATTGTCCAACTGAGTGCCATATTGCAAGAGGAATGGCGACGCATTCCAGTGGATATCCTACACAAACTAGTGGAGAGCATGCCTGACAGGGTGGCTGCTGTTATAGCAACAAGAGGTGGTACCATGAGGTTCTAAAGGGGCAAAAACAGTGTCCAATTACTTTTTGGTAGATAGTGTAGTATTGATAACTGGGGAATCTTGGGTCTCTTTTTAGGTGCTGGTGGTGGAATCACAAGATTTACAGTGAATGTGTTCAAAGAATTAGAACTCAAACTTATTGTGTTGCAAGATGTTGGTCGTCAAAAACGTGATTCAATGCTTATTCTGCATAACCATTTGTATTACACTAGCTGAATAAAAATAAAACATATATTTATATGAGGGTAGACACCATATTTTATCCATATTAAACAAGTTACTCTTATTTATTCAAATCTGCTCTACAGGAAGCTTTACCTGAAAGACTAGATTTGCGTAATATATACGTCACTGTGTACGTTAACAAAAAACCACAATTCCAAGTCACACAGAGTTTGTGTGCACTCGATGTGGGTCTCTGGCGTTTCGTCAGCCCACGCGAGTTGTGTGGATATAAAGGGAAAAGTTGAGACGGTGTCGGGTGGAGTTCCCGAGTAGCTCAGTTGGCAGAGCGCTGGTACGTTCAACCAGAGCTCCCGGGATCGATACCCGGCCCCGTAACAATTTTTCCCTTGAAATTATTCAAATCTGCTCTACAGGAAGCTTTACCTGAAAGATTAGATTTGCAAGTTACTCTTATTTAATCTTTTATTTGTGAATATTATTCTTACCGTATTTCGATTATCCTATATGTATAATGAGCTAAATAGTAGAATGTTTTGGTAACTCTTTAAGGGCAGCTATCCTCATATAGGATTTTCTCTCGCATTGAGACGAAAATATGTATGCTTTATTGAAACTTGTCGTATCTGCAGCGGAAACTAGTCACTGAACAGGTCAACGTATAGGTGAAGAACTACACCATGAAGCCTTCAGAACATGGATTACTCATTCATTATGTGGTAAGGGCGTCATTATCTTCTCTGAGCTTCCAAAAACAAACTCCTGGGTTATTTATAGAAAAGGATTAAACTTTTCTGAATGGACTAAGGTCCTGAAGATGTTGTGCAATATATCTGCAGCTCGCGCAATTCCGGACAAGTTTCAGCACAACCCATCGTCGTTTTCCTGACTGCAGCGAAACAGAAACACTTGGACACGTGCTGAGATTATGTCCTAAAGGCGAACTCTTAGTTAATTTTAGACACCACAGGGTGAGAAATTTGTTAGTATCCATTTTATCATCTTCAGGATATGAAATCTATGAAGTACATTGTGAGTCTTCAGATGGGCATTTTAGGAGAGCAGATATCATTGTAATAAACAAGCGCGACAAGCCCTCGTGAAACAATTCGTTTTGAGCGTGGTGGGAATATAATGGTGAAGCAGTGCGCAGCCTCGCCCGTCCTCCTACTACGTGATGACGTCACGCGGGAAGCATTGCAGACTCTCACGCAGCTTGCTAGCTTAGCTCAGCTCAACTCCGTAAGGTTTTGGAAGTGGGGTAGGTTAATTGGTATGAATACCAAGAAGCTGTATTAACTAATCCCTTCCCTACTAACGTCTTGTCAGGAACGTGATGCGCTCCCAAAGCATAGCCGTCTAGACATGACGTCTTTGTGACCCTGCGACTTTTATTGACAGTTTTCATTCAAACTGTCAAATACAGTTTTTTCTAGCTGTCTATTTAGAGGGTTGTTGTATGTTGTAAAACGATCTTTCGTGAAGAAGAGGAGTTATTTTCCTCTAAATATACGCGAAAGGTTTTCCAGAATTCTAACTGTTTGAATAAAAGTGCATTGAAGTTCTGTCCTGCATTCCAAGTGGAATGAACAAAGTTTAAGAAACGGAATCAGAATCGAGGTCTTGTAAGAGTTATTGGCAGTAAAGTGACATGACAGAAAAGGTCTGTCTACGAAGCACAACATTCACATGGCCAACATAAAGGAAAAAAGGGTAACAATGAAGGGGAATAAACAGTGTTGAAACTGAAGTGCGTAATAGAGTACAATAACGTTATGTTGTGGGTTGACTGTCAGGTCAGCGTCAGAATGAAGTCTTATAATCCCTTCTCCATTATGGGAAAATACGTAAAAAAACTACAGAAATGTTTCTTCAATATAATGTTTATGGTACTTTTCAGCTTTTCAATGTCTACGTAATTGCATGTAAGACCATGAAGGGAAGCAAACCCAGGAAGGATCTATGCAAATCTTCGACTTGACCTGGAAGCAGGCATTTTATAGTGGGTTAACCTTGTCTAACTGAAGTGTTATTGAAAGGGCAGGGGATGCTGGAGTTACGACGACAATATTACAAACAAGCTGTTGGGCTTATCCCCCCCCTCCCGTCATATACTTACCACCCACAGAAAAAGAAGCCAGCGAGAACCTGCAAAGTTTGTAAATCTCACAAGAAAGAAGCGAAACAACGTGGGGGTGCAAACAATGTTTTGTACTGGAGTCTTTCGAAACTTAACATACTGTTCAAACTGTTACCAAATTATGATTATAGGCCTAATATCACAATTTGTAGTAAAAGATCCATGTTTATTGCAAACGACCTCCACCTGCCTTTAAATGCCACTTACCGCACACCACCAATTCACTGTCTGCGCGTGGAAATTTAAATAGAGATTCCAGGCAATAAACCCGTCCTTTTAAATCTTACTGCATGAACTTAAAGGTAGCAACAAGCAAACTTTAGAAAAGAGTCAATAATGAATATTTGTTAAAGGCAGGTGTCGAATTAATTACGTTCATTCTGGTGTACTGCTTTCGTTAGAAGATATCTTAAGTTCATGGACTCAACTTCGGTTTGATCCATTCAGAGTGATGGACAGAATACGTTCTGAATCAGACCTTCGATTTCAGGCTGGCTTTAAAGAGGCTGAAAATGTGAATTGCAACAAATGTCAAGTGTAGCATGATGAAGTGTCCCTAAAAGAAGGCAAATTCGAAAAAAAAAAAAAAAACACACACACACATTCTCGATAAAATGTGGACTTAACGCGTTTTGATTCCAAGCTCCTCAAATACGTTCAATAAAGTTTCATCGTCAACATTTTTACATTACTTAAAAAAACACACCAGTTTTTCATTCCAGTGATTCTACATATTTCTTTTAGTAAAATGCTCCTGCACACAATTTTAATATCTGAATATTTTTTACACAAATTAAGTCCACAATTTCCACATCTGACATTAATTTTCGTAATGTGAACAGCTTTCTTGTTAGCAGCTAGTACTTGAAATAGACCTTGATTCACCCTCACCAACTACTTCTGTATTATCTTCCTCACTACCACTTTCTTTCTTCAACTCCGCCGGTAAATCAATTTCCAATAGCACTATAATATCACTTTCACACAAAACATTAAGGCTGCTATTATCCACAAAACAACTCATATCTGTATCCCTGAATACAACTAGATTTGAATAAACACCAATAAAGAAAGAACAAATTTACCAACTCAAGTTTCTACACTGCAAGTAAATGGTAAAGTGGAGAATTGAAACAGTAAACGACTTTAACGGCATTACAAACAGTTACAACAATGGACAAAAATCACAGAATTCAAACTAGAAAATGTTTAAAAGTGTAGGTCATATGAAATGCCAAGGGTGGGTAAAATCTGTCCACTAACAAATACTTCAAATTATTAGTCTGCTATATTTTAAATCTAAAACAGTACACGTGTGCATACTTCATCATGTTAGAGACAAATAGAGTAAAGGTGAAAGCTGTCAGATTTCATTAATTCAAAATAATTTAGAAAATAAAAAGGGTGGGCAATTTTTTCCCAACCGTGATAATGCTAGGGTTAAGCGAGAAAATAATTATTTTATGCCCATTGATTGGCGCCTTTTTTGCTCCTCTATTGACATTCGAGACAATTGAATCCTTCCATTTACTGAAGCCTTTTCTGTCTGGAAGATGTTAAAAGATACCACAGCTTTAACATTTAATGAGACATGTAATTAAGTCCTTTTAGCTTAGAAAGTTTTGAAGAACTATGAGAAAATATTCCCTTCTGCGGAGCCACTCATATGTGAAACATTTTAACAATATGATACACAGGAACATACCAGTTAATAGTTATTATCACGCTGTAATTACTCACGTTTCGTTATTTAGGTCTAATGCGCTATCCTCTGATACACGTTCGTCTGAATAGGTTTTGGAAGTGGCCTGAAGAATACATGAACTATTGGCAATGATGTCATGAATTTCTTTTCTCCTTCTCTGTTTTTCACATCTGTCCAATCTCAGATTATCTGTTGATTTTCGTTTCAAGCAAGACTGCGCCAGAGCTTTTGTGGGTACAGCGTCTACTTTCAGATTACGACTGCTTTTTGGTTCATAATTTAGGAGAGTCTGCTTTAAAGGTACTTCGTAACTTGACTCCTCAAAATGAAGTGAACATATTCGAGCTGAAACAACATTAAGTCTTAAGATTTTTACCCCCTTTCTTTTCCCTCAAAGCAATCTATGGAATAAGTCAAACAATAAGTTTAACATGAAAATATATTTTGCAAATCAGTTGCGAAGCAAACAAAATTTAGTAACATGCGAGAAAACACATCGTGCTGTAAATTGACTTCATCCTCCCTTCTACAAGCATGCAACCATTGTCTTGCCAAGTCTTCATTCTTCAGAAACCTATAATATTTTACGTCAGTTCCTTTTGTTTTTCGATTGTAACTCAGACAACCATACTGCACATCCAGGCATACTAATAGCATGTGTCACATTAATAGCATTACCGATACAAGAATAACATTCAATATAATATATATATATATATATATATATATATATATATATATATATATATAAACAAAGAATTAACACCGTGCACGTACACACAACAGCTGTTTGTTCTGTTCCTCGAGCACTGCGGCGCGAATTAGCGTACCGCTGCTGCTTCCCAAGTGACGACATGCGCAGTAGAAAACGAGTTTGAGTCAACCGTCTGCTACACCATTATATTCCCACCACGGTTTTGAGAGAGATTTAAATCAAGCAACTGAAGTTGACGAGGAAAAGAAAGCAATTTACGAACCCCATCTTCCGTATCTCTCATTAGATAGGTGGACAGTCATCGGCTTACCATTTGATGGCCGTCGGTCATTTCATCACTAGGGACCGGATTTTTATGTAATTACATATTATATTCCTTTCATCCTAACCATAAAACAAATCTTTGCGAATCTTGTAACTATCATTCATATATCAAAATTTGATACTATATATTTTTACATATTTACCCCACATTACATATTATGACTTGGTATTACATAAATCTACATATTTAGGGGTTTTTATTCATTTTTACTTCTCTGAAAGGGGGGGGGAAACTTCTGTTGGGGAAGTTTACAATTTGAAATACACAGATTTTAAAAAGTCTTTTTACCTACCCAAGAAAGGATTATTTCGGGAAGAAACATAACATCCTTAGTTCCAGGAAGTAATAGAGGCACTCACCCCATACTGTCCACTCTAAATATGAGTGAACAAAAGGCAGCCTTTCTCATACAACTACCTTTATTGTAAAAATCACTCAAAAAGAAGCATTGCCTTCATGCGGTGTATGGGACAAGGACGACATGATTTGTCTCGAACTATAATTGTTCTGCACACGCCTTAACAAGCTGTTCCCTGAAATTTGCAACCTTATCCACCCTCTTCCTACTTCTTCCAGGGAAAACCCGTGTCAAGTCTGACATGAGACTTTCAGGTACTTGTTTCTTACAGGGAGCAACTAAAATGCATGTGTCCCACATCTCCTCTTATTTTCTGTGCATAATGTGTGTAAAAATGAATTTACGTGTTAGTTGCGAAGAAATTTACCAGAAAATTAAAGAAAAGACTAACAAGACTCTTGTGCAACATGAATATGTTGTGCAATATGTTAAGAACAAATAAAGTGTCCACTCCAAAAAGGGGGAATATCGAATGTATTGCATTTTGCAGGAAATGCAATTTAAACTTTGACATTCCCACTCTTTGTGTGGTATACCAATAATTGGTATTCTTAATCTTCAACACGATGTAGTTATAAAACTATCATCTTTGTTGCAGTGCAACAAAGTGTATTATATTCTGCGCCCTTTGATCTATAGTACTGAACCATTACGACATTCCCCCTTTTTGCAGTGGACTCTTCAAATGTGAATTAATTTTGAACAGTCATAGCACAAAATCAATAGAAAGTGTAACAAGAATGTGGTTTTTTCTTCAGTACTATCAGCGTTAGAATAAAATTAGTCACCGCAGCGAAACCATGTATCTTCGTAAAAATTCAGACTGATAATAAGAAATTTAGTTATCAATTACAGACGTTTCTTCTTCTTCTTCTTCTTCTTCTTCTTCTTCTTCTTCTTCTTCTGAAAAGTGTTATCAATGATAGTAATACAGGTAAATTTTTCAGAATGTTACTTACTGTATGCCACCCACAGTACATAAAATTCTTGTTCATGGATCTGTAATTGTGCAGGCAGCTCAGTTATTTTACTGGTTGCAGAATTATTAGAAGAGACCATTGAGTGTAGAAACTAAGATGTGACAAAATTTCGAGAGGTTTATTCAAAGAATTTCAAAACGAGACGACAGTTTGGACCTCTTTAACAGGTTAATGTTGACTTCTGACTCATTAATTTCCAGTTTGAAAGAACTACCGAAGGAAAATAAAAATGAAATATATCTTCGGAAGTGCTTGGTCTTTTGCTGATACCCGAAGAAGAGGAGAGGGTAGAAGACGAATTTGAAACATCAGCTTGCGAGGACGAGTGACAGACTGGAGATCTAAGTCCCTCTTGAAATTCTTTAGTTTATGAAGTAAGGATGTCTTTCTTTTTTATATCCGAATCACTCTTGGTGTTCGAATTGCGACCTTCAAACAGTTCTGTATTTACACCAATGAAAATACTCAGTGCATCCAAGGCACATTTCTCAGATGCTAATGCTCAACACCTTCGTAAGTAGCAAAATGCATAGGCCTACTCTATTTCTGCTTAGTCATAAACTTCATAACAAAATGTGTAAAAATGTAATTTAGCACAAAAAATGTAATGGAATTTACAAGTGTGCAATTTCATGCAAGTTATATTACCACTAGTATTAAATGGTGCGTAACATTTTGGATACCCCTACAAAACGACAAAAATATTAACGGATTATTTATGTTATTAAATGAAAGAATGTACTCACCCAGAAAAACATAATGCTTAATTGAATTTGAAATATAGATAGGTTACATTTAATTTAAATATCATACACTTATAGATTACATAACTTACGTAACTTTTCAACCCTTATATTAGGGGTCGCTGATGAAATAGTGATTTAAATTACTATAATTATTGCATTTATCGAGTTTTGCAATAAAATAACAGGTGTGATAAAAATGTCTAATTTGGCCCTTATTAATGAACGCATAATTATCTCACCCCTCAAGAGCGGTAATTATTCATTTCCAAATGGTATTACAATTGTCACACATTAGATACATGTCATTAGTAATAAGTGTGCCAAATTTCAAGTTAATATGACCACTAGAAAAGGAGTTATTACTTTTGTCCGGGTTTTAAGCGATTCGGACCACTGTGCGACGTTTATCTTCTAAGAATAATTTAAGTAGGTTATGTTACGACGCTTTATCAACAACTTAGGTTATTTAGCGTCTGAATGAAATAAAAGTGATAATGCCGGTGAAATGAGTCCGGTGTCCAGCACTGATAGTTACCCAGCATTTGCTCATATTGGGTTGAGGGAAAACCCCGGAAAAAAACTTACTCCGACAGGGAATCGAACCCGGGCAACCTGGGTTCGCGGCCAAACACGCTAACCGTTACTCCACAGGTGTGGACCATATTCCAAGATGGGAGAACAGTTAGTTAGAAGAAGTATAGTTTGGTGTCAGGAAAAGAAAAGGTACGAGAGACGCAATTGTACCGCTAAGAACAATCGACGAAAGGTACCTAGAGACGAATAAAGAAGTGTATATAGAATTTGTGGACATAGAAAAGGCGTTTGATAGAGTGAATTGGAATAAATTGATGGGGATCCTAAAAAAAAATGGTGTGGGTTGGAAAGAGAGAAGGTTGTTCAGTAACATTCATATCAATGAAGCAGAGTCAATCAGGATAGGAGAAGAAATGGTAGAAGGAAGCGAAATAGGGAGAGGAGTACACCAAGAATGCCCTCTATTACCTACCCTATTCAAACTCTACTTGGAGGATTTAATGGGAAACTGTTTTAAGAACATGGGATAAGTGACAGTAGGAGGAAGAAGAATAAAGTGCATAAGATTTGCTGATGATACGGCGTTGTTAGCAGAAGAGCAGATGATACTATGGGATATGCTATTTGAGCTAAATGACAGCTTGAGCTTCAGCAGTATGGGATGAAGATAAAAGCAAACAAGACGAAGACTATGGTCATAGGAAGAAGAGTAAAGAAGGTAAACTTGCTAATACTAAATAAGCAGTAGAGCAAGTGGATAGCTTCACATACTTAGGATGTACTATAAGCAGTAACGTGCGCTGTTGCCAGGAAGTCAAAAAGAGGACAGCAATGGCCAAGGAAGCTTTTAATAGAAAAAGGGGCGTCTTCTGCTGACCCCTGGAAAAAGAACCAAGGAAGAGACTAGTGAAATGCTTTGTGTAGAGGGAGAAGCACGAAGTGAAGTGAAGCGACTAGAAGCATTTGAAATGTGAATATGGAGGAGAATGGCTGGCTGAGAAGTAACTGCCTACTGAATGATGCACTGGAAAGAATGGTGAATGGGAGAAGAGTTCGGTGCAGAAGAAGATATCAAATAATATACGACAGGTATGCTCATTCCCTGACTCGCGATTACGTTCTGTAATCACAACCTTCGAATGTAGAGCGTGCTGTTTCTCGTTCGAAGCTCGACGGATGACTGCGGAAGGCAGTTCAAGTACTTAGTAAAAAGTACGAACATTACAGGACAATGACACAGTCAAAAGCTTCTGTAAGAAAATGATCATTCCGTATAGTGTGGGAGGAAGACTATTTTTGTTGTGCGTTCGGTGAAATCATGAACTGTTTACTATGTTGTAAGTTACTGTCAGGAATACTGCTGAGCAACATAAAACGACATTATACGCTCTGCCATCCAGAACATGCCGAAGTGACAGGTAAGCTGTTTTCTGTAATATGTATTCATATACCAACGTTGTTATTATTATTATTATTATTATTATTATTATTATTATTACTATTATTGTTTGATTTTATTCCAAAAGAAATACATGTTATGATAAAATAATTTTTTCAGGGGTGCAACGTGCACTACAGTTTCAAGAATTGAAAGCACTTCATGAAAGGTCAAACATTGTAAAAGTCGAACAATTAGTGCCTGAATAAAATATAATTAATTATATCTCCGTACTGGAACAGTTCAAATGTGAATTCACAGAACATAGATTTAGTGGTTTTAGATGTATGGAGAGTGATATTAATCTTTTTGTCAATCCTTTCATAGTAAATGTACAGTCCGTGAGACTGCAGTTCCAGGATGCGTTAATTGATTTGCAAAGTGACATAGAATTCAGAAATGCAGAAAATATGACTTGACAAGAATAGAAGTGTTAAAAAAATGAACAAAATGAAATATCCCGAGATGAGCTTATTCGCTGCCACTTTGTTAGCTACCTTCGCCTCGACATATGTGTGCGAACAATTATTTTCGAGAATGAAGGTACTAAATCCAAACATAGATCCCTATCAACAGATGAGCATCTTTTGAGCCAGCTGCGCATTGCAGTAAATTCGTTGGAAATAGATTTCCGATTACTTTCAGAAAAGAATGCACATTTTGCCAACAGACCGCAGTGTATGGTGGAATATGAAAATAACACTACATATATGATAATATCATAACTTATTAAACATAATAAAATAATAATGTAATAACTGAATATTACAGTGTATAGGTTACTCCTTCCTTTTTCAAATTCAGTTTATTATCCGTATTTGTTAGAGAATGAGAGCCATGACACGGGCAATGCTGCAAAGTAGTTGCGGAGCCCAATCCGTACACTGTGTGTGTTATGCAGTGCAGCATCATCCGTGTAATCGGGGCTTTTACAATTTTGAGCATACCTGATATACGACATTAAGGCTGGCCGTCCACTGGAACCGAATTCGGCCGTTTACGGTCGTACACGGCCGAATTATCCTACAACAAGAGAATTCATTGGCGCGCGTCCATTACACTCGCCCTATTCGGCCGTTTGCGGTCGAAGACGGCCGAATAACGATTCGATTCAGTTCAGATGGGATTTTCCGGTCTCATTCGGCCGAACAGAGCAACAAGTGGTCACTGTTTCCATACATTTCGCCATGAACGCCGAAAAATTAATTAGATCTTGTATTTTTTTTTCATTAAACAAGTGAAATAAAATTTTTAAGGCTTAACAAATTATTATTCATGTACTACTTACCTTAAGATCACTGACAAACGTTTCTCAGATGGTACAACTTCTCTGAAATTTGACCATTTTGAGATTTATGGACAAATTACATTTAAAATATATTGAAATGTACCAACATTGATCCGATAGTAATCGAAATACTTAGCACTATCTTCTAGAAGTTTATTGTACCAGAACAATGGAAGGAGTCCATAATTTGACCTATTTTTAAGAAGGGGGCAAGACCAACTGTAGTAACTTTCGAGGAATACCACTTTTGTTAACTAGTACAAAATTTTGTCTAATATTCTTTTGAGAAAGATAACTCCATATGTAGATGAAACTATTGGGGATCAACAGTGCGGTTTTAGACTAATAGATCGACTATTGATCAGATTCTTTATATTCGACAGATGTTGGAGAAAAAATGGGAGTATAAGGGTACAGTACATCAGTTATTCGTAGATTTAAAAAAGGCATATGACTCGGTTAAGAGAGAAGTTTTATATAATATTCTTATTGTCCAATATTAGTGTGCTTTGTTTGTGTTTTAATGTGTCAACATTTTTAGTCAGTGTGTATTTTAGTTATGCAATAACAATTTAATTTCACCACACAAAAAGAAAAACTATAGGTATGGGTGCAAATAGCCATTGATGCTGACGCGCCCTTCAAATTTCAATATCATCATCTTCTTCTTCTTCTTGTCGTGTATTATCGTGGTCCTGATCTTTGTTCTTATCGTCGTCCTTGTTGTCTTTCTAATAGTCCTTTTCGTGGTCCTGGTCCTTGTAATCCTTATCGTGGTCCATGTCGTTGTATTTATCGTAATCCTTGTCGTGGTGTTTCTCGTGTTTCTTGTCGTACTATATTATCGTGGTCCTAATCTTTGTCCTTATCGTGGTCATGTCCATAATCCTTGTCGTAGTGTTTGTTGTGTTTCTTGTAATATGGTATCGTGGTCCTGATCTTTGTCCTTGTACTGATCTTTGTTGTCTTTGTCGTGGTCCCTACAATGTTCTTTGCTGTCTTTGCCGTGGTTCTACATTTGTCATTTCAAAATTAATATTGTTCTCCCACTTTGGCGAGTGACTTTCGTGTTACACGGTATATTTTAAACTTTCATAAAAGGTGAACGATCCAGGATGTAAAAAAAAAAAAAGACCTACAACGGAGACAGACAGACAATTGATAACATTTTTCACTGGTGTCTACTTTGCAGTAGGATTAAAATAGGCCTATGCATGCAAGACCATATGTCTTCCTGGATACGTCAATATCTCGTGAACCGCGCTGTAGAACTTTAACTTTCGAGGACCAAGAGTCGTCTCACTCCTTTTTTTGGGGAACTGTACATACCAGTCAGAATCTTAAGCAGAGGATATGATTAAAATTGTTACGGGATCGGGTATCAAACCCGGGACCTTAGGTTAAGCGCGCCAACGCTCTACCATTGAGCTATCCAGGAACGATACACAATCACTGTCCAATTCTTCCCTTGATGTCCACATATCTCAAGTGGGTTGACGGCGTCAAAGAGCCTGAGAGCACATATTACGTAACTTTAAATTATAGTTTCATGTTACAACGCACATGTGAGTTGATTATGCGAATCTGGCTTCTAGGTTTAACTTCCTGTAAAGCTGGTTTGAATAATTTATAGGTCAGTTCGATACCCGGTCTCGGAACAAATTTTCCCTTTGATATTATTCAAACCAGCATATATATATATATATATATATATATATATATAGGCCCAGCCAGAATTTGGTTCTGGGGGGGGGGTTGAAAAAATCTGACTATAATGCATTTGTATTAATTGTAGATCTGGTTGAGTGGAAGAGAAAGCCTTAAGGCCTTAACTCTTATCTCTGCTGTAATGCCGGTATCACGTTATTATACTATGAAACAGCTTAAATTTAACTGCTTGTATGAAAAAGAATGCATTGTTGAAAATCAAATTGCATGTGTGTTTATTAGCTATTTTTATCGCTGTGAATAGTAACCACAACTTTCAGTTACATCCACATCCAGTTATCGTCCACAATACTATTTAATCATTTTCCAGCATGTGCACTATATAATTCGATTTGAAAGGTTTATTCCGCAAAGAGTTGGAATTTATTTTTCAATTTACTTTATACTCCTGTCGTAGTAAGAAATACTCGTAATAATTATACCACCAACAAAAAGAATGCTTAAAAATAAACCACAGCCTGCCTTTCAAAAATCATTTTTTTTTCAATAATGAATAAGTTTGAATGTTATGTTTCTTTCATCGAGTCTGATATGCGTCTTCAGATCGACTTTGGTAATACCATCATTGCTTTCTCTGTGAAGAAAGTCCGGAGGAAATCTTTATATTTCACAAGTAAGAAGCATTTATTTTGATTCCAGTAATTTATTGTTTTCTGAATTGTAGCATTTCATTTAAAAATAACTTTAAGTAAACGTCGCCTGTATGACAGTTTCCCATAAACTGTTTGTGGGAGATGGGGTCGGCAAATTCTAGCACTGCCTAGGGGCGGCACTATACCCAACTCTGGCCCTGAATAGGCTACTGTAGGATGTAAATAAAACCGTTCCGAAGGCCAGTCTCTCGTAGTGCAACAGCTATGAGGGGAAGGCAATAGTGTCCCTATTAGACACTCTGTACAGAAAACAGTCAGAAAGCCTTTCTCTCCTAAGCCAGCAACTTCGAGGGGAAGTAAGCAGTATCCCTCTTAGACACTCTGTACTGTGATAGTCAAACAAAACCGACATAAGTAAGATTACGAGTTTTGCTCCTCATCGGCCAGTTTTTTCTCCCGTGACTGTACCCTATACCCACTTAGCTTACAGCGTATGCATTTCAGGTCAGCTTGCGGAGGGTTAAGCGGTATGAAATTTGTTGTAGCTACGTAGTTTCTAATGGTTGAGCCAAATTAATAAATTTCAGAAAAATAACTTGATTTTTAGCAGAAAAATAATTTACGTACTTAAGGCGGAGGTTGTTACTCTGAACAATTCCTGTAACCTATTTTCCAACTGACAGTGAATAGTGAAAGAATAACTTTCCCTTTATTATAGTATACGTACAGTTTCCCTAGAAAAGAATGAGACGATTGAATAATCCTAAGTCTCAGATGTAAGACACTGCGCATGATCGGAGACCAGAGCACTGATACACAAGATAACGAATATTGAGTTACTTAAATTCAAGGTATTTGGTTTGTTACTAGCATCGTTCCGAAATTCACTTCAAAAACTCCAAAAAATGTGGTAATATGACGTAAATAATAGATAAATATATACATAAATCGTGTAGTTAAATCGACATTGGACCTTCATGACTAGATCGACACTCCGCACAGAAAAAAAAAAAACTTCTGTATCGTTTCAATAGTTCAGATGCTAAGATTTCTGCGTGTTGTGTAGAAGAGTGTGAGTTCGATTCTTATTCTACACAATGATTTTTTTGTCTAAGTAACGTTGAAATAGAGTTTCACAAGTCCTGAGATTAAGTGTTAATGATGGCAAACAATACAAAATTACAAATTATAATATTATAAACATTAATCTAATGACTGGATTTACACCATTTATTGTATATTAAAAACTAACAATTAGAATGAAATTAAAAAAAATATATTCCTAAGCCACACAGACCAACTTTTCCAAAGGTTAGAGTCCTTAGTCCTATGCCATTTGTTGAGTAATTATTACAATACTTTATTAGTAGCTTTCCCATATGTGTAAGAAATGCACTCGCACAAAATTTTCGTTGAAGTGTGGCTTTGGACTATTTCATTCTCACTCCTTCAGTTGATTTTAACTATTTTGTCTACGTGTTTGCAATAGTGTTTAATTTAATGTGCATTCAATTTTATTCATACTGTATTATGATTGAATGAAAAAGCACTTTTGCAGTTATTGACTAATTAAATATATTAATACTAATTATTAAATGCATCTCTTAAATAACGAATTGCAGTATCTTTTGCAAAATCTTGAATGTTTAAGTTGTCGATAATATTTATGTAATATATACTATAAGGAGTTAAACAAACAGGAAACGTTTCGGTTATACAGTGGAACCGACACGCTATTGTACTCGTATGAGCCAAGGTCCGTGGACGGTCGGTCGCTATTAGCGACCGACCGTCCACGGACCTTGCGTATGAGCTACCGAAACAAGACAGTGACATTAGCAGCAGTCCAGAATTTAGATTCCACAGCGGGCATTTGCCATTCGGTACAGAGAAGCAATGATATTTTGTACACGAGCTATGTTGTGAAATCGTGGCCTTAAGTGGCTGTCTTCTTCGTGACCCTTCTTCTTGTCCTTGTCCTTGTTCTGGTAACAATTCTTGTTGTATTTGTCATGGTACTTATCGTGGTTTTGGTCCTTGTTGTGGTTATTTCGTATTCCTAGTCGTGAACCATATCGTAGTCGTTATTGTAATCTTTGTCGTTGTGCTTTCTGTTGTCCATGTTATCATTATCGTAGTCCTTGTCGTTTTCCTCGCGATTCTTTTCGTCATCTTGTTGCTTTATTGTAGTCCTAATCATGGTCCTTGTTGTCTTTGTCATGGTTCTAAACGTGGCCTTGGTGTTTGTCGTAATGTATTGTCGTTGTCCTTGTTGTGTCCCTGTCGTAGTCCTGATTGTTATCCGTATCGCGATGCACGTCTTGATCCTTACTGCGGTCGTTGTTCTTGTCTTTGTGTTCGTCATATTCTTGGTCCTATAATGGTCGTTGTTTCTTTGTCGTAATACTTGTCGTGGTCATTATTGTTGTCCAAGCCATGGTGTCTTATTGCGATCATTGTCGTGGTGCATATCATGGTCCATGTCATGATATTTATCGTAGTCCTTGTCCTTATCGAGGTCCTTATAGTGGTCCTTGATGTCTTTTCCATGGTCTTTATCGTGGCCATTGTTGTCTCTATTGTGGTTATTCTCTGCTTTGTTGGGATCCTTATCACGGTGCTTGTTTCCATTGTAATGACCTTTTTCGATGGTGTTTTTGTCGTGGTCCCTATCGTGGCCTTGTCCTTATCGTGGTATATGTCGTGATTCTTATAGTTGTCTCTGTCTTTGTCCATTTCGCGTCCTTAAATTGGTGCTAGGTGTCTCTAGCATGGTCCTTACCGTGATAATTGTTGCCTTTGTCATATTTTTTTTATCGTGAACATTATTGTCTTTGTCGTGGTCCTAGTTGCCATTGTAATGGCCCTTATCGTTTTTCTGTTTTAGTCATGATTATCGTGGTCCATGTTGCGATTATTATCGTGGTGCTTGTCTTCGTCCATGTCACCCTTCTTACATTGGTCCTTGTCTCTGGCATATTCCTCATCGTGACCCTCATTCATGTTTTTTTTATCATGATCATTGTTGTCTTTGTCGTGATCTTTGTTGTCATTGTAATAGCCCTTATCTTACTCCTTGTCTTTGTCATAGTCTTGGTCCTTATCGTAGTCCTTGTCGTGATCCTTATCGTAGTCAGTATCGCGATCCTTAAAGTGGTTCATGTTATGGTTCTTATCATCCTGTACCTTGTGGTGCGTGTTGTGGACCATGTCGTGATCCTTATCGTTGTCCTTGTCTTTACCCTCATCGTAATTTTTACAGTGGTCCGTATTCTCCTTCGCATAGTCCTTATCGCTGTTTTGGTCTTTATGAACCTTATCGTAGTTTTTGTCATGGTCTTTATCGTGATACTTATCATAGTGTTTGTCGTGACCCATGTCGTAATTCTTATCGTGGTCCTTGTTTTTGTTTTGTTGTTGTCATGGGTCTTAACATTGTCCTTGTCTTTGACGAAGTCCTTATGGTGATTATTCCGTGGTCCATGTCATGGTCGTTATCGTGATCGTTGCCGTCTTTTAATGATCCTTGTTTTCTTTGCCACAGTCCTTACCGTGGTCACTGTTGTCTTTGTCATGTTTCTTATCGTAATCCTTGTCTTTGTTGTGGTCTTTATCATGATCCTTATCGTAGTATTTGTTGTCTTTGTTATGATCCTTATCATGGTCTTGGTCCTTATCGTGGTTCATGTGACTTATCATGAACCTTGTCCTTATCGTGGTCTAATTCGTAATTATTATCGTGGTCCTTGTCTTTATCCATATCGCGTTTCTTATATTGGTTCTTGTTTTCCTTGTCATGGTCCTTATCGTGATTGTTATTATTTTGTCGTGGTCCTTGTTGCCTTTAACATGTCCCTTATCGTGTTCTATGTTGTCTTTATTGTGGTTATTGTTGGCATTATAATATCCTTATCGTCCTTCTTGCTGCTTTTGTCATGGTCCTTAATATGTATTTGTTGTCTTTGTCATAGTCGTTATCTTGGTAAATTTCGAAGTCCTTATGGTGGTCCATGTCGTGGTACTTATCATAATCCTTTTCGTGGTGTTTGTCGTGTTTCTTGTAGTATATTATCATGGTCCTGATTTTGGTCCTTATCGCGGTCTTTGTTGTCTTTCTAATAGTCCTTTTCGGGGGCCTGGTTTTTTTAAATCCTTATGGTGGTCTATGTCGTGGCATAATCCTTGTCGTGGTGTTTGTTGTGTTTCTTGTATGTAACCATTGTCCTGATCTTTGTCCTTGTCGTGGTCCTTACAATGCTCCTTGCTGTCTTTGCCATACGTCTACATTTGTCATTTCAAAATTAATATTGTTTTTGCACTTTGGCGATTGACTTTCATGTTACACGGTATATTTCAATCTTTCATTAAAGGTAAAACGATCAAGGACGTAAAAAAGAGACCTACACCAGAAATACACAGACAAATGATAAGATTTTGCACTGGTGTGCACTTTAGAGTAGGATGAAAATAGGCCTGGCTACATCCATATCGAGTGAACCGCGCTGTAGAACTTTAACTTCCGACGACCAAGAGTCGTCTCATTCTTTTTAAGGGTAACTGTACGTACTGTACAGTAATTCCTGACTATTGCTTACTGTCTTCCTCCGACGAGTTTAGTGCTGTGGCCTGAGGTATTCTTGCCATCGGTGCGGGGGGGTTGCAGGTAGATTCTTTTGTTGCTACAGCCAAGCCGAGCCGAGCGGAGTGGGAAGTATTAATCGTCCAAAAATATGCAGTCTTCAGTTTGTAGTAGTGTGTGAATATTTCATATATACATATTGTTTACCTAGGCTTATATGGTTTTGTTATTAATATATTAAATATATTGTTGCAATTTTTGCTCAAATATCTCCCTGATGTTAGCTATGTTAATATTATATGAATTACTCAAATTAAATATTTCACAGTAACAAGTCATTTTTAAGGAAACTTCCTGTGGAAAAGTTTTTGGTTTTATTCTATTGGAATTTTAGAATATGTGTGATTGGTATCGTGAAAAACAAATTCCTATAATGTCATGCGAAAATCATTTATTGGTGATATCTTAAAATACAAATCAAGTAGTTTTACTTTTCAAGTGAGTTCAGCAATACAGTATATTTAAATTGATTACTTTACAAATTTAATTCAATTCTACTAATCACTAAATTTTATAGTAAGATTCTTCTTCTCATTTATATTATTGTAGTTTTATTATGACTTTTCTTTTTATTTATTTTATTGTATTTGTATTTATGGTGATGTGATGGCCTTAACTTCACCAGAAGAAATAAATAAATAAAATTTTCTACGATACTTTCCTTCTCTGAACACGTAAGTACGAATGGTTGTGTCTCTATCTCGCCAAAAATACGTTAGAAAACTAATAGGCATACTGTTCTCATAAATTGGACGAATGTTTTCAGTGTGATTGTACTTCCTTCCAGACTGCCGCTGTCACTGTTCCCTCCCACTCCAGTACCGCGCTAGGCTAGTCGGAACCGCATTCCTCTCAGCACTTAACTCCTCAGAGGATGACAGTACTTCCTCCTCTATGCGATCTGCGCATGCGTCATTCCCCCTCCGCTGACGCTATTCCGTCGTTGAACCAGGGACATGTGTAGTTTCGTATGGTTATTGTTTGTTTCACCTGCTGTACCATCTTCACATTGAAAAAAAAAAATACGAAACTTACTTTCGGAACACCCCTCGTATATGCAGGGGCTTTTATTTACTGCCCATGCGCAGTGAGTTGTAAGCGAAACACGGCTTTAGACCAGGATACTCTTGCGAAAGTCAAATCACATCCCTGATACAAGATTTATCCGTTGAAATTGATAGGGTGGAAGAATAGATGGAGTTGTGATCGATTTCGCTAAAGCTTTCGACGTAATGCCTCACATAAAACTTTTGGAGAAACTAAGCAGGCTTCCAATAGATAATCGAGTAGTAAGATGGATAAATAAATTCTTAGCGAACAGGACCCAGAACGTCAGACTAGGAAAAAAAAAAATTATCCGAACTAGGAAGTGTAACATCAGACGTGCCGCAAGGGGCGGTTCTTGCACCATTATTGTTTATTATATATACAGGGTGTTTCAAAAATACGGGGCATAATTTCAGGTATGTATTTCCCACATGTAGACAATCAAAATAGTTCATTACAACATGTGTCCGGAAATGCTTTATTTCCGAGTTATGGCCTTCACAACATTGAAATTCACCGGAACGTTTTTCTTTCCGCAGGTCGTTGCCGTCAAAGGAGACATTAAGAGGGCACTCTGACAGTTCATTCCGAGGCGAAGGTTACATTCAGTGTTGTGTAGGCGTTAGACTGTGCGACATGTATTCAAATCAAGAGCTGGCAGAGATACACTTCATGTACGGTAAGGCGGACGGCAATGCTGCGCTGGCTCGTCGTTTGTACCAGGAGAGGTACCCACAGCGACAATGTCCAGATCGGAAGACATTTGTACGCCTCCATTACCGTCTGTGAGAGTATGGAAAATTTAACTCTCCTGGTTTGGGAAGGGGACGACCAAGATCTACAACTCCAGAAGTACAGGAGGAGATTCTGGAGGCTGTGAACATGACTCCTCCTATCAGCACACGAAGGGTAGCGTTGCAAGTCAATGTTCCTCATACGACTGTCTGGAGACTGTTGGAAGAGTATCAATTGTATCCTTATCATTTGCAACGTGTACAGGCCCTGTCACCAGCAGATTACCCTGCACGAGTTAGGTTCTGTCAGTGGTTCTTGGAGCAGTGTGGTGTAAATCCGAACTTTCCTGCCTTAGTATTATTTACAGATGAAGCACAGTTCACACGAGATGGCATAACAAATTTCCACAATCAGCATGTATGGGCGTATGAAAACCCACGTGCAACTGTTCCATCTCATCACCAGGTGCGGTTCTCCCTCAACATGTGGGCCGGTATTATTGGACCGGCCGGTAATCGATTAGTTGGACCCCATGTACTTGTAAACAGACTTACGGGGCAGGCGTACACAAACTTCCTGGAAAACACCATACCTCATGTTTTAGAAGACACTCCACTGATCAATCGTCAACACATTCACTTCTTGCATGATGGCGCTCCTGCACACTTCAGTCGTACGGCTCGCTGGTACTTGGATCGAAGGTTTCCTGATCGATGGATAGGTAGAGGTGGCCCAATTGCTTGGCCTCCACGCTCACCTGATCTGAACCCTCTCGATTTCTACTTGTGGGGCCGTTTAAAATTATTGGTTTATTCGTCTCCGGTGCCTGATTTGGGATCCCTTCGGAATCGAATTGTGGCATGTTCTGAGGACATACGCAATACTCCTGGAGTTTGGGATCGTGTTCGCAGGTCAATGAGACATCGATGTGAGGTCTGTATTCAAGCAGGAGGTGGACATTTTGAACATCTTCTGTAATGACATCGACCTGCGGAAAGAAAAACGTTCCGATGAATTTCAATGTTGTGAAGGCCATAACTCGGAAATGAAGCATTTCCGGACACATGCTGTAATGAACTATTTTGATTGTCTACATGTGGGAAATACATACCTGAAATTATGCCCCGTATTTTTGAAACACCCTGTATATATATATATATATATATATATATATATATATATATATATACGTACTGGCTTTTAAGGAACCCGGAGGTTCATTACCGCCCTCACATAAGCCCGCCATTGGTCCCTATCCTGTGGAAGATTAATCCAGTCTCTATCAACATATCCCACCTCCCTTAAATCCATTTTAATATTATCTTCCCATCTACGTCTCGGCCTCCCAGCTAACATTCTATATGAATTTCTGGATTTACTCATACGTGCCCATCTCAAACGTCGGGATATATATATGTATATATATATGAAGCGTCCAATTCCAAAACTGTCTAATTCCATTTTTTTTTTAATTGAGATAATGGCGGTTTCGTCATCTACCTAAATGTCTCTAGCAATTTTCTAATGAATGTTGTGCCTAAATTTCCTCTTTCCTTCCATAAATAAGCTTGAAATATGACGAACACTGCAAACAATTAGGAAAAAAGTTATGAGTTTTTGGCGTTTCCTGAAAATTGTTAAGAATGGATGTAGACAGTTTTGGATATATATATATATATATATATATATATATATATATATATATATATATATATATATATATATAAGCGATATAAATAGAAATACTACGTCTCAGGTAAGGTTATTCGCGGACGACTGTATAATATATAGACAAATTAATGACGAATCCGATATCGCCGCCTTACAAAACGATCTTAACGTTATTGAAACCTGGACGACAGAAAATGAAATGAAAATCAATGTGAGTAAAAGTAAGTCAATATCCTTCTGTAGAACGCATAAAGAAATTTGTCTCAGATATCAGCTGAATAGTACATCGGTGCCACAAGTAAATACTTCTAAATACTTAGGTATAAATCTAAGTAACAAACTGGATTGGGAGGAACAAGTCACTAATACCACAAGGAAAGCTTGGAAAACACTACATTTCTCTATGCGTATTCTGAAGAAATCTAACCGAAGGTCAAAAGAATTAGCGTACAAAACCCTTGTTCGCCCAATTATGGAATATGGAGCAGTTGGCTGGGATCCGTACAGACAAAACCAAATCGATTCAATAGAAAAGGTCCAACGCAAGGCAGCAAAATATGTTAAAATGGGAAAGGGACATGGTGAAGAGATAGTAAAAGACTTATGGTGGGAATTTCTCAAATCGAGGCGACGAAAAACCGGACTGACCGCATTGTTTAAGGCACAAATGGGACACAAAGCCTGGACAGACATAAATGCTAGATTAGCGACACCATCATACTTAGGCAGGGTTGATCATATAGTAATAGAAGGAATATCGCACAATGTGCATGTTTCTTTCGTTCAGTTTTTGCAGAAGTTTGTTAGTGAGCTGTTTCTTTGTTTGCACCAAAATAGATGATATCGGTCACAGTTCAATCCACATAGTTTGCACTTGCACCTGTCTTCCGGGTCGTGGTACTTCTCTGTCTGGCATATGCGATGGTGGAATCCATGTACCGCGAATCTAGTCACTGCGTGTCGTAAGTCGTATCTGGCTTGTGTAGATCATCGCGTCTGTGGAGAAGAAGTCCGGCCATATCTCTTGTTTCTTCTTGTTTAGTTCTTGTAGTAGTTCTCTGTAGCCTTCAGTAGAGGGTAGCAGAAGCTCATCGCGTAGTTCTTCTATGAAGAATTGTTCCTGTGCTAATGCATATGTGAAGCGCGATGGTGTATACTTTGACAGGCTTAAGGCTCGTTTGAGAAAACTGGCTTTCACTTTTTCTGTGTCTTCAAAGTTCTTCTTCTTCTTCAGGCTTTCCCAGATAGTCTCTAGTCCATAGGTTATGGTTGGTGCCACTTTTAGGCGAAACAGGGTGATGGCTGTGTTTAATGAAAGTTTGCTTAGATTCTTTATGCTGTTTGTTGTCATCTTTGCTGCTGCAATTCGCTCTTTGATGTCTAAGACTCACCAGGAGATACGACGAGATCTTCCAGTAAGAAAACATATACCAGTCAGCACCTACATATATGTAAGAGATCCACACCAAGGAAAAACTCCCAACAAGCAAACAACCAGATTATCCAGAGAAATCGACAAGGACAAAATAAGCATAGAAGCGACGCGAATCGTCTCGCAAGAAATTAAAGAAGGAAGAGTAGATGAAGCACTCAGCAAGCTTGAGGAACACATAAAACAGGCAATAGTAAGGAAAGAACGAAAGAAAAGGACAGCAAAACTGTGGTTTAACCAAGAATGCTATGAAGCTAGGAAAGCCGCGCTAACAGCTCTCCATAGAGCAAGATGCACACAAACACAGGAAGACCTAAGAAACTACAACAAAACCAGAAGGAGCTACAAACACTGGAAAAACGCAAAAATGCATATCAGGCGGAAGAAGAAAAGAAACTCATCGAACAGGCAGAGCAGAAATGGTACAAGGCAGCAATACCAAAACAACCGTATTTCCCAAGAGATAACATGGAAAAACCACTTTAAAGAAGTTCTCCAGGCCAAGGAAACACGACCAGACAACACAGACCGAGAAGAGGCAATAAAACCGACCCACCCTTTTTCAATAGAAGAAGTCAGGGAACAAATCACATCCTCAAGGAACAAAAAAGCCTGTGGACGAGACGGAATTTTCTACGAGCATCTAAAGGTGCGTACACACTTAGCGAACGAACAACGAACGAATGATGAAGCAAAACTTCGTTGTTCGTTCGCTGTTTGAAGCGACGTACAAATCATCAGCAAATTGTCAGAAAACATTCACATTCGCTGATTATCCGCTATAAAGGCAGACGAAAATATAATTATAGCAAGTGCAGGCCTGTTTCATAAACACAGTAATAATATTAATTAATAGTATTGCAGTCATGAAAACAATTTTATTAACCGACTAAATTCTGTTTCATAAACGTTTTGCACGAGTCATAAAATACGTACAGTAGCCAGATGATTTGAGGTTAAGACTGACAAACATAACCAAGTTGGTCTGCACTCTACAGCTATTTATATTATTCTCTCTGTTAACAGTTGTTGAATGAAATAAGTTTTGAAGTACTATCTTTAATAGCAACAACAGAGTAAATCGTAATATGTGTGAAGGTTTGGGAGACAATTTATTTCAGATAAGATTGTAAATCACTGCAACTCGTAGTTATTGTTTCTGTTATTTGATTCAGTTGATTTACGAGTAAAAGAAACAATATGATAAATCTAAAATATTGTGAACAGATATTTATCATTCCTAATTGTTCACGTCTCTGCTGTTGTAAAGTTTGCAATTCCAAAAACAGTGTATCAGTGACAGAAGCGTGTGTGTGCGCGCGCGTGTGTAAAACTTGGACCTCGTTATCTAAAGAAGTACCATATGAAAATGTTAAGCAGTGAAAACTTTTGATGACAATATTGTACCAGCCTTAAGGACAGTGTTAACGACAGGGTTAGTGGACCCTGCAAAGCGTCTTATGTAAGATATTTCAAGTTCCGTTATAATTCGGAATACTGCGCAAGTACTTATATAAAAAGACTTAAAAATTATTGGTGCAAGCGTAAATAAATACACATAAAAATTACTCTTTTACCAAAAATAAATAAGTAATGCAATAACGACATAAGTACTTACGCGGTGAAGTCGTTCCTAGAAAATATAGTGTTTGAGTTTGAAGGTGTGGATGTTGTAGAAGATTAATGTTATGACGAAATTAATAAAAATACTGAAATTGTCTTAATGGGTTTTTATTGCTGATTATGTTGTAAGTAGTATTTTCAAGAAGTTACCTGACTATACAAAGTGCAAATACATATGTTCTAATTAGAGATTGTGATGTGGAATTGTGGATACGGTACCTATAAATCTCGTAAGTTAATTTTAGTTTATGCCCTCAATAGGGGTGGTTTAAAGTAGTCCACATATTTTGTAATAGATCTACTTGTTGATATATGTCTGCAAACGATTTTGGCTCACCAAGATCTTCACAATGTTAATTAGTGAAGAGTATATAGATTCAGGTTGTCACAAGTATACACTGAAAAAACATTTCAATAGGTACAGAAAATATTAATATTACTGTATTTTGTGATGTAGATGTCCCATAGGCATATATTTCTGAACAATTATTATAATTTAAAAAATGACGAGAAAGGAGGGAAAAACGTTAAGTTCAATCATTCAAATAACATAAAATAATGTAAAATATACAGTAATTACTTTCTAACAGTTCTATACTGTAATTGAATTTAATTTAGGTTTCATCCTTTCCAATTGTTCCTCTTTTACAATTAGATAAGATAGTTTTCAATTTCAGCCTGGTCCACCTACATTGGCGCCTATGACAGTTTGTAAGTATGGAGAGGGACTTTGTTAGTCATTCATTTTGTCTCTTATGCTTTTTAAAATGGGGAAAAGACGTGAAAATAACTTGAAGGAACAGAGTTTTTTGCGAAAAGTTCTCGAATTGAAAGGTCAACTATTTCATTATATTCGTAACTTTCTTGCATATGGTTGTAGGATATTCGTTGTCTAAAATTTCTTGGACGTCGGACAAACACTCCCTCTTCATCACTATTTGAGTCAGAATTATCCATTTCAAATGGTTTCATGGTTTTATCTTCAAAATCTAACCCTACATTGGCATTTACTTTTTACAAATTATTAAACTATTACTTAAAATACAGTCATGGAACTAACGTTAATATTATTAATAAATTTAATTATCTTTGCTGCTTTATGAAACACTTTAGTAATATTATTATTTATTTTAGTAATAATATGAGCGTTTACAGTAATAAATAATATTATTAAATATTACTTTTATGAAACAGAACAGTAATAATATTACTTAATGTTATTACTAGACATCGGATTTTTAGGCACTAAAAATTGCAGTTTTAGGCGCCTAAAATAAGCACAAAATTTGTAAAATTAGGCTCTATTTTAATGAAAATAGGCATTTTAGGCACATCAAGGTATCATACTTAATTCTTTCGCTGAAATTTTTAGTTATACACTAAAATACGCACAAAAAAGTATGTTTAAACATTAAAAAAGAATACTATATTATATTTATAAACAGAGCTGCACAAATTTAATATATTGAAACTAATGAAATAATGATTATTGATATCAAGATTACTCATGTTAAGTTATTGAAATTCAGTTCCATGCTCAGACTTTATTATAACTATCTGCACAGTACACCACCAGAATTTTTTCTAAATTCTCCACAGTTAACCTTTGCCTTTTGTCACTGAGAATCATTTTGAAAGCAGAAAAACTTCTTTCAACCGAAACTGATGTGAGAGGCGCAAATTTTAAATTAGGTACAATAGAAACATCAATACTTACTGGAACATTTACACTTTCCCCTGATATCACTCTTGATACTTTTTCCAACAATGAAAATCCTACATTCTTATTTAATACGTTGTCCCACTTATTTTTAACTTTTTTCCCAGTTTCGCCCAAAGCAGAATGTATGTTCACTTGAGCTTCCTTTACTATTGCTATTTGGCTACAAAGAGATTGTTTTTCACGTTCTAATTGTTCAATGCTTGCAGGTATGAAAGAAAAGTTTGATGTTATGTAGGCAATATCGTTTTTCATTCGTGAGTCATTCAGACAATCTTTCACTGCTTTCACACACGCTGCACTATCAGTTTCAGGTAATTTATCAATAACTGTGACCACTTCTTTAAAATACTTAGAATAATACACCACTGACTGAATCCAGGTTCCCCATCGTGTAACAACCGGCTGAGGTGGGAGTGGGATATCTGGAAAGTTCTCTCTGAATATTGAAATCCTGGATGGGGCTTTACAAAAACATTTTTTTGTATTAGAAATAAACGAATTGACAAGAGGAAATTCATTCCGGATTGTTTCAGAAACCCTGTGAAGGCCATGTGCTAGACAGGTTACATGCGTGAGGTTAGGATAAAATGTTTTAAGAAGTGGAGCTGCAGCAACCATGTATGAGGCAGCATCAGTAAAAAACAACAGAACTTTAGAATCGTCTATATTACCTGAGTATAAAGACTGTAGGCCTTTATTTACAAAATAAGCAATGGCTTGACTATTCACTTTCGAAAGTTCCTTAACACATACGAGGTGTGGAATCGAAGGTACATCAGGACTAAGTTTTCCTACTACCATATATGCTATATACCTATTCATAGGATCTGAGGTTTCATCCACAGAGACCCATATTTAAGAATCACCTATATCCTCCCGAATGGAAGCTAAAGTTTCATTGTATATTCTGTCTAAGTAATTTTTTCTTAGGGTCGACTCACATGGGATATTTTGTTTGCAGTATTTTTGTAAAAACTGTCTTAAAACCGGATTTTCAATTGCATTCCAGGGAATGTTAGCAGCAACAAACGCTCTGGTTAAATCAGCATAGAAATTTCTGCTGAGATTGGATGAAGTAGGCTGTGTTAGTAAAGTTTGTTGCAGTTGATTTTTCTGCTGAGCTTTAGCCTTATGAGCCGCTCCTTGCACATGCTGCTTTAGGTGGCACTTCTTTTCTTGCGAAATCTAAAAATGTAAAGTAAACTGAATTAAAATAAAATCCTAATTGTTGTATTGCCGTATTTCTATCACAAAGTTAGTGGGTTCGAACAATCAAAATTTTAATGACCTGCAAATACTTTAACTATCGGAATTTAAAAGGTTAAAGTGTAGTGGTCTTAAAAAGAATTATACCTCAGGATAGCTCAGTCAATGTATAAATATTATAGGCCTACTCATTAAAATTAATAGAATTTATATATTTCAACTATTGTTACATACCTGTTTGCTACAAATCTTGCAGAATATTATTTTTCCATCATAAGTGAATTCTGAATATTCTGTTAGCCATTGCCGGATCAATGTAGATTTTGCACTTATATTTTTCGGCATTATCGCGTTAAACTTCACAGGAAAACGTCCTACCGCTCAAAACTTCTCAACACAAATAAGGTGAGGGAAAGAGCAACTGTTAACGAGCATTCAAATGAACCGTTGTTATTGAGATTCAATTGGACAAAAATACAAAGTTCCACTTATTGTTGCATTTCCTGGTAGTGTTAACACTAGGAGGGCCATTCTTTTAAATATTTTGTAACGGTTTACCCTACTAATTCGCAGTTTCACGACTTTTCATAAATATTTCAAAAACACTCTTTCTCCAAAAATTGTGATTTTATGACACTCTGAAGGGCAGTACAGCTAATCGGTTTCAGACCGAAAACAGTCATTTTTATAGTATAGTATATCTCTGAATCGGTAGCAGCACATGTTGTGATTGTTGCCTGCTTCAAAACTAAGGATGGTTCTTTGTCGGCATTTATGCCTCCAAACATGTTACATTCGGTGAAATCTATTGCGAGTGTCGTGAGATTCAAAACATTTTGTTTCCTTTATCAATGGTTTCATGGTCGGTGTGAAGCAAACTTTCCACTTCTTAAACGCCTTAAATTTCGCAGTGAATGCATGTATAAATCATAAAAAGTAAGAGTAAAATGCGAAACTTTACAGTGAGTTAGGCATTTTTAGGCGAATATTAACAAATTAGGCTCTAATAACCGTTTTAGGGAATTTTAGGGCACTATAAAACTCTTTGAATACCTTTCAATTTCCATGAAACACAAATATTAATAATTATTTTTACTTTTCTCCTAAAGAAACAAAATAGGCATTTGCCCTAGAATCCGATGTCTGGTTATTACCTTTTTAGTAATGGTATTAAATTATTACTTTTATGAAATAGGCCCCAGGGGAAAGTTTCAGTACACGGATACCTCACTGACAATAATTATCTTAAAATATTAAAAAGAGAGATTTGTCTGTGTTTGTCGTATGCGCATCATGCTTACGAAAAGACACTTTTCAATGCCAATAATTTATTTTGTGTGCACAAGGTTGGAACTTTGTTTTTCCTGGGCGTGAATTTGTCCAAAAGGAACAACATATGTTTATACGCGAACCAAGGTGACTCGTACACTTCATCACTCCCCATTCCAGAACTTTTTATGGAATTCTGTCTTTCACTCCAGAATGATGTCAGTAGGGATTCAATTTTCAATTTTCTTTTTGACTTCTGCTCCCTACAATAAACAAAAAACATATATCCACTGAAAATAAATAAACAAAAATAATTTTCAAATTTTGCACGTGTTTGACTCGCCTATCTTGCAGCTAAACATCTTTCCAATAGGTTCCCAAACATAATGTTTTCTTATTTTATTGTGGTAAGTAGGATACTTGGGATTCCATGAAGTTTCCTGCTCCCTATATGCATTAATAAGATTTATAACAGCGTCTTCCGTCCACTCCAGTTTCGACATCCTGTTAGTGAAATTGAACTAAGCGCTGCGTTCTGCTACGAACTACAAGCTAGTGGCAAATCCCGTCCACAACGAATACCAACTTCCTTTGATGTACCGACAAGCGACGGATCACTTCCGAAGGCAAACCAAACGATCGGTTTGCCTTTGCTGCGACGTACACACGTACCGATTTCAATCAACGAATGCAATCGTTTGTCGTTCGTTCGTTGTTCGTTCGCTAAGTGTGTACGCACCTTAATAGAAACGGCACCCGCTCTCGCGGAAACATGGACAGAGCTCTTCAATGAGTGTCTGCGACAAGGAACCATCCCAAACAAATGGAGGGCTGTTCATATTAGGAAGTTTAAATGCAGAAAACAAAGAACGGACGTGGCAAAATTTTCCTTTGTTAACCGCACAATAGTAGAATGAAACAGCTTACCTGCGGCAGTCTTTCAGGGTGGTCCTCTCAAAATCAATACATTTAAGGAAAGGTTGAGAAGATTACACTGAAAATGTAATTGTAAGTGCAGTGTAATTATCTAAGTTGTGTCATGTAATTAATTAAAGCGATATGTAATTAATTAAGGTGATATGTAGTTAATTAAGGTGATATGTAATTAAGTTGGTAATAGTTGGGTGTAATAGAAGTACTTATAAGTTAGGTTTACTTTTGCCTATTATTTATTTATAATCCTAGGTTCATTGTATCTATTTATTTATAGTTAGAAGTAAATTTACGTTTATTTTATTTTTTATTGCTATAATTATTGTAAATTTTATTAATATAATTATTGTAATGCTTATATTATATATCACTGTTACCGGGTGTATACCCAATTGTAGTGTTAATAAATACACACACATACATACACACACATACATACATACATACATACATACATACATACATACATACATACATACACGACTCATTACTCAGCCTAGAGTACACCGCAAACACAAAGGTTGTAGCATTCGCAGATGACCTTATCGTAATAACAAGGGGAAAAACGATTCTGGAAGCTGAAAATTATGCCATTCTTGAAATGAAAAAGATAGCAGCATGGGCTATAAATAACAAAACTAAATTTAATGAGCAGAAGTCGAAGACGATGCTAATAACACGTAGAAAACGCAGGGAACAAAAAGACATACACATCTTTCTCAATAACAAGGAACTACAACAAACCGACAAGATTAAATATCTTGGAATTATCATTGACAAGAGATTCAAATTCAACGAACATATTAAATATGTAACACAAAGGTGCACAAGCCTGGTTAATGCCCTCTCCAAAACCGCTAAGATAAATTCGGGTCTTAAACACAAAGCATTAAGAACCATACAGTATATAAAGGTGCAATCCTGCCCTTGTTATCGTATGGGGCTCCTGTTTGGATAGATGCCTTGGAGAGGAATTACAACGTCAAAAAACTGAACCAAGTGCAGAGGCTAATAAACATACGTATTGCAAAGGCATTTCGCACCACCTCATATGAAGCATTATGCGTTGTTACTGGACTCACTCCCATTTTGTTCAAGATAGAAGAAATAGTAAACTTGTACCTTGCAAAAACAAGACATAAGTATGATGGTCTAAATCTTGACTACATAATACAGTGCAAGAACTGGACACACCCTGCAGAACTCATCGACATAAAAGAAACAAAACAAAATACAGAATATATGTATGAAATATACACGGATGGCAGTAAAAGTGAACGTGGAGTTGGAGCAGGAGTAGCAATATTTCAGAGTAATGAACTAATCCTACAACTAAGATTCAGATTAGATAATAACTGTTCAAACAACCAAGCTGAACAACTTGCTATTTGAAAGCGTTAGACAATATAAAACGACTAAGAACAATAGGTGAAAGACCGTTAGACGAAAGACGAATAGCCATCTACACTAACAGTAAAATTACTTTGGACTCTCTAAGGAATGGAAGCAACCACAACAATCTAATTGAAGGCATCCGAACGAATCTACGGCTGGTGGAGAACGACAAATGGCTAGTGGACTTCGGATGGGTCAAGGCTAACGTGGGAAACTGCGGTAACGAACTGGCAGACCGTCTAGCGAAGAAGGCAGCGAGTGACGTCGATCTACAGATCTATTACGACAAGGTCCCGATAAGTGAAGTAAGGAACCAGCTGGTTGTCATATCCAAAGGAAAATGGGAAAGTGAATGGTCAACTACTTGCAAAGGTACCCTAACGAAGGCGTTCTTCCCTAGTGTTCAAGATAGACTGAAATTGAAAATAGAAGTAACTCCAAACTTGACGACTCTGTTGACCGGACACGGAAGACTCAACGCATATTTTCATCGATTTAAAATCAAGAATAGTGCGACATGTGTCTGTGGGGATGGGGATCAGACAGTGGATCATATTATTTATAACTGCACGAAATTAGCAAAGGAAAGAGAAACACTAATCCAGTCTATAAATAAATGTGGTGGGAAGTGGCCTGTGGACAAGACAAAATTAGTGAAAAGTTATATAAAACATTTTATAAAGTTTGCAAATAGTATAGACTTTGAACAACTACAATAGGCTGGCTAGTATATAAGGATAAGTTATTTGGGAAGATAAAGAGGTTAAAAGCCAGAATTAAGTGATAAGGGTCCAAAATAGGTTACTTATGTTCTCTAAATAAGCTAGAATATTAGAGGATATAGGCCTAATTTATTTGAAAATAGGCTCATCAAAAAGATAGCAAATATGTAAATACTGTAAATATTTAAATGCTAGAATACGTAAATAGGTTCTAGTACTCCATAGGTTAAGAATAGGAAAATAAGTTAGACTAAGAAGTAACAATATTATTTTGGCAGTTACACATAGTAGATGAACTACACTAATCCATATTTAATCTAGAACAGAAACATCATAATACATAATGTAAATGGATTATGTACTTGAAGGTAAACCTAGGCATGTAGTATTACTTCTCATTTGTAATGGAACATGCTGCTCAAAAAAGGTACATATATATATATACATACATACATACATACATACATACATACATACATACATACAGCTCCAAATTTTATTTCCGTATCTGTACACCCTTTGACAAGGAAATTAGTCGCGTTCAGGGACTAAGTTCCACCTCGGAATAGCTCAGAAATCATCGTGTGCGTTGTGTTTACACGCGTGCGTTTTACATAGAGACATTCGAAGCCCGACTTTGTAATGAGAAGAAAGAGCTCCATAGCTAAGCTATAAAGTCTTTGTAGGGAATATGTTGGTTCGTGACATATAAATACGTCACTGCTATGATTTGACTCCATCCTCGGACATCGATTCTCAATATTTCCCTGTGTCAGTCTTGTTTTAAACCGAACGACATTTATTCACGCTACAAGATAACAACCATTTTCCGTGCCAAAGGCTGTACACTGTACAGTATTCGCAGTTTCGCGAACTATTATGAAATACTTATACATTTTAAAAGCGAAATACAATCCAAAAATCGTCTCATTTCATCCCTGCCATATAATGTGAGGCTTTCAGAACGAAAAAGTACAAGAATGTGAGAGTTATTGAAAAATATTTACCTTTATGCAACAAGATGTTGACTCTCGATAAAAGTATCCCTAAGAGGAAACCTTCATGTTATGTGCTCATGCCTGCAATAGATATGATCCCGTATACGCTGATGGTGATGGTGATTAAGAGCGTTTTCACAAAACTCTGTAACTACAAATTTTCGATTTTGAGATTTTTATGCTTATATTTAGTTATGGATAAGGAGAATCGTATGGTGCTATGAAAATGAAATATGCTGTTTTTTTTTTTTTTCAAAACTGTATCTACAGAATGGCGAGTTTTAGCATAGGGCTAACTTATCTACCAGCAAAGGTGAGATATTTGTTAGTGATAGCTATTGAGTAAATATTATTTTTATCTTATGGGCACACTGTTAATTTTTGGACGGCTTTCGTTTCCTTTCGTTGTTAGCTGCACATGAGGCAACTATTTATTTTTTTTGTTGTCTTTACAAATATTGTATGCTCTGTGGCAGTGATTTTTTTTTTTTTTAATTTTGGCGCCGGAACTTAAATGAGTCTGTGACCGGGATTTGAATCCCAGTTTCCTAATTTGAGGACAGATTTACACTCTACTCTCTCATTTCTCAATATACGTCAACAATAATTTTTAACTCTTTTTTATTATTAATTCCTGCAGATACGTTTTGCACGCTTGTTAAGTACATGCATACATGCATACATACATACATACATACATACCCACCCACCTACATACATACATACAGCCACCGGTGTGCCTCAATCGGTTAAGGCGCTTGCCTGCCGGTCTGAAGTTGCGCTCAGGCGCGGGTTCGATTCCCGCTTGGACTGATTATCTGGTTGGGTTTTTTCCGAGGTTTTCCTCAACCGTAAAGGTGAATGCCAGGTAATCTATGGCGAATCCTCGGCCTCATCTTCCCAAATACCATCCCGCTATCACCAATCTCATCGACGCTAAATAACCTAGTTGTTGATACAGTGTCGTTAAATAACCAACTAAAATAAGAAATACATACATACATACATACATACATACATACATACATACATACATACATACATACATACATACTTACATACATGCATACATAAGTATTCTGCCCAAAGGCAGGTCTTTCACTGCAAACCAAGCATTCTCCAATCTTTCCTATTTTCTGCCTTCCTCTTAGTCTCCGCATATGAGCCATATATCTTAATGTCGTCTATCATTTGATCTCATCTTCTGCCCCGAACTCTTCTCCCGTTCACCATTCCTTCCAGTGCATTTAAGTACAGTATGACGTATAACACAAAATGTTGTCCAATATTATTTTGGGAAGATTAACTTCACATGTAGATGAAATTAATGGGAGCCATCAATGTGGTTTTAGGCGTAATAGATCGAATATTGATAAGATTTTTTGTATTGAACAGATATTGGAGGAAAAAATGGAAGTATAACGGCACAATAGCCTACATCAGTTATTCATAGATTTAAAAAGACATATGACTCGGTTGAGAGAAGTTTTATATAATATTCTTATTGAATTTGGTATTCCGCATAGGTCAGGTTCTGTCTGATGCTTTTCCTATCCACTGCGGGTTAAAGCAAAGCGATGCACTATCACCTTTACTTTTTAACTTTTCTCTAGAATATGCCATTAGGAAAGTCCAGGAAAAGAGAGAGGGTTTGGAATTGAATGGACTACATCAGCTGCTTGCTTATGCGGATGACGTGAACATGTTAGGAGAAAATCCACAAACTATTAGGGAAAACATGGAAATTTTACTTGAAGCCAGTAATGAGATAGGTTTGGAAGTAATCCCGAAAAGACAAAGTATATGATTGTTTCTCGTGACCAGAACATAGTACGAAATGGAAATTTAAAATTGGAAATGTATCCTTTGAAGAGGTGGAAAAATTAAAATATCTTGGAGCAACAGTAACAAATATAAATTATACTAGGGAGAAAATTGAACGCAGAATAAATATAAGAAATGTCTGCTATTATTCGGTTGAGAAGCTTTTGTTATCCAGTCTGCTATCAAAAAACTTGAAAGTTAGAATTTATGAAACAGTTATATTACCGGTTGTTCTGTATGGTTGTGAAACCTTGACTATCACTTTGAGAAACAGAAGTTAAGGCTGTTCGAGAATAAGATGCTTAGGAAAATATTTGGGGCCAAGAGGGACTTTCAGGAGAATGGAGAAAGTTACACAACGCAGAATGCACGCATTTCATTCTTCACCTTACGTAATAAGAAACATTAAATCGAGACGTTTGAGATAGGCAGGACATGTAGCATGTATGGATGAATTCAGAAGTGCGTACAGAGTGTTAGTTGGGAGACCTGAGGGGAAAAAGACCTTTGGGGAGGCCGAGACGTAGATGGGAGTATAATATTAAAATGGATTTGAGGAAAGTGAGATGTGATAGTAGAAACTGGATTAATCTTGCTCAGGATAGGGATGGATGGCGGGCTTATGTGAGGGCGTAATGAACTTCCGGGTTCCCTAAAAGCCATTTGTAAGCAAGAACTATACAGCCTTTCTGGTGCGAACTGAACTGGTCTGTGCACTAAGCAACCTGTGTCCCGCGGCCGGGGACATGTTTTTTTCGGAGATTAGTAAGGGCTGTTGTGGTGCACTATCTCGCCTATGAATGTTGATGGGGTGGGCCCAGATTAACTAAACAGTGGTGCGGCATCCCTAAATCCAGGAGATAATGGAATAGGGTGGCCAGTTCCTTTTCCTGCTTCATTGCATACATCTCTGACTAATATATTATACTAACCAGACTTCAGGTCTGTACAAACAATATTGTCCTTTCTCTGACACACATTCTCAAGTGAGTTGTACTGCCTGATAATAAGTGCACGTGTCAGGCAGAACTTTAACCAGAATGATATGTGTAATAATGTATTATTATTATTATTATTATTATTATTATTATTATTATTATTATTAATTTAGAACAAATTTACGCCATTATGCTTTGCACAAAACGTGAATAAATTCGACTTGTGTGCACAATGTGAGAATGTCCCCCCCCCCTTTTTTTTTTTTTTTTGAGAAAATTTACGTGTCATTAGGAAAAAATATCCCGTCGGCAGTAGCTTTGTATTTTAGAAGTGGCAGGCCTGAAGCCCAAAATAGCGGTCCACTGCAGTTAGTGTTGAGCAGGGCTCGGACGTGAGGAGATGCCTCAGTACGATGAAAGCTTCCTGGTATTGCCCGAAAGGGGCGTACACCGGTATAAGATATCACAGGGGTGCCTGGGGGACCCGACTCAACCTCCGACACCGGCACTACTCGGAATGACTCTCCTGTCTGACGAGGAAGGTATGTAGGCCTCTCCCGAAATAGTGCATTACGTCACCCATTTACTGGGATTAGTGGGTTGCGCTTTCAAGGCCATTATTGCTGTATCAACTGTTCGCTTTCAGAGACTGGTTGAACTTGAAGAGTGAGGAGGTTAACGTTAGTAGTACTGTGTAGTGCGCTTCCGATTTGATAAGTTTCTCGTTGTGCGATTGTCTATCGATCAGGAAATACGTGTAAATAAAAATTATACGTAAGTTTCGTATCTTCTTAGGCGTCATCCCTTTTTCTTTCCCGCCAACCAGTCACTGCGATAACAGCAAATACTACCTTGAAGCTTGACTCACAAATTCCAGACAAATTCGTAAATGTGGTTGTGTATTTTTATGAATGGAACGTACAGAGCATGATCACAAGGGCGCCCGCAGGATCCAATCTCATTGGTAGCAAGATGGTTAGAAAATTATAGGAAATGGATGAACGAGGAAAGAGAAAATTGGACATGAAAAATAGCCAGTTCTGAAATCTAAATTACCTTGCGCACGCATTCATAGTTCAAAGCACTCATTTTTGTTGATTTGTTTACCGAGGGTTTGAGAAAACATGTATGGTACATGTAGAGAAAACAAAAAACGCGTAAAAAATAAAAATCTCAGTGGTAGCATTGCTACCACTGGCTACCCCCTGTGGGAGCCCTTGCTTAATCATACGACATTTTAGAATTAAGTTCGTAAAACACTGGAGAAAACATTAATGCTGAGTTAGGGTACGGACATGCCGAATATTCATCGTTGCCCGCGGTCAAGGTCTACATCGCGGTAAAGATCGGTCTCGCGCTAGGTCGATGACGGAATGATCGATCGTACATGAGAGGTTTATTCTTTCACTATTCTGTGCTGTGTCTCAGCGGACTGACTTATTTTCTCGATCATGCCAGTTTTACTTTTTTAAATCTATTGTATGATTATAGTAGGTCAATGACTGATGATCATACCTGAGAGGTTAGGTCGGTGACCAATGAACTTATTTTTTTATTGGGTTATTTTTTTATTATCCAATTTAATAAACCCTATTTCACCCTGAAGTATATTAGGGTTATATTTATTGGGTTATTTTACGACGCTGTATGAACATCTCAGGTTATTTAGCGTCTGAATGATATGAAGGTGATACTGCCGGTGAAATGAGTCCGGGGTCGTATTGGTTTGAGGGAAAACCCGGAAAAAACCTCAACCAGGTAACTTGCCCCGACCGGGATTCGAACCCGGGCCACCTGGTTTCGCGGCCAGACGCGCTGACCGTTACTCCACAGGTGTGGACCCGATGAACTTACCTGAGAGGTTTTGTGCTGTGTGTCTGCGGACTGACTTATTTTCTCGATCATGACAGTTTTATTTCTTTTCTATGATTGTAGTAGGTCGGTGATGGATGAACTTACCTGAGAGGTTTATTCTTTCGCTGTTTTGTGGTGTGTGTCTGCGGACTGACTTATTTTCTCGATCATGTCAGTTTTATTTTTTATTTCTTTTCTATGATTGTAGTAGGTCGGTGGTGGATGAACTTACCTGAGAGGTTTATTCTTTCTCTGTTTTGTGGTGTGTGTCTGCGGACTGACTTATTTTCTCGGTCATGTCAGTTTTATTTTTTATGTATTTTCTATCATTATAATAGGTCGGTGACCGATGAACATACCTGAGAGGTTTATTCTTTCGCTGTTTTGTTCTGTGTGTCTGCAAACTGACTTATTTTCTCGGTCATGTCAGTTTTATTTTTTTAATTTCTTTTGTATGGTTATAATAGGTCGGTGACCGATGAACATATCTGAGAGGTTTATTCTTTCGCTGTTTTGTCGTGTGTGTCTGCAAACTGACTTATTTTCTCGGTCATGTCAGTTATGATTATAATATGTCGGTGGTGGATGAACTTACGTGAGAGGTTTATTCTTTCTCTGTTTTGTGATGTGTGTCTGCGGACTGGCTTATTTTCTCGATCATGTCAGTTTTATTTTTTATTTATTTTGTATGATTATAATAGGTCGTTTTATTTCTTTTGTATGATTATAATAGGTCGGTGACCGATGAACATACCTGAGAGACTTATTCTTTCACTGTTTTGTGCTGTGTGTCTGCGAACTGACTTATTTTCTCGGTCATGTCAGTTTAATTTTTTTAATTTCTTTTGTATGATTATAATAGGACGGTGACCGATGTACACTTAGCGGCAAAAAGAATGGGCCGGCCGACAATTTCTAAGTTCCAGAAACATAACATTGCGCATGCTCGTCTCGTCAAAGCCGTAGTTCACTAGGTAACACATAATTAAGCCATTTAAATTTGCTGTATTTTGTTTAAGAGTCTAAAATATGTAATAAAATCGAATGGCGGGTTGATTCTAGATACATCAGGGCCCTTGAAGAGTGAAATAATAATAAAATTGATAAATACAAAATTAATCGGAGCTAATATAAACAGGAAAACCACGTATTATGCCAAACTGATATTAACGGTCACAGTAGCGTAAGTCGTTACGGCATCGGTCTGTTGAATACGTTGATAGTAGTGGCTCAAGGTTCGAATCTCCCCCAATCTTTTTTTTTAATTACAAATTTGCCACCATATGTGTCTCGTAAAGCTATAATTATGTGGCGATATCTCTTAGAATATGCCCAAACTCTAATAAATAATAAACCTCCCTCCCTCTTTCAAGCAATACGGCTATCTGTTAATACAACGTTCTGTCTCATCATTATGCTTGAAGATGGCACAGAAACAATAACTCATTGCCCAGGTTCGCATAGGTTATTCTGCGTATGCTACTCTCCGACAGGACTTCGATTGGAGAAATGTCATTTTCTTCGACGAGGTAATTGTCTCCAATAGCAACGATAGTACTGCCCTGGTTTATTGTATGAATAGCCACCGATACGATGAACGCTTCGTGAGACGAATTATAAACGAGTCAGGTTGCGTGAGGATCGAGTGTTGGGGGTGGATGTCATACGATGGGGCAGGCCTTCTGGAACGCATCCACTGGCGATTTACGGCAGAAGTCTACGAACACATTTTGGCAAATATAATGATCCCTTCTGCCCGAAAACGATATTCAGAAGGAACACTTTTCTTCCAGCAGGATAATCATCCGATACACACCGCCAACCAGATTCAAAGATGGTTTACGAGGAGGCGTTATGTCGACCCAGTCGACTGGCCTCTAAATTCACCAGATATGAATCCGATTCATAATTTGTGAGCTGCAGTCAAAAGGATCCTATGCTCTAATTGGGCAGAACAACCACCCGTTCGGACACCTGAGGAATTGTGGGACAAAGTTCTAGATGCGTGGGAGGAGATGGCCAAGAATTTAGACCTGTTCCATAATCTTGTGGACTCTGTGCCGCGCAGAATGAGGGCAGTTGTTGACGCAGGTGGTTTGTGGACGAGATACTAGTCCCCACCACAGGCCTTGTTTTGTTAATATATTAAAGAATTGTTTGTTTTTGTTAATTGAATTATGTATTTGTGTTTGATATCCGTCCGGTATTTTAGGATGTGAAACAAGTATTTTTGTTTATGCAGGCCAGATCTCATCTATTAATAGTCCACAGGTGATGGGCAATAATATTTTTACAAGGTAGGCATAACGAAGTTTGTTAACAAATGCCATTTCACATTTAAACTAATAAATTAAGTAAAAGTTAAAATAAAAAAAATAATAATTTTACCGTACCGGGAGGCGAACTCACAACCTCTGGTACGGATTTCAGAATTCTTACCACTGGGCCACACCGTGCTCGTAAGGTTTATTACATTATAGACGGACGACTTTCAATGAAGAGACACTACAGCAATGCCTTGCGGTGGGTTACGTTTACACGAGTGAACCGCGCGATTGATCTTCGCATTTTCTATCGACCAAGAGTCGGCCCATTCTTTTTGCCGCTAAGTGTACATACCTGAGAGGTTTATTCTTTCGCTCTTTTGTGCTGTGTGTCTGCAAACTTACTTATTTTCTCGGTCATGTCTGTTTCATTGTTTACTTCTTTTGTATGATTATAATATGTCGGTGGTGGATCAACTTATGTGAGAGGTTTATTCTTTCGCTGTTTTGTGGTGTGTCTGCGGACTGACTTATTTTCTCGATCATGTCAGTTTTATTTTTTATTTATTTTTTGTATGATTATAATAGGTCGGTGACCGATGAACATACCTGAGAGGTTTATTCTTTCGTTGTTTTGTGCTGTGTGTCTGCCAACTGACTTATTTTCTCGGTCATGTCAGTTTTATTTCTCATTTCTTTTGTTTTTTATATCAGTTGTATGATTGCAATTATTATTTAGTCATGCACTCAAATGATTGCTAAGACAATGATTCCCTATGTGTAAGCACTAGGTGATGACTAGTTTCAACAATACAATAAGGTATTAACTCTTTGATTAAAGTATGAATAATGTATTTATTCTATACTATGTTATATTTGCATTTTTCATTAATTATTCAGGACTTAAATGTATTACTTAAAGAATAGGAAATATAAATGTTATTAATTTTTTTCTTCATATAATCTATTATTTTAATAATACAGAGTGTAACAAAAGTCTCGAGCAAAACTTCAAAAATGGATTCCTCATATAGAGAGAAGGAAGAAAGGTCATAATAACATGTGTTACAGAATTGCATAATTACTGATTCGTAGTGCACTTCAACACATCTTATTGTTACATTTACGAGTACATTTCTGTGGTGTTCGGGTAAAGGGGTATAAGTCATTTTTTTGTCCAGGTGGAATTTTGTTCCCCAGATAAACACAAGTTAAATTATAGAAGTGGGTGTGCAAAAATCAAAGAATACAAACAGTTGATGTGTTTTATTTGTGTAGAAAATTATTTGTAATAAGGGTTCGAAGTTTAATTTTCATTTATCTCCGAACTCATTTTTATGACTTAACTCCCTTTACCCAAACACCATAGAATTTTGTTAACACCAGCTGGAACACTTTGTGTACATGCCATATGAAATGTTCAAAATGTTCACCTCCTGCCTGAATACAGGCCTCCGCTCGTCTTTGCGTTGAGTTCTTAATACTTGATAATGCCTAGTTGAGTGCGTCCTTCCTGACAGGCTGCCACAATTCGCGCACGAAGAGTTAGCTCATCATTCATAGAAGTGGAGTACATCAAAGTCTTTAAATATCCACATAGGAAAAAGTCCAGTAGGTTAAAATCAGGTGAGCGTGGAGACGAAGCAATTGGTCCACCTCGATCTATTCAGCGTCCATGATAACGCTTATTAATATGTCTACCGAAAAAACGACTGAAGTGTGCAGGAGCACCATATGCATGAAGTACAGACCGATTATTTTTTTTCCTGACAATTCAGCGACGCGAAAGAGGGGAAGTAATAGGAGGAGTGGGGAGAGTTCCGGAGTAGAGATAATGGCGAGCGGTCGGTAAAAGAATCCAGTACAGCTTAATTATACTGGAAACACAAAGCTATACCGCACGCATGACATCCGATCGCTTCGAAGACAAGCGAGTGAATAACCCATACATCCCTTGGCGTAACTAAATGGACTCGCCTGATCTAGGCGCACATCGCCGGCGACTGTCAGGACTAAATAATTGTACTGTACAGGCATCGACGGGTTACTAGTGGTATGTTTTCCATTAAATCAGATAAGGTGGTGCGCATTCTGTCCAGTAAGGCTGTTCGGAAGAACGTAGGGTCCCAACAAGTAATCAACAATACCCGCCCAGATGTTGACGGAGAATCTGGGTTAATGAGACGATTGCACTGTTGCATGGAGATTTACTTCTGCTCACACATGCTGATTATGGAAATGACGCTGGGAAGTTAGGATTCTTACCTCATTGTTGCCAGAACGACTGGCAGAATGTTATTCTTGCAGGATAATTCTCAGAAGCCAAGACCTGTACACGTTGTAGATGATGTGGATGCAGCTGTTGTTCTTTTAACAGTCTCCAGACAATCGTGCGAAACATTACTCTGCAGTCCTAACCGCCTTGCGCTGATTCCAAGATTCTGGTCCACAACATTGAGAATAGCTTCCCGTTATCAGGGGTTGTACATATTTCTTGGCCGTCCCTTGGTTTTTCGTGGTGCAAAACTCTCGTTTTGACATAGGCGGCGATGGATTCGTTCAAATGTTAGGTCTGGCACTCTGCGCCTTGGGTATCGTTCCTGATACAAACGACGTGCCTACAAAGCATTACCATCTGCCGAAACATACATCTAATACATACACGCGAGTTCTTCGTTTGTGTACATTGTCACAAATCACAGGAGAATGAAAAACACACTCAGTAATATGTAATAAACTTGAAACAAGCCTATCACATACGGCTACAGTGTAGCCATATGGTGGATAGTGTTTTTTCTTAATAAAGGAAAAGAATTTCCCCTTTCTTCCGAGAAAATTCTCTAGGCCAAAATTTACAACGGTTACTGCTGCTGCTGCTGCTGCAAAAAGTAGAAATTGTATTACGTAAATTGTTTAGTCAACTGTCCGAAGACAGGTTTGAACCTTATAAGTACACAATAAGGCATCACTCATGAGGGAATTAAGCCAGGAGATAATGGAGTAGGGTGGGCCAGTTCCTTTCCCCCACCATTGAATACATCGCTGACTAATAACATATTACACTAATCAGACTTCAGATGTGTACAAACAGTTATTGTTCTTCCTCTGACGCATATCGTCAAGTGAGATGTACTGCCTGATAAATAGGTGTACATATCAATTACGTAAATCAATACTATTTAATGTTTAAGGTCTGATCTAAAATAAGCATATATCAAGATGACTGTCATAAAATGGAAACTCACCCTAATGGTTGAATGAAAATGTCATCTCTTCTCATCACCAGTCTTGAAGTCACAGATTTCTTTCAATGTTCGTTCATTATGCTTAAACAATGATGCCCGGTTTCTGGAATAACAGTTACCTGTACAGCTGTCAAAAAAAAAAAAAAAAAAAGTGGCCGCATTCGTGAACAGCGAATATTTTCTTTCAGCTCGCGGCGATGTTACACGATGCATATGATTGTAAAAGCAGTTCCAGAACTATGGAATTATTCCATATCTGAGTCTCGTAGACCTGCGATAGAATGCTCGCTTAATGATTGGAAGGTTGTGATTTCTGGCCTTGTTCAAGTTTTAATTTTATTTTTTAATCGTTCTTTACCGATATAAATAATATTCAAATTATCATTTATATTCTGTTATCGTTCTTTATCGATATAAATAATATTCAAGTTATTTATATTTTGTTATCGTTTTTAGCGATATAAATTTTATTCAAGTCATCATTTGTATTCTGTTATCGTTCTTTACCGATATAAATAATATTCAAGTCATCATTTGTATTGTGTTATCGTTCTGTAGCGATATAAATAATGTTAAAGTTATGATTTGTATTCTGTTGTCGTTCTGTAGCGATATAAATAATATTCACTTTATTTATATTGTGTTATCGTTCTTTAGCGGTATAAATAATATTAAAGTTATAATTTGTATTCTGTTATCGTCTTTTAGCAATATAAATAATATTCAAGTTGTCATTTATATTCTGTTATTGTTCTTTAGCGATATAAATAATATTCAAGTTATTTATATTCTATTATTGTTCTTTGGCGATATAAATAATCTCTATTTTATATAAGAAAGTATTATAGTGTAAATAACAATTTTCTTTGTAAAATGGGTTATTTTATTTAAATAATTAATTATATATTATATAATATCTTATATCAATTAAACAAACCGATATTTATTATTTATATTCTGTTATCGTATAAATAATATTCAAGTCATTTATATTCTGTTATCGTTCTTTAGCGATATAAATAATATTCAAGTTATCATTTATATTCTGTTATCGTTTTTGGCGATATAAATAACAGAAATTTAATATTAGGTTTGGAACAATATAGTTGCATAATACAGGTGTTAGTTTTTTCTTCTTATGTTATTACATTATACTATCTTGAAACAATAAAATGAAAAGGAGTGACGAGGAGTTGAACGTGAGATGTTGACATCTAAATTCCAACGTTTTTCCGACTGAGCTACGAGGACACAAGTATAGAAACATTTGCGGAGAAATTGGCTCAATCCCCCTACAAGTTTTTTGATGATTTGTAGAAGCTCGTCCAGGATTCGGGGGGCAAAGGCTAATTTTATTGGAATTTCACGTTCTCTGATCGGGTCAAAATCCTGATAGAACTAATATTTAACCCTTGCGGTGATTTTCGGTGAAGTGCGGAGGGCCAAATTAGTCAAATCCACTCTTCTCACCTCCACGCTTGGGCCCCCTGGGATCTATTAAGATGAAAAAGAGACAGTGGTGTGCGGAAAGCAAGGGAAGTTAAGCATTTATCCTTCCCAAGAAAAACTGCAAACATGAACAAAGGAAAGCTTTTAATAGAAAAAGGAGCATCTTCTGCGGACCTCTGGAAAAATAACTAAGGAAGACAGTAGTGAAGTGCTTTATGTAGAGTGTGGCATTGTATGGAGAAGAAACGTGGACATTACGACGAAATGAAGAGAAACGAATAGAAGCATTTGAAATGTGGATGTGGAGAAGAATGGAGAATGTGAAGGGGACAGGCAGAATAAGAAATGAAGTGGTGGAAAAAGTGGGTGAAGAAAAAAATGCTGCTGAAACTGATTAGAAAGAGAAAAAGGAATTGGTTGGGTCACTAGTTGAGAAGAACCTGCCTACTGAAGGATGCACTGGAAGGAATGGTGAACGGGAGAAGAGTTCGGGGCAGAAGATATCGAATAATAGACGACAATATGTGGATCATATGCGGAGACTGAGAGGAAGTCAGAAAATAGAAAAGGTTGGTGAATGCTGGGTTTGCAGTGAAAGATCTACCCATGAGCAGAACACTTATGTATGTCCCGGATGCCTGGAATGTCGTAGCTGATAACAGTCGGTATTTGAAAAGACTAGTCGATTCCATGGAAGATGTGATCGAGATCTGGGAAAGATAGACTAAATATTGAATCGTGGCTTTTTGCTTTCTTTGATGAACGCTTAATTGTTTGAATGTTCTAAGGCAGACGTCAGTAGGTTTGTTTTGTTTATGCCACGAAATATATTTTTGTTGAGAATAAAATCTTTTTTTTTCTTTGCATTTGCAGCCATAATGTCATAATTAGAGGGCGGAGTTTAGGCAAAACCCTATTTCTTCCTTGATACATACAGGCTTAAGATTTAATAATTACATTTTTCATGCAAATATTGGTATAAATGAAGGGGTTTTATAGTGCCTAAAATGCATATTTCGACGTTAGTGTCTATTTTTAAGTTTTTAAAATTTTTACATCTTTTTCATAACTGTTTACTGTTTTTCGTAAGATCCGTACCATTCACATTACAAGACAGATAACTCCTAGTGAACAACACAATAGAGAACTACCTCCGGGCTACCCCTTCTAATTCTTACAATATTTCAATCCTAAAATTTCAACTTTCAATCGGCCTGGGTGGTGTAGTCGGTATAGCATTCGTCTTCTGTACTCGAGGTTGCGAGTTCGGTCGCGGCCCAGGTCAATGGCATTTAGGTGTGCTTAAATGCGACAGGTTAATGTCAGTAGATTTACTGGCATGTGAAAGAACTCCTGCGCGACAAATTATTATTATTATTATTATTATTATTATTATTATTATTATTATTATTATTATTATTATTATTATTATATCTTCTCTGTCTGTCAGCAATCTAACACAAACTCGCTGGGTTGTACTCGAATAAGCGTTCTCTTACATTCCAAGAAAGATAACAACCCCTTCCTTTTTTCTCACCATTTGTAAGTACAGGAATGAGCGACACAATAGCCACAATAGGTGCTGATCATCTACTGTGAAGCAAACTATGGAAATGTGATTGGTGAATGAAAATCACTGTTATATTAGTGACATTCTTTAACAAAAAGAAACCTATTTTTTATTTTATAGAGCCTAAATAAGGGAGTTTAAGAGCCTATTTTAGGCGCCTAAAATGTCACTTTTTAGGGCTAAAATTCCGCTCTCTAGTTTTAATAAATAATGATAAAATCATGGCATATTTCATTCGTGAACCTTATGTTAATTACTAAAATAATCACAGAACAGACAGGAGGAATTATGTATATTCTCTCTCTCTCCCTCTCTGTCTTAAAAAGAAAACTAAAAAGAACATAAAAAACACTAGATTGTGTTCAAACGCAGGACCTCACGAATACCAGGCCGGAATCCTACTATTACGCTATAAAGTAAAACACAGAATACTTTAATTATAACTGTAGATATCAGACAACGTGGTCCAACAACATGTAACATCGCCTGTCTCCGAATTGTTGGGAAGATACCCGAAGGGATCTTTGCTTCTAGAGAGCGGCCACTTTTTCTTTTGACAACTGCACATACAGAATAATTATCTACGATTTAACGTGCTGATATGTTTCGGAAACTCGTTTTAAACATATCAGCACGTTAAATCGTAGATAACTAGGTGTACAGCTGTCAAAAGAAAAAGTGGCCGCTCTCCTGAAACAAAGTTCCCTTCGGGTATATTCGCTACAATTCGGAGACAGGCGATGTTACATGTTGTTGGACCACGTTGCCTGATATCTACAGTTATAATTGAAGTATTCTGTGTGTTATCGATAGCATAATGGTAGCGTTCAGGCCTCTTATTCATGAGGTCCTGCGTTCGACTACAACCACGTGCTTTTTATGTTCTTTTTTGTTCTGTTTTTGAGAGAGACAAACTATACACAATGGCTCCTTTCTCTTTTACGATTATTTTAGTAATTAACATCAGGATGGAAGAGAAGGCCTTATGGCCTTAATCCTGTCAGATTAAATAAATTATTATTATATTATGCCATGACTTTATCATTATCATTATGATATTGTGGCTGCAAATGGAAAGAAAAAAGATTTTATTCTCAATAAAAATATCTTTCGTGGCATAAACAAAACAAATTTACTGGCGTCGGCCTTAAAACATTCAAACAATTAAGCGTTCAAAAAACAAAACAAAAAGCCACAATTCAATATTTAGTCTATCTTCCTCTTATCTCGATCATCATGCAGTCGAGTGGGCATGGAATTGACTAGTCTTTGCAAATAGCGACTGTTTTTAGACACGATATTCCAGGCATTCTGAACATACCCACATACATAAGTGTTCTGTCCATGGGCAGGTCTTTCATTGCAAACCCAGCAATCTCCAATCTTTCCTATTTTCTGCCTTCCTCTTAGTCTCCGCATATGATCCACATATCCTAATGTCGTCTATTATTCTTTTCAACCAGAGACCCAACCAATTCCTTTTTCTCTTTCTAATCAGTTTCAGCATCATTCTTTCTTCACTCACTTTTTCAAACACAATTTTATTTCTTATTCTATCTGTCCACTTCACACGCACCGTTCTTCTCCACATCCACATTTCAAATGCTTCAATTCGTTTCTCTTCATTCGTCGTAATGTCCATGTTCCTTCGCCATACAATGCCACACTCCACACAAAGCACTTCACTAGTCTCTTCCTTAGTTCTTTTTCCAGAGGTCCGCAGAAGATCCTTCTTCTTCTATTAAAAGCTTCCTTTGTTCATGTTTGCAGTTTTTCTTGGGAAGGATAGGCCTAAATGCGGTAACATCCCGTTCCTTTCCGCACACCACTATCTCTTTTGCATCTTATTAAATTCCAGGGGGCCCAAGCGTGGAGATGGGGAGAGTGGATTTGACTAATTGGGCCCTCCGGACTTCACCGAAAGTCACGGCAAGGGTTAAATATTAATTCTATCAGGATGTTTGACCCTATCAGAGATCGGGAAATCTCAATTAGCCTTTGCCCCCCGCATCCTGTACTAGCTTCTACGAATATCAGAAAATCTTAGAGTGTGATTGGGCCAATTTTTCCGAAAATGTTTCCACACTTTTGCCCTCGTAGCTGAGCGGACGAACGTCGGAATTTAGATGTCAACGTCTCAGGTTCAATTCCTCGTTACTCCTTTTCATTTTATTGTGGTTCAAGATAGTATAATGTAATAATACAAAAAGAAAAAACTAATAGCAGTAGGGTAAACTATATAGTCGTTGGCACTCTGATAGTTACTGGCATCTTTTAATTAATTTCCTTTATAATAAGGTTTTTAAGACCAAGAGTGCCATCTGAGAGCAATATCTGCATTCAGTGATATCTCCTCTTTGAATTAGTACCGAAATTTTCCACCAGATTGGCTTTGTTTTGTGTCACGGCTGCTTGCTATCAGACGCTGTGTACTGTATCGACAATAAAAGCCATTTTCTTAAGGTACGTGTTAAGGATTTTGCCTCTTAATATGCATTACTGTTTTTCTTAGGTTCATGCTATTGTAATGAAACTTGTACATATCCATTGCTGAAGGTTTCTTCTATTCAAATAGATGCAGTTTAAACATCCTAACCTAAACGATTGCCAAATGGGGTGCCAATGACTGTAAAGAAAAACATGTGGGTTTCAATTATTGGCACCCTGTGCCAATGACTATACCTATACCTAACAAAAATATTCTTTGTTCTACAAAAATATTCTTTGTTCTACAAAAATATTCTTTGTTCTTAACTTCTATGATAAAATGTCTAGCTTTCATTAATCAGGTATTCTTGTCGTACTTTAATTTTTATTGTAATTGTAATTGTAAATTTAATATTAATTGTAATCTTATTGTTCATGTTATAGTTGTAATCCCCTGGTAGAGGGGCAGAGAAGGCCTGACGGCCTTATCTCTACCAGGTTAAATAAATAAATCTAATCTAAATCTAATCTAATCTAATCTAACTGATTCACATTTTTATTGTGACGTTTTGATGCCATAATGTTTCTTACGTTGCTACATAACCTCAAAATAATTTTCATGCGTTTAAAATTATATTTACCAGTTATTGGCATGGGGTGCCAATGTATTATATATGTGACCATCACTACAACTGTTATAGTTATTGGCAGTGCCAAACTAATTGATTTACAGTATTATTTTCTCTCCTTTCGAAGATTCATCAGCATGAATGACTTAAAATTTGGAAGGATAAAGAAGAAGAAGATTGGAAGTAAGAAATGTTACAATGCACAACATTTAGAGACAGCTTTAGACGAAATTCGAGGTGGAACGCCCAAAAAAACTGCAGCAATAAAATAAAACATTCCAAGGTCAACATTACAATTTCGACTCAGTGCCAAATTTTCAAAATCTTCAATGGGACCTGCACCAGTCCTCAGTGAAGATGAAGAAAAACTGTTAGTAAAGTGGATTGTTACCTGCGCCAGGAAAGGATTTCCTCAGAGGAAATTGAATGTCCAACTATCCAGACTTCTTCAACCACTTGACGTAGCAATTTTCAGGTCATTAAAAATGGCTTGGAAAAGAGCGGTGTTAGAGAAGCATAGAGAAAATCCTGATAGAGTGCTAAACAAAGAATTGTTTGCCCCAGTTTTGGCTAAAGCATTGCAAACGTATTCACTAGACCAATCAGCTATACAAGGATTTTGTGCTTGTGGATTGTTTCCATGGAATCCGAACAATATTGATTTCACAAAATGCCTTGGGAAAAACAGAGCCACAAACATAGAGACCAGAAACCACGGCAGTAACATATTGAAATACGGTATGTTTGAAGAAATTGTAGGAAGTAAATTAATTACAGAACTCAAAACAAAAAAAGGAGTTAATGAAGCAGAACTTGCTCTCAAAAGACTCATTGACTCTTTCCTGGGAAAGGCACCACAAGATCCCACAGAAGAGATTACTGAAGAACGAACTGATACTCCAACTACTCCTCCTAGGGTTACTGTGGAAGATGTTCCTAGTACATGTGAAGCCATGGATGTCGATTGTGTAAATGGCTCTTTTCTGGAATTGGCATCACAACATCCTGCAGATAAGATTACTGAGGAACGGACTGAGGCTGTGGCTGTTCCTCCTAAGATTACTGTGGAAGAAGTTCCTAGCACAAGTGTAGCCATTAATGTAGAATGTGCACCTGAGACAGTTGAGAAAATGTCTCCCCTCGGAGACGTTCTGCAATGGCCAAATACGCCAAGAAGAAAGTTCAAGAGGAATACAGAAAGAATGCCATTTGTCATAACATGTAAAACATGGAATGTACTTTTCGAGGAGAAGGAAAGTAAGAAAAAAGAAGAGGCACTTGCTAAAGAAGAAAGGAAAAAGAAAAGAGAAGAGAAGAAAGAATTAAAAGGGAAAAATGTAACAGTTAAGAAAAATACTTGCGAAAAAAGGGGAATGTGCTTTAAATGTACTAAGACTGTTAGACCGAATGACTTAGAGTGTTCACTATGTAAAAACCTTTTTCATAGAAAATGTGTACCAGATGAACACAAAATACACACGCTATTACCAGAAGACGATGATTCCTTTGTTTGCCACAAGTGTTTCCAGTATGCTGACAGTTCTCCTAATTGGATGGATGAGGGCTCCGAAGCCACAGAATGAAAATCTTAATGACATAAGTTAATAAATTTGTTAAATGGCCTTTGTATTTGCATCATGCTGTGTGTTAAAAGTGTTTTTCTTTTAATAGTATCAAATGGATAGTTCCGAATATTATGTTCTTTTTTGGTGCCAATGACTGTAGAATTTGATGCCAATAGCTATATATTCAAGTGCCAATGACTGCGATTTTCAGAATTTTCAAAACAACAGATTTTTATTAATTGAATATAAATTCAATAAACTTTCAAATATGTATCACTGCATCCGTTAGACTTTCCTTTTTCCATTTCCATAATGACATTTGCCTATAAAGACATTCAGATCAGTATAGTAGTGAAAGAATGATGGAAGATGTCTTAACGGTGCCAACCACTATGCAGTTTACCCTATTATGCAACTGGATTTTTCCAAACCTAATATTAAATTTATGTTATTTATATCGCTAAAGAACGATTACAATATAAATAACTTGAATATTATTTATACAGTATCACTAAAGAACGATAACACAATATAAATGATAAATATCGGTTTGTTTAATTAATGTAAGATATTATATAATGCGTATTTAATTATCTAAATAAAATAACCTATTTTACAAAGAAATATGTTTATTTGTGTTATAATAATTACTTACATAAAATACAGATTATTTATATTGCGAAAGAACAATAACAATATAAATAACTTGAATATTATTTTATAATGCTAATGAAGGAAAACAATATAATTGATAATTGAATATTATTTATATCGCTAAAGAACGATAACAATATAAAAAACGTGAATATTATTCATATCGGAATTTCACAGATTTATTACAGATGTATTTAAGAAATTGTAGAAGAATAGTAATTAGTAACAGTGTCCTATTTATTCTTCTTGGAGCCAAATTTGTAACTTTTAAAAGTGTGGTTACTATGTTGAAGTGTATGTGTTGCAACGGATGCTTGATTTGTTATGTATGTGAGTCAGTTATAGGATGCTTGATGTCGTCGCAATGTCGTAATTATAGTTTGATTGTGTCTGTGTGACTATTGTGTATTAACCCTTAACTACTATCGTCGGGTCAACAATGACCCAGTTACTTTAATTTCTTAGATATCTGTGCGAGTTTTAATAATTCATTGTTGTGGCTTTCTGTATTCTTCCACGGCGGTGTTCTGCATCAGTTAAAGCTTGATAGTCGTCAGAAAAATTTGTGTCTTGCTCACAAGGAGGAAGTCGGGTCAGCAGTGACCCGACAATAGTAGTTAACGCAACTTTCTTTGCGATAAGTGTTTTTATATTGTATTTTATTTTCCGAATAATTGCACCATGAATAAGAAGAAAATTACTGCTTGTTAGACTAATTCTCTGACAATGATTTAAGTGATCCAAAAACTATAGTAAGTGATCACGATACACAGAGTGAGGAAGAAATTTCAGATGAGGATCTCAGGGAAATATTACAATCCTCAACAGATAATTCAAGTGAACTAGATCATCAACCAGAGATATTTGTTGTGCCGGATGGAAAAATCATACACATTAACAGTGGCGTCTCGTGAAGCAGGATTAGTGGTGGCTCGTGAAGAGGGTGCATCTGCATTTCTACAACAGGAACCAGCTATAAATATAGCACCAGCTAAAGAACCAGAGGCATCTATATTAGCAGAACGTGAACTAAAGGTATGTGCAGTGGGAGGTCGTGAACCAGAGATATTTCAAACATAGACACGACATAGAGAAAGTGTTTATGGAAAAAATAAATACATATAGATTACTGCACTTTTCCACACTTCGAGGACCAGACAACATAATATACTTAGGTTAAAATTGCCTCAACTCAGAGGTACAACAAGAACAATTCATTCTAATGAACCAATTTGATTTTTGGAAGTTACTTTTTGATGATAAAATTCTGAATTTGATTGTTACTAATACAAATGTAAAAATAACACAACTTTCTATAAACTATGGTAAAACAACTTCATTCACTAATCACATCGATATTGTGGAACTGAATGCTTTTCTGGGGCTACTTTACTTGAATGGAGTTTTCAAGTCTGGCCATGAGGACGCAAAGGGTTTGTGGAATGCTGACGGTACCGACAGAGATATTTTCAGAGCCACAATGAGTTTAGATCGGTTTCGGTTTCTATTGATTACAATAAGGTTTGATGATCCTGCAGAGAGAGAACTAAGGAAAGAAAATGGAGATAGAACAGCCGCTATTTCACAAATATTTGAATGATGTATTGCCAACTGCAAAGCCAACTATACACCATCTGAATTTTTAACTGTTGATGAAATGTTGGTTGGATTTCGTGGACGGTGTCTGTTCTGTATGTACATAAAGAGCAAGCCACAGAAATATGGTTTGAAGATTCTGTGTTTGTGTGATTTTAAAAGGCACTATCTGGTAAATGCTTTCATATACAGTGGCAAATGGAATTTTCCAAATCCAAGAAAGTTGAGTATTCCAACACAAAATGAACTCTCGTTAGTCATGGTATATGCAGACTCAAACAGAAACATAACTGGTGACAATTGGTTTAGTTCTGTTGAGCTAGTCGACGAACTATTGAAAGTTGGACTGACGTACATAGGAACCGTAAGGAAGAACAAACGGGAGATACCAGAGAACATTATCCCAACGAAAAAGGATGGAGAAGGAACTAAGAAGTTTTTTTTTACCAAGGATAAAACCTTAGTAAGCTATGTACCAAAGAAAGGAAAATTTGTTTGTCTTATTTCTTCAAAGCATCACGACAGCAGCATTGCCGAAAATGGAAAGCCAGAAATTATTTAAGATTACAACAGAACTAAAGGAGGGGTAGGTTCATTGGACCAAAAGTGTGCATACTACTCTGTTCAGAGAAGAAAGAGGAGACGACCACTTGCAATTTTCGTGGCATTACTGGATATTGCTTCTATCAATGCTCATACGCTTTCACATCAAAAGACCTACATGCAAACATAAGTCGTAGGGACTTCGGTGTAAATTCAAGGAAAGCTTTAGTTAGCCCACATATTCAACAAAGGATGCTTGAATCTAGACTTCCTAGAACATTACGAGCAACCATGAAGAAAATTTTTGGAGAGAATGATAAACCTGAGAGAAGAGAGGAGCCACCTACGAAAAGAAGAAGCGTTATGTTTGCCCATCTTCTGATGACAACAAGCATTCCAGTTTGCAGTGAATGCAATAGAACTGTTTGCAAGAAGTATTGCACTGTTAAGATCATCTGTAATCCTTGCAGTGAAGAGATACATAGCACTGACAGTGATGAGTAAAAGTGTCAATGAAGATGAATATTGTTGTACCTGGTGACACTGGTCATGGATTATTCATAAGACTTTTAGTTAATCTTTCATGTATTCAGTGATTTTTTATCGTAGGAACATTTTTTATTTGATGTTTAAAGGCCAAATAATGAAGATGATAATTTTGATTTTCTTTCTTTCCATTCACAGTTTTCGTTATACGAGTATATTAGTTGCTTGCAATTTTGTTTAAAGAAATCAAATTTTCACCTATTTCCTTGAGAGATTTGATGTTTAATGGCCAAATAATGAAGATGATAATTTTGATTTTCTTTCTTTCCATTCACAGTTTTCGTTATACGAGTATATTAGTTGCTTGCAATTTTGTTTAAAGAAATCAAATTTTCACCTATTTCCTTGAGAGCTTTATTGTTTAATGCTTCAATAACAGTTATAATGCATATGCATAGTGATTAAATTATTAATAATACATGTTTTGTATGTATTTACAAATCATTGCAAATGTATGATGAAAATTTAACTAACATTTAAACATGATGTAATTAGAGAAGGTAAATTGGATAATTTCAATAAATGTTATGAATACGGTCTTCAAAATCTTCAAAATACTGTGTGCGTTAATAGAAAGTTCACAACCTTCCTCAGTTTCGAAATATATAGAAAAATGTTTTCGGGTCAGATTTCACCCGATGATAGTAGGCCTACTTGTGTTCCAAAAAAGGACAATAGTAGTTAAGGGTTAATTTGTGATGTATGGTACGGAAAGCTGCATATTTGTGTTATAGAAGTGTTACGTATGTGTGTTGTTAATGCTTTTGTATGTTTCAAATTGATAACTGATATTTGTTTTGCAATCGCAATGCCTAATTTACGGATTGTTTATGTTTTGTTTACATCGCGTAAGCTAATTTAATTTTCTTTTCCATTTCTCTTTATGCTTATCTTTTTTGTGTATAAAACTATAGCCCTAACATACATATGTAAAATAGGGCTAACCCCCATTGGAGATACTGTAGCTACAATAGTAATAATTATTATTCATATCGTTATAAAACGATAACAGAATACAAATGATGACTTGAATTTTATTCATATCTCTAAATAACGATAACAAAATATAAATAACGTGATATCCATCAAGAACGATAACTGGATATAAATGATAATTTGAATATCATTTACATCCCTAAAGAACGATTAAAAAATAAAATGAAAACTTGAAGAAGGCCCGAACCCAGAACCTTTGAATCATTAAACAAGCACTCTACCGCTCGTCTGCGAGGGGCAGGTATAGAACACTTTCATAGTTCCGGAACTGCTTGTACAAGCACATGCATCGTGTAACATCGCCGCGACCCGAAGTGGACTTTGAAAATATTCGCTGTTCACGAGTGCGCCCACTTTTTTTTTTGACAGCTGTACACATCAGTTAGGTAAATTATTAGCAATTAAATTTTAAGGTCTGATCTAAAATAAGCGTATATCAATATGACTCATAAAATGGAAACTCACCCTAATGGTTGAATGAAAATGTCGCCTCTTCTCATCACCAGACTTGAAGTCAGAGATGTCTTGCAATGTTCGTTCATTATGCTTAAACACTGATGCCCGGTTTCTGGAAAGACAGTTACCTGTATATACAGAGTTATCTATGATTTAACGTGCTGTTATGTGTAAAATGAGTTTTCGAACAATAGTTATCGTCATCTTTACAGTTGTTATCTGTGCTTCAAGTGGTAATTGCTGCGCTACTGCATTACTATTTCGTAAACGATAATATCTGATATTAAATAATAATATAGACTACAGTAAATTAATTTATTACCTATACTAGCCGTACCCGTGCGCTCCGCTGCACCCGTTAGAAATAAATATAAAGTAATTACATAATTAAAATAGGACATTTGAACCAGGGAACATTCGTGTTTGATAGAAGGATAAATCGTTTAATATGTTACTTAATTTAAATTGTATTTAAAATATTAAAATGCGATCATTTTGATCCAGAGACCACTCATTTGGTGCAATGACAATTCCTTTAACATGTTTCTTAATTGTTATTACCAATTATTTTTGGAAAAGCGAAAATTAACAGAAAAATTTTGGCTACAGATTTATTATTATGTTTATATTATATTATATTATGAAAAAGTGTGTTAATAACGGATGTACTCGAATTAGAAAGTTTTTAATTTGTTGTGGGAGCTCTTGAATCTCAGGAGAAACAACTTTTACAACAGCGCAACATAATCTGCTTGGCTCATTACCCTTTTTTTTGCATTGCATTTATTCCATATGTATTTTATGTATTTTAACACGATTCAGTTGAGCATAGTTAAAATTTGAATTATAAAATAATGGATTGCTAAGCTAACGTACTATTACTGCATACTAAATCAATACACTCTCGTTGTTCGTTAATTCTCTGAGATAAAAATGAATATGTTCATAAACATTATTAAAAGAAATACAGGAAATGAATATACAGAATAACCTATCAAGTTTTCTGTGCATAAGAAGCTATTTTAATCTTCCCTGTCCTCAATTCACTCACAAGTTACTGTAATAACATTATAGCATTATGTCCATCCAGAGAAACTACACTTTCCAATGATGAAATAATAATTAATTATACAAATCGGTTAATTTAGCTTCCGATATTACTTCATACAAACACAGAAACATTGTCTGTAGGCTATGTTTCATAGCTTTCGATTGTTGTTTCCAAGGCCCCTTACAGACGAAGTCATTTGTTTTTTATTTCAATACACCGCCTTAGATGGCAGTTATTTTAATTTTAAAACTCATTTATCTCATTAAATATCAGTCCTATCAAAATTTTTCAGAGAATGAAACTTATCAGAAATCATTTTTAAAGAAACTTTTGTTATGTAACATATTTCACAAAAATCAATAATAAGCGAGATATTTCGATTTATTTAATTCAGGCCCCCTTATAACCCCCCTTTTAAATAACGTATTTTGAATGCCATATAGCCTATAATCTAAGTTACAACGAAGTTAATTTATATTCCAATTTTCATCGAAATCGGTTCAGCCATTATCGCGTGAAAAGGTAACAAACATACAGACAGACAGACAGACAGACAGACAGACATACAAACAAAAATTTCAAAAAAGCGATTTTCGGTTTCAAGGTGGTTAATTATATATGTTAGGACAAATTATTTTTGGAAAATCGAAAATTACGAGAAAAATTTCGGCTACAGATTTATTATTAGTATAGATTATCGGTATAATTAAAAAAATAGGCGTTCTATGTACAGTACATAACTTAAGGTAAATGTTGTATTTTTATAACATGACATATTAGGACAATAATAATGTGTGTTTGTAAAGACAATTTCAAATATCTCGACTTTAATTTTCGTCAACTTTAGATTCTATGTCGTTAGTCATGGAATGTTTTATTTTTGGGTGCTCTACCAATGCCAATGGTATTTCGGACTCCGAAAAGTCCATTTGAATACATGAAAATATTCATATGGATAGCCATAGGATGTGATCTAGCTGGCTACACGCGTAAGTTTGATGATGATATAATAATAATAATAATAATAATAATAATAATAATAATAATAAACATGATACAAACTTACATCGGTGTCTAGAATTCCCAAGAAAGCGCAATTTAACTACCAATGAAAATAAAAGCAACTTTTCCGTCACTACTTTCTCGGATATTAAACAAAACTATGAAGGCAGATCCGCAAAGTCTAGATACATTGTTGGAACTTCACCTTTCCAGAAACGGACAGATATGCGTCGAATGACTCCTATTTTGCCCAATGGATTCCTAATTTCTCTGATAACATTCAACCATCCCTCAACTAATGCACAACTTTTGAGGAATCCGGCGCACGTAGAAACAGTATTCAAAAGAAAAAATTGCTAGATCATCTGTATCTGGAAAAGACCTCCCTGGAATAAGCATGTTACCAACAAAACTAAAAGTTTTCAGGAGAAAGGAAAATAAATTCAGGGCTATATTTATTTAGACTTTGTAGCAGAATCATTTGACTAATCACACCTGCAAGTTTTTTCAGTGCTGGAATGCAATAATTTATAGTTATAAATTAATGCTTCAAAATTACTTTTTCCATCTACAGTAAATCACATATTTGAATAATTGGTTGTTACTGAACATCCTTTTTTCGGGGAGATCTTCTTATAGATAATAATTTTCCATTCAGTGTGGAAACTAATGCATCTGGGGGGGGGGGGTTAATGGCTTTAAATTATTGGGGATTTTGTGGATCATATGTTTCAATAATTGCTCATAGTTTATGTTCTTCAGCCAGGTCGGTTTCTATCTATAATAAATTTTATATCTTAGTACGAGAGGACCAGATATTTAGAATAATTTTTTGTTTATGATTATTTTTTGCAATTGCTGCCACATTGACACAAGCGGGTAAACCTGCAAAATTTTTCTATGGAGCTCTCTCCAATAGTACTCTAATGTGAAAAACAATGCTCCGTTGGAAATTGTATCTCTTCGTAGTGGAAGCATTTTCTCATTGGTAGACATTTCCGTCTTATTAGTGATCAGAAATCTGTGGCTTTTTTGTTCGATACCAAACACGCAAAGAAGATAAAAAATTTCATAAGATTACCTGAGGGCGACTATAATTATCTTGTTTTAGGTATAAAATAATATACAGGCTAGGCCATAAGAATTGTGCAGCAGATGTTTTCTGTACAATTTGTGCCACACTTCAAAATATGAAGTTATTAGACATCGATGTATTTCTCCGTCACTCTGTAATTACCAAGATTACATATTTCTTTCTTTCTTTCTTTCTTGCTTTCTTTCTTTCTTTCTCTCTCTCTCTCTCTCTCTCTCTCTTTCTCTCAGTTTAACCTCTCCCTTCTAGGTGCATTTACACGACCCACGCCACCCGGGCCTTACAGGGCCGCGATCTGTCGGGAGAGGAATTACTCTATGGATCACATACATACGCACAGTAGTAGTAGTGGTAGTGGTAGTGGTAGTGGGTAGTGGCAGTGGTAGTGGTAGTGGTAGTGGTAGTGGTAGTAGTTACAAATGGCTTCTAAGGAACCCGCAAGGTTCATTGCCGCCCTCACATCGGTCCCTATCCTGTGCAAGATTAATCCAGTCTCTATCATCATATCCCACCTCCCTCAAATCTATTTTAATATTATCCTCCCGTCTACGTCTCGGCCTCCCCAAAGGTCTTTTTCCCTCCGGTCTAACACTCTATATGCATTTCTGGATTCGCCCATACGTGCTACATGCCCTGTCCATCTCAAACGTCTGGATTTAACGTTCCTAATTATGTCAGATGAAGAATAGTAGGCTTTATCAACAGCTTAGGTTGTTTAGCGTCTGAATGAGATGAAGGTGATAATGCCGGTAAAATGAGTCCGGGGTCCAATACCGAAAGTTACCCAGCATTTGCTCATATTGGGTTGAGGGAAAACCCTGGAAAAACTTCAACCAGGTAACTTGCCCCGACCGGGAATCGAACCCGGGCCACCTGGTTTCGCAGCCAGACGCGCTAACCGTTACTCCACAGGTGTGGACGGTGAAGAATACAATGCGTAATAATAATAATAATAATAATAATACTTTTGCGCCGTGCCTTTTGATATCTTTGATTCTGCATTGAGTATTGTTGAGATTCTGAATAATAGCGCGGCATTAATGAAATTGAAGGAACCAGAACTCAGCAACACTTTATCACTTATCTAGCTAATGTCATAAGTCGAGTAAGGATTTTTAGGTCGTTAAAATGTAATTTTAGGTGCCTAAAATAGGCTTAAAAGTGTAGGAAATAGTCTCTAAAGAACTGGAAATAGGCTCTAACAAAAAAATGTTTTCTTTAAAAACATGTTTCAAATCATCAGGAATTCACTTTTAGAATTTAATAATTTTAAATGTTTATATATCTTTACCACCACTACTACTAGAACTAAGAACAACAAATATCTAACTAGTTATACATAAACTAAACAATGAAATGTGAAAAATATGTTTTAGACTAACTCAGTATACAAACAAGTCAAATCAATTTTTACCAAGCCTTGTCCATTAATGTCCATAATTAATTTCACAGTAAATTACAAATTCTTTTTCTAAATTATAAATTTAAAAACAATGCTGTCTGTCACTTAACACAAATTTGTATGCTCCACATCCACTAAAGTAACAGGAGCGTATTTCAATTTTTACACTAGATAGACAGGAATGTTGCATTGTAAATCCGTGTTCTTCCCTGTTAAGATATCTGAAGCAGTACACAAGTCCTTCAATCGTACATTTCTCTGCAGAACTTGCTCCGGTTTATTTTATTTATTTATTTATTTACTTACTTATTTATTTACTTATTTATTTATTTATTTATTTATTTATTTATTTATTTATTTATTTATTTATTTATTTATTTATTTATTTATTTATTTATTTATTTATTTATTTATCTATTTATGTCCATAATAGGGCAAAACCTTCATGGCATTTTACAGGGATACCTTCACCTTTTGCAGGGCAAAGCCCCAATTACAATAGACAGTACAGATAAAAAAAAAAAACATAGAATTACATATAAGGCGAAAAAAAAAAGGTAAAACAGATACAACTGTAATTAGAAATTAAACATGGAAAAGAGAAGAAAAAAAAAACAAATAGATACCACCTAAATAAAAGACACAGATATAGATATAAATGAAAAACACAAAATAAAAACAAATCAAAAAGAGCCAAGTACAGACATCACAGCCAAAAATGCAAAATGTAGGCGTAGCTATAATTGGAAAATTGCAGAGCAAATACAACACCATGTTAATAAATTCAATATACAGCACTACACAGTAGGCCCAATAGGCTCAATTCATTTATTCAAAAAAACTCACCAACACAGAACATGTGTTTCAAGTAATGCTTTACATAACTTTTTCTTGTACATATTGTACGATAACGAAAAATCTAAATCCTGTTTATTTGATAGATGATTGTAAGTTCGAAGCATTAATAAAAGTTGAGTCATTTTATGAGATAGTGTTTTTGTTGTCTGTAAATAAAAGAGAGATCGCTTTCTCAAATTTGATTTACCAATATTAAAACTAATTAGCTGTAGAAGATCAGGGTTGTCTATTAAGCCATTTATGGTTTTGAACAAATACATTTGTTGTGCTGTTATCCTGCGACTACTGAGAGATGGTACATTAAATTCAACCAGCATGGATTCATAAGATTGGAATATGTTGTAACATGAATGTTTTTTCATATATAGCAGTTTTAGGATTTTATTCTGTACTCTCTCTAGAATGACCGAGTGCGAGTGATAGTGAGGGTTCCAAACTATAGATGCGTACTCTAATTTACTTCGTATTAAAGTATTATATATTTTTAAGACAGTTTCAACATTCCTGACATCTTTTGAGTTTCTGTAGATGAAACCTACCAGTTTGAAGGCTCTATTCGCAATTGCTTTTATATGTTTTAAAAAGGATAGGTCATGCGAGATTACCACTCCTAAATCATTTACTGAAGTGACCCTTTCTAATTTTGTGTTATTTATGCTATACATTTAATCCAGAGAGTTAGTATTACGAGTGAAGGTAATGTGTGAGCATTTTTAAATATTAAAGTTGAGTTTGTTAACAATGCTCCACCTAAAAATACTATTAATATCTTGTTGTAGGTCAGCTGAGTCAGATTCATTTGTAATTTCTTTAAATAATTTAACATTATCTGCATAGAATAAGCAATTGGAATGTTGTATATGTTTTGGTAGATCATTGATGAATAGTAAGAAGAAGAGAGGATCTAAATTAGACCCCTGTGGGACACCCGAGTTTACATTAAATTGTTTTGAATTGACCTGTCGGAATGAAACATATTATTGTTCTCTGTTTGATAAGTATGAACAGGTAAGTTTTAGCAGATGGTTAGAGAAGCCAAATTCTGATAGTTTATGCAGTAATAGGTCATGATCTAGTTTGTCGAAAGCTTTTGAAAAGTCTGTATAGGAGTCATTCCACGTCAAATCGCACAGCAATAAAACACGACCTTCTCGGAAATGGTCGAATTTTTTTTCATGAATTCCAGACATCAAATAAGGAGACCCGTATTGATTTATTTTCACAATTATTAATTATTTGTGTAGTTATGACTATCTGAAATTACGCAAATTATGCGCGCACTGTTACATAAACTCACTTGGAACTCTGTTTCTACAAATAATTGAGATTTGCGGTTTGGCGCATTTTAAAGACTAAAAACAACACGTTTTATTACTTTAGGCCTATCACAAATAAATTTAAAATTTGGCCTACTTTTTTTAATCATTTCTTTTTCAAAGTAAAATTACTATATTAAATAGCCAAATTAAAAATCTGAATATATATATATAGACTTGTTCCCTGATGTATTATCTGTAAACTACTGCATTTAGAAATGTGAGATCTGCATACATACATTTGTAACTATTTATTTTCCGGAGGCATGCACGCGCTCCCGATCCCCAGCTAATGAACTACTTGCAGCCATAGGCTAGAAGGCTGCTCGCGGAAAGTTTTACGAAATCCCCCGTTGCGTATAACTATCTCGCCACACTAAAAAAGAAATGCATTCATTCATCAAATGATTAATATCTTAAGGAACAGTAAATATCTAAAGTTATTTTATTGTCAGCACAGCTAAGAGGGGGAGCCCTTCACAACGCTGTATGTTTATATTGTAATATAGCCAAGTGTTTAACGATAGCAAACTGGGTAAGGCAGTAAACTTTATGGCAGTAAACAGATGGCAGGAGACAAAATATAGAAGAGAAAAATAATCAGTCAGGTTTTGAATTTCACGGAGTGACGTGACTTTTATACAACAAGAGTGAAGGTAAAGATCGCGTAATATATAACAAGTGTTTAAATCCATTTGACCTTTCTAATCACGCTTTTAAAAAGAAAAGACTAAGACGCATAGGCCTAAGTCGCGATTTATTGATAAAGCTCAATTTAAAGGAGTCTTTGAATGTGCGAATATGTGATTCGTTCCGTAAAAAATCTATCAACTTCCAGATAGGTCAGATGAAATTATATGTGAAGCCGGTAGTTCTTGTGATATTAGTAAACATGAATCAAATAAAAGTGCGGACAGAGAGAGTGATTATCCCAGTTCTTATTCTAGCAGATCTATGGATACAGCGCTAGAAATCAGTAATATTGAGAAATTAAACAAGAGTTTGATGTCAATAGAATCCCCTATCAAGAAAAGAAAACTACAACGAAAACGATACCCCCGTGAAAAGTTTAAAAAAGTAAAAGGCTTCCTAACAAGTAAAGTTTTTCATGTAGAAGAGGCATCGTCATCTCTTCAAAAGTCAGCCATATTTTATTTTTGACGGAACGCAAAGAAAATGTACAACCTGAAAATTGCATAGTTATTGCAGACTTTTCTGAAAATTATTAATTTGTAATACAAGATTCAGTACAAGGTGTGCATTGGAACAAATGCCAAGACACAATACAGCCTTTCATAGTATATTTCAAAGGAGATACAGAAATTCACCACAAAAGTATTGTTGTCATCTCAGAAAGCATGAAACATGACACCGATTCCTTTCACTTTTTCAATCCGAAGCAATCAATTTCTTAAAGCCAGAATCCAACGATATGAAAAACATCATTTACTTTTCCGATGGATCAAGTTCACAATACAAAAACAAAAAGAATTTTAAAAATAATTGCTTACATGAAGACGATTGTGGAATTAGCGCCGAATGACACTTCTTTGCAACGTCGCATGATAATGGTCCATGTGGTGGCATTGGAGGAACTGTTTAAAAACTTGCCACGAGAGCACCCTATACAAGATCCTATAAAAACACACAAAAAAAAAACTGATTGGTCACAAAAACATTTCTAAAGTGTCATTTATATTTTGTCCATTGAATAAGCACAAAAACCACACTGAAAATTTGCAGGCTAGATGCCACAATCTAAAACCAATAACTAGTACATTAAAATTACATTATTTCATTCCGTTGTCAAAAACTGAAGATTTAGTAAAAAAGTTTTCTTTCAAGAAAGAAGGTAGGCGAATGAAAATTTAAAGTGTAGTGTGAATGAAAACAAACGTTTAAAATGCATAAAGTACAAATATTTGAAGCTATAATAAGTAAATTAGTAGTGTTTCCTCGAGTGACTTGATCCGTACTATGTGTAATCTTGCAACGTTCAGTCGATCATCTTGCGCCGATAAACCTCCCAGCGCGCTTCAACGCTTCCCGTCCACTGCTGCTGCACCGACCGCTACACATTGTGCCGTAAGTAATTAAATTTCAATTAATCTATTGGAGATCCCATTGTGATTTTTTCTGGAATTATTAAGAATACTTCAGTGCACCTAGTAGGCATTTTTTAGATTTTTAATACGGCTATTTCACATTGATATCTAACTTTTAAAAATTGAATCATAAAAAAATATTTGTAATAATTATATTAAAATTAGTTAGTAAATATTTAACAAAAGACAGTACTTTAAGCTTTTAAATGCATTTTTCAAAAAAAAAAAAAAAATTAACATAAATATCCTCGGAAAGATGACGCTCTAAATGTTGCATTGTGCGACATTTTTAAGGAATTTTAACATGCAATATTTTAAAAACATGTGGACTTAGGAGGAAATAAAAACACACTTGTTGGTTTGTTAGACCCATAGAGTTGGTAAAAAAATATAAACACAATCAGAAATATGAAGGTCAAATTTTGTATGATTTTGTGCGATTTGACGTGGAATGACTCATAGATTGCATCAACTTGAGTTCTGCCATCCAGGCTGTTTGAAATCAACTGCACAAAATTAAGTAGATTTGTTGTAGTCGACCTATTCGGTATAAACCCATGTTGGAGATAAGATAAATAACTTTTAACATGATTGAAGATTTTAACGTACTGTACATTATTTGCTCGAAAATTTTAGCGGGAGATGATACTACTGCTACAGGCCTGTAGTTTTCGATTTTTTTAATATCACCAGATTTAAAAATAGTACATATCTTGGTTACTTTCCAGAATTTTGGGAATTCACCAGTTTTAATGATAAGATTATATAATATTTTTAGTGGATATTTTAGTGCTTCATAACAACCTTTCATTATATATGCAGGTATCCCATCCGGACCACTGCTCTTTTTTGGTTTCAGGTGTCTAATGGCTTCAGTTATTTCCTCCTCTGAAATTTGATCAAGGTATAGTGTGGAGGAGGTAATACAATTTACAGTTTCAGGAATCGCATGAGATGATGGCATATCAGAATAAACACTCTTAAAATATTGTAAATTTTATACTGAACAACAATGTAATTTTATTATCTCAACAATAGGGTTTGCTCTCCACACAGTAACACAGTATTCGTTAGTGCACTCCACAGACGACAATGACAATTTACTTGGACTATTACGAACAACAATGAACTGTTAATCTTAACTAATATTCACAAAGCACTATTTACAACACAGAACTGTCAGTTCTCAGTTCACAGCTCGTTTGTCTTGGCTAGTTCTTCTAGCTCAGTCACTCGCATTCACAGAATCTCGAACCCCAGACCTTCAGAGACGATCCGCTGAACTTCGAACTCAGGTCTCCCAACTGCGGTCCACTGTACTCGAACTCCGGGCTTCAGACTCCACAGTTACGGACACAACTCAAGTCGCGCTCTGGTCTCGAAGCTGGCTTCACTGCTACACAAGACTAACTCGCTTACTGTCCACTGACTTTAACAACACTGCAACTCACTAAACTGCCTGACTGACTGATTGACTGACTCGCGTTCACTTGTGCGTTGTATTTATAACTAAGCCATAGTTTCTGGAGAGTTCGCGGTCGGTCGACAGATGTCTAGAAGATAACGGCTATCCAGACTTCTCTGGATCTTTCTCCTCACTCCACTCTACTCCCTAAGCCACAGCACATGCCACAGGAAGCAGATGCGCGCGCAACCTCCGCGCCGGCCGAAATACGGCCGACCTTGCACTTCCTTCTGCTGGTCGTGAGATCGAACCTCACGTGGCTGTCAAAATATTTAGCAAATGTTTCAGCAATTGCACTTTCATTATTTATAATAATGTCATTTAGGCTTAATGTATTATTTTTTGATTTTAGACTATTCTTCTTACATCTAATAAAATTCCAAAATTTTTTTGGATTTTCGTTTATTGCATCTTCTGAATTGGCGATATATGTATCATAGGCTTTGGTGATTAATTCCTTTGTATGTTTTCGTAATTATTTGAATGTATTCTCATATTCATTCGAAAAAGATTTTCTTTTATGAAAATATGATTTTAATTTTAAATTGTTAATAATTTCATTCGTGAACCATGACGGGTAATTTTTATTCTTTTTTATTACCTTACTAGGTATCGTATCCATTATGACTTCGTTCATATGAGAGTAAAAGTATTCCAAAGCATGGTTAATGTCTAAGTTATTACTCAAAATATCCCAATCTATATTATTAAGTTTTCTGTACATTGCTTCGAAATTAGCTTTTCTGAAATTAGGGACGATGATTTTTTTTGTTTTACAAGGAAAAGATTTGGCCTCAATAGAAATGTGAATGTTTAAAGCTGGATGATGCTTATCCCCTTTGACAAGAGGATAGTGCTCTCTGGAGGTTGTGCATGAGTTAGGTGTATTTGTTAAAATTAAATCTAGTGTTCTATTATTGTGATTTAATGTGTTATTGATTGAATATAAATTAAGCAAAGCTAAAAAATTACTCAAGGCTACTTCGGAAGGGCTTCCTGATAGAAGATCATAATCTGGAGTAATATTCGGTAAATTAAAATCCTCGATTATCAAAATATTATAAATATTTTTCAAACTGGATATCCATTCGAAAAAAGCAAGATATGATTCTAGTTTACTACTGGGTGGCATATATATGTTAACCATAATGTATTTTCTATTTTGATATATGATTGATACAGCTAGAATATGAACGGCATTCTCAATATCACATTTAATTACGTCACTCTGAATGTCATTGCTTGTTGCAATTATCACACCACCTCATTTTTTACCGATTCTATCATTTCTGTAAAGCGTAAAATGTATAGTTATCACTAAATAGCTCCGAATCATAAACAGAGTCCGTGAGCCACGTTTCTGTCAACAATATCAGGGGCGTATTTTGCGGACTACCGGGGCTACCGGCGGTAGCCCAAGGAAATTACAAAAGAAAAAGTTTATAATATAACATAATGTAATAATTTTGTATTATTAGTTTTACCACAGTAATTAAAATTAAAGTAATTGTTAGATTTATATGCGCTCTCTGCTCTCGAAAAGAAACAAGTTGTCAAGGCGGCTACGCTGCTAGGCTGCTACGAAGGGTAGCCTGTAGAGATGGGTAAAAAATAAGACAACAGTTATTTTGGAACTGTTCCGGTCTCGGAACTGTTGCAAAAATGAACAGTAGGTCGGAACCTCCTGTTCCGAAATAACAGTGTTCCGACTCCGAGCTGCTCACTTGCCCAGCTGTTGCGGGCTCGCAGTACCGTGTTGCACAAGGTATGTTCCGACTCCCTCGGAACTGTTGCAAAAATGAACAGTAGGTCGGAACCTCCTGTTCCGAAATAACAGTGTTCCGACTCCGAGCTGCTCACTTGCCCAGCTGTTGCGGGCTCACAGTACCGCGTTGCACAAGGTATGTTCCGACTCCGAGATAACAGCAAATACTGTTATTTGATAACAGTCGGAACGTCGGAGCTTGTTCCGATGAACCAACGACAGCTGCAGTTACACTGTTCTCGTTGTTCTTTATGTTATACTTGGAACTTCGTTGGATGAAGTTGGTACTTGAAACTCTCACGTGGTTGGAGGGGGGCGCATGGAAATTAAAATCCTTGCGGTGGCGCAAACTTTAATATCAAGACTGGCCAATCATCTGTAATGTTATAGTAAGTATTTAATAATCTGTAATATTCATTCCCGCTTTATGGTTTATTTCACCATTAGTTGACTAATTCTGTTTTATAAACATTCTACAAAGTCATAAAGTACGCATACTATTATTAATTCATTGATCAGCTGATTTTATACAAAGGTTAAAGTCGTAAATGGTAATGAGTGGTTTAGTTACAATGTCTGTATGTCGTTTGTTGAGGTTAAGTCTGACAAGCACAAGTTTTTGTGCTATCTTCTCTGTTATCAAAGAACGACAAAAATGTTGTAGCATTATTTGTTGGAAACTACCCATATAAGTACTGATTTGGAGAGCGAGGTTTAATGCGAAGTTTAAATTACACTTTGGTAAAGATGCGATTCCAACATTTTACTAACCCACTGCGGGGTTTCCAGGTTTCATCACTGCCAATATATATCTTTTTTATTTATGAAATTGTAATATATTATTATTATTATTATTATTATTATTATTATTATTATTATTATTATTATTATTATTATTATTATTATTATAACTGTGCATTAAGAAAAGTAAAAATAAAAATTAATGATTTGTTTTTTTTATTATGTAATAGAGAGAACAGAAATTACATACCATATGTTTTAAATGTTATGTTATTTTTTTTTAGTTGGCTACCATGTCTTTATAACTTTATGTACGAAAACAAAGTGTTGTATTCTGTCCTTGTAGTCAACAGCTGTGTAATTACTAACATTAAGCTTTTGAGTTCTGTCCGCATCGTTGCTTACGAGATTATTGTATAATCCCGTAAGCAACGGTCCGCATGCACAGCAATTTTCCAAAATCGATTCGAATGTGCATTGCAGTGCCATCTATAGATAAGAATGTGTACTATGTCCTGCCTATGAGTGCTCCAGTGTGAGCAGCATGGTGAAGAGGGAGAGTACTGTACCGTTCGTTTGAACGACTCAACGACTCCGACTCATCACCACTGGTGACTGTTATTTCGGAACTGTTATTTGGAACATAGTATTTTTTCGGAACCGGAACAGTCGGAACTGTTCCGGGAAAAGAACAACTTCGCCCATCACTAGTAGCCTGTGACCGTTCCGCTCACGTCGCACAACTGCCCGTCCCCCCGCTCCCTCCTGTTTCCATCGTGCACTGTAGGTGGGTGAGTTGCCGCTCTCGTGATCGGTTTCTTGGAAGGCGCGAAGCAACAATATGCTTAGTACGCTAGCTCATTAATGTGATTGTGTTCTTGCAGTGCAGTATTTTAAATTTGTGATTTGTTCGAGTGTCTAAGAGTTATATTAATTGTGAATTATTAAGTTTTTAATTTCCCAGTTAAGTGATATTGTGAAAAAATATGGCAGAACAAGTTTCTGGAGAGGTTTGTGTTGAAAATGACTGTGTAATAGAAGGTTTATTAAAAGTGCCTTTTAACCGTCGTACATACAACGAGAAAGTTGAAATTGTGAAAATGGAAAGACCAACTCCTAAGTTAAATTTGTCCATGGACGTAAAAGAAAAACAGCGTGAGTACACACGCCATTTCACTTCAACATCATATGGTAAGTGGAATTGGTTGTGTGGTACTTCTAAACTGTCTAAACTATTTTGCTGGCCATGTTTGTTATTTAGCCGCGAAACTAATGTGTGGTCAAAAGAGGGGTTTTCTAATATGAACTCCCTTCGAACGGCAGTCCTAAAACACGACAAATCAAAAGCTCATATTTATAGTAGCATGAACTTTGCAAACTTTGGGAAGACAAGAATTGATTTACAGCTAGATAAGCAAAAAGTTCTACACATCAACCAACACAATGCTCTTGTGAAATAAAATCGGGAGATTTTACTGCGTCTTATTAACGCAGTCTGCTTTCTAGGAAAACAAGAATTGGCTTTTCGGGGTCATAATGAGAGTGTGGAATCAGACAATAGAGGAAATGATATTGAATATTTAAGTTCCTTAAGTGAATTTGACCATTTACTGGCCAATCATCTTGAGAGTTCAACAGTATTCCGTGGTACTTCTCCCGCAATTCAGAATGACTTAATATTTGCTATAAGTGGGGTTATGATAAAGAACATAAAATCTGAAATAGAAGAAGCACCTTTTGTGGCCATTGTTGTTGATGAAACAAGTGACTGCTCTAATCAGAGTCAATTGTCCACTGTTTTAAGATACGTCGACAGTACTGCCAATGTTCAAGAACGGTTTATAGGATTCACAAATGTTAGTTCGGGCAAAACTGCTGCTGCTTTGTTTCAGCATGTGGAAGGTGTTATAGCAGAATACAATGTCGGCAATAAGTTAATTGCACAGACATCCGATGGTGCTTCAGTTATGGCGAGAAATATTAATGGCTTTAAAAACAAAAGTTCAAGAAAAGTATCCTCAAGCACTATTTGTCCATTGTTACAGCCATGTTCTCAATTTAGTTTTGCAACAAACTACTTTATCCATTCCAGAATGCCGCATTTTTTTTCAAAAAACTGTCGGGTTTAGCTGCATTTTTCTCATCATCTCCTAAAAGATCAGAAAAACTCAAGGAATTTATGAAAAAGAAACTCCCAAAAGTAGCACCAACTAGATGGAATTTTACATCTCGGCTTGTAAATACAGTAAAGGAATACAGAGAACAACTGACTGCTTTCTTTGAAAATATCATTTGTAATGAACTGGGATGATGATGTAATTGTGCAGGCTCAAGGATATTTGTATTTTTTCACACAGTTTCAGAATATATTTCTTCTTGAAGTCTATGCTAGAGTGTTCGCACATACAGATGTGCTCTACAATATTCTTCAGACAAAAAGTCTAGACATAGCATACTGCTTGCAAGAGGTATCAAAGTTAAAACATACTATATCCGAGTTCAGACGTAGTGGGTTTCCGTCCATATGGAGTAATATGGAAAATGAAAATTCTTCAGACAATACAATGGGACCACCATTAAAGCGAAGAAAAGGAGATGATGAATTGAAATACAGGCAGCTGTACTACAGCATACTAGATCGTATGCACATGGAAATTACTGACAGATTTTCTGATTATGGAAAGCTTCAGTTCACACATCTTCTAGATTCTCAAAAATTTTCTGCTTATAGAGAAAACTTCCCGAATGAGGCACTAAACAAATTATTTCAGTCCTATAACAGTCACTTTGATCAAGTACGTTTGAAAAATGAATTAAATGTAATATATTCAGCAGAAGTCTTTGATTTTTCGAACAAACCTATCCATGAAATATTATCTGTCATATATGAAAACCAGCTGAACCAAGTTGTTCCTGAAGTCCTTAAATTGGCAACATGAATTGTGACAATACCAGCTACGTCAGCATCGGTAGAAAGAACATTTTCTGCGTTGAAGAGAATAAAATCCTACTGTAGATCAACTCATACATAAGAACGTTTATCCGGCTTGGCACTGATGTCAATTGAGAAGTCATTTCTACAGAAACTTCGCAAGCGGCCCAACTGTAATTTCAATGACGAAGTCATCAAAGTATTTTCGTCCCAATCAAGACGTCTGGAATTCACATATAAATAGGTAAGGAATTTTATTATAGGGTTTTTAAAATATATTTTGTGTAATAATAGGGTCAGTGGTAGCCCAGACCCTTAAACCAGTATACGCCACTGAACAATATGATATGATAACTTTCACTTATAGTATTACAATAAAATTCTGTACATTTTTAGTTTAGTCCTCTAACATTTTGATAATATATTCTTAGTGTAGATTTACAACTTTTTATATTATTATTGAGATTATTTTCATTGTTATCACCTCTGAGATTTTGAGATTGACCCGATCATGCCTCTGTATATAATCGGTTAAGCCATTTAATTTCCCTGCCATGAAAGTGCAGTTGGTATCCTACTGGTCTGGATGTTGACTTCTCTGCTAATAGCTTCACTAATTTTTCCTCTGTTATTTAAATGAAACCCGTGCTTCGTGTACAATTGTCTATCAAAGCTATAGGCACCGTGCATGGTGGCGCCGCGCAGTGTCTCAATTCCTAATTAACTACAGGCTCGCAGTCATTCACTAGTCATGTGTGATATAGAAATTACATGCGGCTTTCTGCCGATAAAAAGTTATAATATTAGTAAGAGTGGGTTCATTGATTCATAGTGTTCTGCCCAAGGGCAGGTCTTTCACTGCAAACCCAGCAATATCCAGTCTTTAATTATTTAATAGACTCAGTGGGAAGTTCAGTACTGCTAGAGGAGAGTAAGATGTTAACTACAAAGTTCCTGAAATATCAGTGTAGTTGTTTGGCATTTAAATCAGATTTCAGACCATTGAATGGGGGTGAACAGTCATATTACGAAAGCATTGAAATACTTATATTTGATGTCATGACGTGTGTAATATTTGTGTGTATAATGTCTCTGTAAATTAAGTATTTTAATTTGATTTAATTCTAAAAGTAGTCTTAATGACACTTCCTGAATAATGGGCGACTGCAAATTCTCTAGAACACAACACATATGAACAATATCATCAACCTACTACCTCTGATTGAGGTTCTGGCTGATATGTACATCTATTATCAGGCTGTACATCTCACTTGACGATACGTGTCAGAGGAAGAACAATATTGTTTGTATGCATCTGAAGTCTGACTAGTGTAATATGTAGCTAGTCGGCGATATAAGCAATGGAAAGGAAAAGGAACTGGCCACCCTACCCCATAATATTCTGGCCTAGTTGCCTCATAAGTGGTGCCTTGTTGGTATCACTTGTGAGGTTCAGACTTCTCTTTGGACAGTTGAATAAACAACAAGATCAACATTCGGAAGCAGTTCAAGTGATAGTTTGTGTAAAGTGTTATAGTGTATATTTTAATTCGCTGAATGCACCTTTCAACATGAATTCGAACACTGGAAACTCTGTAAGTAGTTTCGACTTCTTCGGCTGTTAATTTACCATCATTCAGATACGGTGGAGTAACAACAATGATCCCTTTATCGGAGAGGTTTGTTATTATTCTGGGAAAACCTGACTTCAGCACCACCTTCTAATAAAGTCAATAATCCGCAATCAGTTGTTATGAATGTGTCACTCGATCTGCCACGGTAGCATTTAGATTTGAAAGCCACCATCTGATCCAAGTTGGGTGGCTGTTCCACTTTTGAACAATTAATTGTCACTCTACATTTTTCAATATTGCAGGCATTGTTTCCTGAATACTTTCTCTGTTAGGCCAAAACCCAAAATTACAGTAACCATTGTGGATGTCAACAAATTAAAGTGGCGGTAAAAATACATCATAATTATAATAGTACGGTGAACTCCGAACATCACCCTCATAGCAGAATACGACAATCCAGTTTTCATTTTAATTTGAAAATATGAGTAGACGATTTTATTTACTAACCTTACTCTTGGACAGAATTTTTTCGAAAGCTTTCGATGTGAAATCCACTAATAAAAATGGAAAAAAAGAATATCTATGGTCTACATCTTGGGGCGTTTCGACTATCTATGGTAGCTATTTTTGGGTTAAATGATAGAATTGGAAATATTTCTTATTATGATTGTACGGGTATGATTGTGTTTCAATTGGCAGCAATTTTAACAATATATTCGAAACCACAAATGTCACTCCCATTAAGTCTGGTAGTTCTGTCTCATATTTCTTATTATGATTCTACGGGTATGATTGTGTTTCAATTGGCAGCAATTTTAACAATATATTCGAAACCACAAATGTCACTCCCATTAAGTCTGGTAGTTCTGTCTCATATTTTATTGTAGAATAATCTCGGAAACCTTGCATTTCATTCAACATCTCATCTGTTCCTGAACTTTTGTCACAACTTTTCTTATGTGACTTCAGTTCGGCATGTAATGGAATAGACCAGGCCTGCACAAGGTTTCCGCTCTCCGAGCCGGCTCACAGCTCATGAGCGGAATGCAGGTATTAGGCGCTCTGTATAGGGTGAAAAGTACTAGTACGAGTGTTTATGAAATGAATTCCCGTTCAGTGTTTGCAAAACTATCTTGGACTTATTAATTAATACAGAAATATTTATTTTACAGAAATAATAGAAATTTTATACCTACTTAAATGTACCATATCATTTTGTTATATTTTTATTCATTTTAAGCTGTTGGCAGCTGAAAGAAACAGTAGTCTACTGATCGTAATGAAACATCAGTTACAGATGTTCGAGTCTGCCTTTATTAAAGTTGATTATAGAAAACAGTTGCTCACAAATATAAATGTTGAGCCAAACATAGCAATCATTTTCACAGCCAGCCTGTGTAGTCGTGGATATTATTGCTAATGTTTAGTCTTGTGAAACTCAACCAGGCTAGTAGTATTATTCAAACGATCTTTAGCCCTTAGGCCACATTGAAGATCAATAAGTCCGAGCTGTAAATCGTTAAATGTTATGTTTTATTTAACGACGCTCGCAACTGCCGAGGTTATATCAGCACACTTAAATGCAATCGACCTGGCCCGGGATCGAACCCGCAACCTCGGGCATAGAAGGCCAGCGCTATACCAACTGCGCCAACCAGGCCCACCTGTAACTTATATGGCATTGTTTCAACTGGTGTTGAAGAATTTATTATGATAACTTTAAACTTCTTTCCAATTAAGACAAGATTTTTAGTAGGTTATTTTACGACGCTTTGTCAACAGCTTATCTTATTTAGCGTCTGAATGAGAAGAAGGTGATAATGCCGGTTAAATGAGTCCGGGGTCCAACACCGAAAGTTACTCAGCGTTTGCTCATACTGAGTTGAGGGAAAACCCCGGAAAAACCTCAACCAGGTAACTTGACCCAGGAATCGAACTCGGGCCACCTGGTTTCGCAGCTAGACGCGCTAACCGTTACTCCACAGGTGTGGACCTTAAGACAATATCTTGAAACCTAAAATTAAATTCATTTTGAATATCAATTAATATTTGCACATAATCGTTTAACATGGCTTCATCACGAGCAGTTTCTATCGTTCGAAAGTAAGCCATATTACCTTCCCGAAACTGACTTACGAAAAGTGTAAGTTTACGGCTGAAATCCCGTAATTTATTCAACATATCAACACTCAGCTGGCCTTTTCCCTGAAGACAGATATTTAAATTGTTGAAGATTAATGTATTTAGCATCCTTATGTCTGGACTCGTAATGACGCATTATATTACGTTTCTTTCTACCTTTCAAAATGTTATGGCAGATAAAGCACTGAGTATTTACTCCAGCAGGTATGAAAAAATAAGCATTTTCCCATGCAACATTGAAAGAATTTGCCTGATCACCACTTTTCCGTCTTTTAGATTCCTTCATACTGTACTGTAGCAGTAGGTAAGCAACTGGAAACAGTTACTGAGAATACGCATTGCACTCCACTAGATAGCTGAGTGGTCGTTTCCCTCTCCTCTATCTATAGCAGGTCTATGTCATTCTGACGTATCTTCCTCTCCGATTCGGCGAGCGGTAAACACAGCTCTCCCGCTCGGAAAGAGCGCGCGCGCTCGTTGAGCGCTGTTTGTGCAGGTATGGAATAGACATTTGAGTAGACAATTCACACAATTCAATTGTGAAAGAAACAACAAAATCACTAAGAGTGGTTTCATTTACTTCTGCCTGTATGGCTACTTCATTTTTATAAATAACATTTGTTGAGCATTCGCCTTCCATAAAACTTAAATTTTCATCTTTTCTTCTTCTTTTTGCATCTCTTTCGTATCTTTGCGGAGCTAGCTGAGATGAGGTAGTCTTTCTCTTGTAATCTCTTAGAAAAATACTGGGAACGGTATGCTAGTTTTGGGGGTGTCCTGATCTCGTTCCCAATAAAATGAATACCGCAAATTCTTGTTGCGGGTGTTGGTTTCCAAGGTGAACCATCAACACTTGAAATCAAGAATTAAATATCGATATGAATACATTTAAAAATAAGTATATTATTATTATTATTATTATTATTATTATTATTATTATTATTATTATTATTATTATTATTATTTATTGTTGCTAATATTATACATAATATGAATCCTATAGATTCAAAATCCCCTATATCCACTTTCACAAATTGAAGAATTTTAACAGTAACTGGTGGCCAATAAAGGGAATTTTCAACCTAACAGTGACTTTTAACAAACTATTTTCTTTAAATTTAATGACTTTTTGAATTCAGATTATATAAATCATTAGAATTAATTTTTAGCAACCAATATGTGGGCATAAATCAATTGTGAACAAAATGGTCTTTAGATGGTTTTGAATCTAGAGGATCCATATATATATATATATATATATATATATATATATATATATATGTAAAGAACTCAGTAATTATATACTTACTGGCTTTTAAGGAACCCGTAGGTTCATTGCCGCCCTCACATAATCCCGCCATTGGTCCCTATCCTGAGCAAGATTAATCCAGTCTCTACCATCATATCCTACCTCCCTCAAATCCATTTTAATATTATCTTCCCATCTACGTCTCGGCCTCCCCAAAGGTCTTTTTCCCTCCGGCCTCCCAACTAACACTCTATATGCATTTCTGGATTCGCCCATACGTGCTACATGTCCTGCCCATCTCAAACGTCTGGATTTTATGTTCCTAATTATGTCAGGTGAAGTATACAATGCGTGCAGCTCTGCGTTGTGTAACTTTCTCCATTCTCCTGTAACTTCATCCATTTTAGCCCCAGATATTTTCCTAAGAACCTTATTCTCAAAAACCCTTAATCTCTGTTCCTCTCTCAAAGTGAGAGTCCAAGTTTTACAACCATACAGAACAACCGGTAATATAACTGCTTTATAAATTCTAACTTTCAGACTTTTTGACAGAAGACTAGATGACAAAAGCTTCTCAACCGAATAACACGCATTTCCCATATTTATTCTGCGTTTAATTTCCCCCCGAGTGTCATTTATATTTGTTACTGTTGCTCCAAGATATTTGAATTTTTCCACCTCTTCGAAGGATAAATCTCCAATCAGTAATTATATACTTTTTTAAATTTAAATGATAAATTCTTGTCGTTGATAACTTAATGGTTAGTTATAAACATAATACTATATACATTCTATTTTTTATATTAGGCCTAGTATGTAATAATACTATGATTACAAGCAGTGTAGTCTTATTTACTTTCGTCTGCATACTGCTTGGATCCACAATTAGCGTCGTTGCGCTTCAGTTTTCTGTTTTGGGAATGAATAAAAGCAATATTGGTTGGTGTGTTCCTATAAGCATTACTACACTCAAGAACACAGGAATTTGAGTTACCCTTCCGCTTTTTAGGATCATCCATATTTCTAATCATTTAACCTGATATGTTAAGTATATTCATACGCTTCAAGCACAATTCTATCGCTGCTGTCCTGCAGTTAGTAACAACAGTCGCCACCAGAGGAGCTTGCACGGTGCCTATTGACATCAATCACTTTTACATTTTCGAAATGTTTACAAATATGGCAATTTTTTGTTCACTCTGTTGACCTCACTGTTGACATAAGACCAATGTTGCAAATCATGCCTGTGTGGAATATTAGTTATAAAAATTTTAGAGGTATGCATTGAGGCAAGTTTACGTTTAAGTTCCGTCTCTACTCTGTTCCCATTATTGTTGGCTACATTATTGGCACCCCCGATTATTACCACATAGTCACTCCGTACCGATTCTGGGCTACATCCTTGTAACACTGATTCAATCTGTGCTCCAGGTTTTACTATACCACAGACTTCTACATCGCTGAGAGATGAGTTGATGTTTGCTGCCATCTGTCGACCATGACTGTCACTAAACAGATGTATTCTCAACCGTTTCTTTTTTGAAACGGAAGGCGGAGTTACTTTATGTTCAAATTGATCTGTTCCTTTATTATTTTCAATATCACTTTCATTAGCCTCCAAATTGACCAGTACATTAAATCTGTTTTTTTGATTCAAATAAGCGCATGTCTGAAGATGCTGCCAACTTGCTTTTGCGGGTGTTATTTCCATTCCAAACCACTGTTGACCATTGATTTTTTTAAATCGCATCACTATTATTATTATTTCCATCTGTGATTTGAGGCTGATGATTAATTATGTTTTGAAGACTGATCTTCAAATGTTCGTTTTCACATTTTAAAGATTCCAAGTTGTAACCTGATGTGCTTTGTAATACGATTAACGCACACTCAAAAATACGTTTGAGAATTTAAAATATACATTTTTTAAATAAGAATGAGTGTTTTGACCTATTAGAGATAAAACATACTTAATAGGTCAGAATAGGATTTATCGTCAAAATAGGCATTTTAGATGCTATTAAAATATCAATTTTAGGCATAGTTTCATATGAAACGTGTATTTGCAAGTTTTTATGAACTTATCTTTTGAGGATTAAAACAGGTTTTTACCTAAAATCCGAAGTCTAGTCATCATAAGCCACTGTTCTGCGGGGTCTAATTCTTTTATTGTTTAAACTGCGACCTGAGTATTCATTTCAAAGACTTGACGAAATAAAGTTTCCACTCAAATTGTAAGACCGGAAATAATTTTCTTTTGCCAATAAAAGATACGCGTCGATATAAATAATTATTAAACATATGTAGGCCTACATGTTATTCAATATAATATAATTATGTTATCGTTAAAACCAGAAATTCGTCAAAACCAGTTTCAAGTATTAAAAACTAATTTAAACAAATGTAGATAGATAGAAAGCGAGTTTTCGTAAGGTTTAGAATCAGTGACATATTAGGTTTGATTTGTTTAGGCGTTTGGTAGACCTTGCATATACACTTTTTCTTCATGCGTTTGTTTGTTTAAACTAGTTTTAACGGATTTTGGGTTTTGACGGTAAGATATATATTGGTTGAATGAAGTGACTACCGTTCTTGGTTTCCGTCTGTATAAAGGGATGTACATTCCGAAGACATGTGTCCGAAAATGTTATATCGATTGATGTGTGTATAGACTGTATTTCTGTATTTCATGGTAATACTTGGTGTCATTAATTCCATCATCATCATCATCATCATCATCATCATCATCAACAGCACCGTGTCCACGAAAATAACAAAGCGTTACGGTTCGTGAAAATGTCCATTTAGAACCCTGAACATAACCCAACACATGAGATGGGAACATAGGAACCAATAAACGGTTGGGGCGCGGGAGGATTTTGATTTAATTTTTATATGCGGAGTCATCTTGTATGGAATGAAGCCGTGGCGTATGGAGACGTCACATTTAAGTAAGAGCCTCCTGTATCCATGCAACATTTGGACGGTAGTTCGACTCTTACTGCCTACTGTAACGTTTTAAAATTCTTTTGTCTGAACGAAAAGTTACATATTTTGTTCGAATCAAATTTATTGTTTAGTTAACTGTCCCAAGACAGGTCTGAACCTCATAAGTAACACCAATAACGTATCACTCGTGAGGTAACTAAGCCAGAAGATAATAGGCCAGTTCCTTTCCCTCTCCATTGCATACACCGCTGACCAGACACATTACACTTATCAATCTTCAGATACAACAAGCCAGAACCTCAATCACAGGTGATCAAATTTATACAAATTTAAAGGACGTAACTAAAATTCTTTCAATAATTTATTATCATAATACACTACTACCTTAAACTGATTGAGCATATTGGAATTAAATCAACGGCTTTCCCAAAACACGCTAAGAAATGTTTCATGTAAAACAGTTTTTATCTCAAAAAGGAAGGAAAAACGAACAAAATTTATATTTAACTTTTTGTTCGAAATATCTCAAAGAATAACCCCCCTGAAATTAATGGCATTACTTACGGTTCACACTGTATATTTTCTTTATTTAATTTAATGCTCAAGACTTTGATACAAAATTGTCATTAGTCTTCTGGCTTTCTAGTACAGCTGTTCGTCTTATTTGGTCCAGTGTTTCTGCAGTGCGGTGCACGTCCTTAGGTGAGCCAAGCCCATGATGGTGTTTCTTCCGCACAGCATACAATTAGGAAAGTTTGTTATCTTCAGGCGATATACATGGTGATGATCCTGAATGCTGCTGCAATTTCACTGCGTGATAACTCTGATATTACATTTTTGTTTCTGAGTAGTTCTTTCCATGACTTCTCACTGCTCAGTCGTTTGATGGTCTCGGATCTCTCTGTCCTGAACGATACTTTATCATTTTCATTGAGTGAAATGATAGAGTTGATTTTTTTACATTTACTAGTGTTGCCCCCTTTTTTGCTAAATAATTAGCTTCATCATTTCCAGTTAGTCCCACATGAGATGGAATCCATTGCATTGTGGTTTCTTTTTCACATTATTGCAGTTTTCCGAATAACTGTTTTATTTTTAATATTCGTGAAGATATTGAATATTTGCAGTTTATCATAGCTTGAATTGTCGAAATTGAACCATACAATATAACGACCTTTTAAATGAATGCATCCTAGCAGTTAGTTGGGATAGAGCGTATGTATTGCTTCTATCTCTCCGTCGAAGTTGGTTAAAATTTCCAGCTGAGACATACGAGTAGAATTTAAGAAGTTTACAATATAAATTACTCCGACACCACCATATTTACTATTTTGCATTCGTGAACCATCTGTGAAAACATGAAGCCATTTGTATAACAACCTGTATTGTGATTTCAAATATTTTCATGTTGTTTTTTTTCTTTCTTCAATTATAGATTTTATTTTTAATTGTCCGTTAGATAAGTATTGTCCAATGGTATCTGAGTGGAGTTCTGTCTTTAGAAAACCTAGGTCTAATAATAAAATTATTCAAAAGCTTGATAACACTGCACAATTTTAGTATAGGAGGATTTTTATTGGATATTGTGGTGAAACCTGTTTTGTTACCATTTGGTATATTCTCCATCTGCCTTCTGAATTTCACACTTCCAATTAATTGATTATCAGTTTTAATAGGTATATTTTGACAATGAATTGCTGTACAGGTTTTATTTGGAATATAGAAACCAATCAAGAATTATTTAAGGAATAAATTTTCTATCACATCTCTTATGTTGATAGGCTTACATATTGTGCTACTGAACTACCTAGGAATTCCTCGAGAAGGTTTTTCTAAAAAAATAAGTAATCTACTTTGACCTATTTGATTTAGCACATTCGCTGGAGGTGGAAAAGGCAATCCTTTTGCATTTTAAAATACGGGGTTTGATGATAGGTAGACACTACTGAAAATGTTCCAACCACTTATTTTGTAAATCTAAGTTTTTTTTACGAGTTCCCTAACACGTTTCTATTTCTCACATCTTCATTGTTACATATTACAAAATTATTGTGTAAATAAAATTATAACTGGGTCAACCCGAAAAGTCAAGATAAGCAGGGCGGGTGTGACCAGAAAATATAATTGCTCCTGTTTCTTTTATGACTGTTTTAGTAATTAACATCAGGTTCATGAATGTATTATGCCATGACTTTGTCATTATTTATTATGACATTATGGCTGAAAATGGAAAGAAAGATTATATTCTCAACAAAAATATCTTTCGTAGCATAAACAAAACAAACTTACAGGCGTCTGCCTTAAAAATTAAAACAATTAAAAGTTAAAAAAAAAAAAAACAAAACAAAACAAAAAGCCACGATTCAATATTTAGTCCATCTTCCTCCCATCTCGATCATATCTTGCAGTCAAGTGGGCATGGAATCGACTAGTGTTTTCAAATACCGACTGTTCTCAGCCATGGCATCCCAGGCATCCTGGACGAGATTCCACAAATCATCAGGACGTCTTGAAGGGGGATTGGCAGTGGCGGTTCCTCGGGGAAGGGAAGGGAGGAACGTCCTCCTCACATTTTTCTTCTTTTGAAAATAAACACCAAATAAAATATCTGCCTTGAAATTCAAGGAAGATTCGATAATTTTTAAGTTCACAGCTATAAGAAAACCTCGGTTGATCGAGTTTTAAATGATGCGCGCTCATGTGCTGCTAGAAAACTGTGAGAAAGATGCGAGATTATTTGTGTGGAGGAAAGTCAATCCATTCCTCCTTTACTGCAGTAAGCACACGCAGATAACAGCGCACCAGCGGCCAGAGAAAGAAGCAGAGTTTTAAAGCGAGTAAATGAACGGAGAGGGAGGAGATCCTCCTCTGAATCAGCGCATGGGCGGGAAATAGAAACCGACTGGTCGTGCAGCAAGCTCGCTACCGCTGCCATCTAACGCTGCTGCATTCAACGAGACTATAACACATCTAGGAGGAGGCACAATAAAAACAGTTTTAACGCAACGCTATGAAAGACACCATGTAAACTTTTTTTTAAATTATAAATCAAAAATATTATTTATTGCCTTTATATAGGCTAAGCTACTATTCATGGTTTGAAACTTTCAAGGATATTTGAAAGTTAAAGTCGGGTTTATATAAAACAAAGAGGAAGTAGTTCTACGTTAGTATCGCAGATCTTTTTGGCCCCTGAAATTCACTTCCATTCATTGTGTACTAGACAGGGCAACAGCCAAGTTGTCAGTTTTGTACAAATATATTTGAAATTGAAAGTAGTACTCCATACTACATGATTTTTTAACATAAAAAATTAATTGGCCACCAGCAACTTTGAACAATAATGGTATAGTACGTCCGCTCAAATGAGAGCCACTTGCACCTACCTTGAGCGGGAGGCGTCAGGTGTTTCAGTCTTGAAGCACGCGGCTGGTTGTTGGTACGCCAGCGCTGTTGACAGATCTAAGTCGGTGCTCCGAGAACAAGTTCATATAACTTAGTATTTGGTATCAGACGAGCCCGGAAGTATAATACAGTTAGCTCAGAACGAGGCAGAAGACCGTAAATGTATTTTGTGGCTTTTGTGTTCCATATAATATAAATAAAAAATAAAATAGCTCCAACGTCAAACTTCTCAATGCAATGCGTAATAAAACATAAGCTACCTAATATGAGTTACCGTATCAAAGAAATACTTTAATAGAACTATTACATTTAATGGGGTTTAAATATAAAATTCATGGATCTCAACGAGCGGCAATGAAATCATTACACGGATGTGACGTTCTTCGTATTTACGGAATAGAGAGTATTATCGACAACTGGGTTATGAAGAAGTATACTTAGACGAACATGGTATGATACCCATGACAGAATAAAGTGTCGTTGGTCAGATGGGTCAAGTTATTGTGACGACAATTTTTCTTCAGGTAAAAAAAAAACGAATGGTAATTTTACATGCGAGGGGAAGAAATGGTTTCATTCCAGGAGCATTATTCGTTACCCACCGAAGTATGTTTGATGTCCCGGCTGGTTATCGTGGGACTATGAATTCTAAAATCTTTGAAGAATGGTTCGAGAAATGTTTGCTAAAACGACTGGAAGAACGGTCTGTCATCATTATGGATAATGCCCCATACCATTCCCGTATTGTGAATCCTGTACCTACCACTAGATCAACAATAGATGTAATTAAAACGTGAAAATAACATCCCTTTGCCCACTCCAGTCCCAACAACAAAGTTACATCTGCTACAAGAGATAAAACGTAGCCATTACAGAAAAAAGATGTATGTAATTGACGAACTATCATCAAAATACGGCCATGTTGTACTACGACTGCTCCCCCTACCATTGCCATAGAATTAGTTTAGTCGGAACTGAGGAGAAATGTCCGGTCAGAAAATGCATTGGGAAATAAAATTGTTGAAGAAGTACGCGATTTAATAGTAACTGTGATGGACGACATTAACAATAAAAAGCATTGAGTAAAGTATATTGAGCATGTAAAGACAAAAGAAAGTGATTATCGCTCCTTAGAAGCTAGCTTGGAATCTTGTGTAATTGATTTAAATAGTGACTCAACAGACTTTGAATAGGAGGTATTCGCGTTTTATTTCTGTATTTACAAGACGCACACGAAGGTTCACTCGTCTTCAGAATGGAGAGATGGCAACGCAGCGTTGTTTACATGGAACCTGCTCGGAGTCGCGTGCCTACTTGCTTCCTGCGGTAAGTGTGTCCAATCGCACTTTCGAAGTGGCTCTCATTTGAGCGGACGTACTATAGTACCTATGACTTTACAAGAACTGATTTTCTTGAAAAGCATGTGATACTGAACTTTTAAAATGTACATGTGGCAACACAGACCACGTAGGTGGGTGCAGTGTTCTTGCTTTCATTAGATTCTTTCCCATTCCCATTTCCGCGGTTCCGATTACGTATTAGTAGCTATAGTGTCTTCCAACACGTGTGTTGCTGTAGTGTGCTCGAAAAATGCTGCGAGGTGAATTTCCTTGTAATTGTTATTCAACAATGAATGGAAGTGAAAACATTACATATTTTTTAAAATTTAGGAAACTCATTTTACAAGAATAGATTATTGCTATACAGAAGGGAAGACAAACCCCAACACTACCTGGTCTTATATATATGCATGTTGGCTAATTTGTAGCATGTTTCATTCAAGAAGGTGTCATTTCGTCCTGTTACCCTCTTTCCTCCTCTTAAGAAATACGCAGGAGCCGCCACTGGGGATTGGGCCAATTTTTCCGCATATGCTTTTTTACTTGTGCCCACATATTCTCCAAAGGGTTCAAGTCCGGAGAGCGACGAGGCCATTCTATCAATTCGATATCCTGTCTCCTCGCAAACCAGTCCCGAATCAATTGAGATGTGTGGACTGGATGATTATCCTGCTGAAATTGAAGAATTCCAGCAGGATATGACCTAGTATAAAGAACCATACAGAATTCCAGAAACCGTTGATATTTGTGCTGGTTAAATTTCCCGCGAACATGATGGATTGTGCCCACTCCACGACGAGAAATCCACTCCCAACACGACATATACTCTACCACTGCGGTCACGCATGGCAGCATATCTGTGGTCGAATCGGGTACCAGGAGGACGATATACAAGAGTGGGTCCTTCCTTTGCAGTAGAAAAGGTGACTTCATCAGAAAAAATTACCCTTTTCCAATCCCGATCACCATTTCCCACTGCAAAGACTAAACGCTCCTCTATACGCTCCTCCTTATGAACTTCCCTAGGAATAGCACGTCGAGATGTCAAATTGACGGCCCTTAAACGATTTCTCACGGTCTGGTCGTGCCCAGGGAAATTAACAACTGCCTTCAAAGTAGCAGCGGTATGAAAGGGATTCCTTTCAACCTCTGCCACTAATCTGGCGTCCTGTTGTGGTGTTGAAATTTTTCTTCTATCACTCCCAGCTTTCCGACCAAAAATTGTCGAGCGTTGATAATTTTACACTCATCTCCGGGCTGTCCTTTCTTAAACGTTGAAACGCCTACCTGCCTCGGATGCCGAAAAACCAAGATGAATCACAGCCCGTATAATACTTTCTTTCGTTCCTGCACCTCTTTGTGGAGCCATGTCAGTCAAAGTCGCAGGCAGAAATGGCGTCGTGCTTTCCTCAGAGAATTAGCCTCTACCTAGGTCTTAAAATAACAGCAAAACATTAATTATACTAAAAATATATATTCTTCAATTAGGGAATAATATAAATACTTGTTAGAGTCTTATTAATAACTATATCATTTTCAAACATAAAGTCCACAGAGTTAAGAAGAATTTAATTATTTTATAATCTCGACCTCAGTGTCGTAATTTGTTTTCGAAAGATCTGTATTGAACTGTATCCACACTATACGTCCTTAACCATTGCTGCAGTTACCACTGCTGCTGTTGCAGCTGGTATTACAACTACAAATATTATTGTCATAAACGTAACCTTTTTATATCATTATTAAATATTCAGAATATAATCTAAATGAATGTTCAGTTGTAGTATTTCTGACAATGCGTTGAATTATGTTAATACCAGGTAAATGACATAGCTCAGTCGGAAGAACGTAGGAACGTCGGACGTCGGAGTTCAAATGTTAACGTATCAGGCTCAAATCTTCGTGACTCCTTTCCAATTTATTATGTTACAGGATAGTATAATGTAATAATATAACAATATAAGAAGAAAAAACACTCGTATTAGGCAGCTGTATTGTTCTAAACCTAACATTAAATTTATATTACTTATATTGCTAACGAACGATAACAGAATACAAATGATAATTTGAATATTACTTATATCGCTAACGAACGATAACAGAATAGAAATTATAATAAATTTTGAATATTACTTATATCGCTAACGAATGATAACAGATTATAAATGATAATTTGAATATTATTCATGTCGCTAAAGAACGATAACAGAATATAACAAATTATAACTTGAATATTATTTATATCGCTAAAGAAACAATAAAATATAAATAACTTTAATACTTCGAAATTTTCTCGGGCTTCCAGCCAGGTCATAAGTTGGTGATCCACCGACGTTTCGAGGATGTTCATCTTCCTCATCTTTAGGGTTAAGTGATATCTGAGGGAAATCGAAAAAATCGAAAATCAAAGGAGAATTGGGAGGAAAATTTAAAAGGTACGCAAAACGCGTCCTTGCAAGTGTTTGGGGGCTGTACAAAACTAAATATGTGAGCTCCAAGCTTGTTGGCCACTAGTCTCACTCCGGGTTACGCTGCTCCCATGAAGGAGCTCTAGAAAATTTTGAAGGGGAAGCCGAAATTGGACGTAACTTCTTAGGTACCACATACGCGAGGGGGGCTGACATTGATCAATTGATCACGGAACGGGGCGAGGAGGAGTTGGCTGGTGTTTGCCGTTAGGATGGCAAGACGCCGTCATCTGTTGTTCGATGACAAAGCATGTGAAGGCCGTCGGAAGAAGCGCCGTGTAATCTAATCTGCAATTTGAGAGGTCCCTGTCCTTTCAATTTGCTACTTATTGAGTGACCTCGTATATTTAATAGACTGTTTATATTATCTGAACTAGGGCATACATCGTTTATAATAAGGGTGGAATATATATGGGGAAGGGCATATAGGTCCGTGGCCCATTTCTTATAGGGCTCATCCCGACATTTGTCTTACGCCTGAGGAAAACCACGGAATACCTTAGGCGAGATGAGTTGTCTCTTGTATAAGAGACTAGCCAATTTGGCTATTATGTAGGAGGTGATTCTTGTCATGAGCCTTGTTGAATCGTCTCAATTTTGAGACAAGCCATTTGGCTGTATGATGGCTCAATTACGAAGAGGGGGGAGAGATGTAATTAGTTAATTGATTTAAAGTAATTAGGGAGATTAATGGGGTATGAGTGCAGGTCCGTGGCCCATTTCTTTTAGGGCTCATCCCGACATTTGTCTTAGCGCCTTAGGAAAACCTTAGGCAGGATGAGTTGTCTCAGTATCAGAGACTAGCCAGTTGGCTCTTAGGTTGAATGACTCTATGAATCGATGGATATATACTAGCCAATTGGCTCTATGATAGTTCCATCGATCAACAAAAGTAGATATTGTTAGGGAGGGATTTTGTTTAGCCCAGTTAAGACAAGGTCATTTTAAAGCGGTTGCACTATCCAAGGAGTCTCATGGAGTTGAGACGTGGCTACCAAAACCTGGGAGTAACGCCAGCCTCCCTGTCCTCCTGTCTCAATAGTATAGCTAATGGACCTGTCTGGTGTCTACGCCGTAACCTAGGATCATACTGGCCGAGGCCAGATATGAGCGGGTTGGGGTTAGCACGAGCTTCCGCATACAGGTTCCTAGCCAGTCGAGCAATGAACTCGTCTATGGTTGGCAACTCTAGTTCATCATGGAACTTTCTTCTCGAGGCGACTCGGGGGAGATGGGTAATGAGTCGAATCACCTGGTTTTGGACAACTTGGAGTTTACGGAGATGGGACACTGCCGCAAACCCCCATGCGGGTGCGGCATAGGTAATGACAGAGCGAATGAGGGCCTTATACATGGTAAGTCCTACCCTCAGGTTGTCAGGAGTTAAGGCCGCCAGAATGGGATAGTGTCTAACTATCAGCCCGTTGGCCTTACGAAGAAGGGATTGGATGTGATCTCGGAAGTTGAGATGAGAGTCCATAATGATCCCTAAATATTTAATTTGGTTCATCCACGGCATTTCTCGTCCGAAAAGTGTGGGTGGTGGTGGTATGTATTCGAGCCTCGCTCTTAGTGAAAAGAGTATGGCCTGACATTTGTCTACATTGACCTTGATTCTCCAGTCGTGGAACCACGGCTGGAGGTGATCTAAGATCGACTGTAATCTACGGGACGCTAATCTATAGGTTTTGCCCATCGCCAAGAGGGCAGTGTCGTCTGCATAGATATACAGATGACTACTTCTGCCGTGGATATAGCGAAACGGGAGGTCATTAATGAATATATTGAAAAGTATGGGCCCGATAATGGAACCCTGTGGGACTCCTGCGTGAATTTCACGGGGGGTGGAGAAACTAGTGCCTACACGGGTTTTGAATGTACGGCCTCGGAGGTAGTTAGAAATGAGGCGTATCATTCCATCTGGGACTCCCATGCCCAGTAACTTAACGAGGAGTCCCTCATGCCAAACCTTGTCGAATGCTCGCTCGATGTCCAGGTAAGCTGCAGCTACTACACGCTTCGTGCTCATAGCCAAGTAATGTCCTCCGTCATGCGGAGTGCCTGGAGTGTAGTGGAACGACCAGGGTGAAAACCGAATTGCTCGTTCCTGATTTGGGGCAATACTACTTCAGTGAGGCGTCTATGTATGACCCGCTCCGCCAGTTTGCTGAGACAACTGAGGAGACTAATAGGCCTATAGTTGCTTGGATTCGTCTTATCCTTTCCGGGCTTTGGAAGGAGAACTACGTGAGGTTCTTTCCAGGGAATGGGATAGTGACCGGAAACCAAGATGTTATTAATTATCTCTGCTATGCGCTTCATAGCTGACCTTGGGAGATGCTGCAATATAATTCCTTGGATACCGTCGGCTCCTGCGGCCTTATGAGGGCCGAGGCGACGAATGAAATGGGCGACCTCGTGGGTGTTCGTAAGTCGTATCCCATTTTCCGGCTCCCTGCTAAGGAGGTCTCGAACCGATTCCTCAACAGCTCTGATATGGGGCAAGTTTAAATTTTGTTCCACGGGTTGAAAAGTGGTCTCTAGAACGTCTGCCAGTGCGGTAGCCTTCTCCTCAGGAGTAAAGGCCGTGACATCTGGACCGACTACTAATGGGTGAATAGATTGAGACGGATTGGACAGAGCTCGAGATACACGCCAGACATCTGACATGTTTCTGCTGTCCATCGTCTCAACCTTGGATTTCCAAGCATCCACGACCGTCTCGTGGACCGCCTCACTGATCCGCCTGCGCAAGCGGTTCATTTCTATTCTATGTTGATCTAACCTAGTACGCTTCCACAATGTTCTTGCTCTATTGCGGGCGATCTTTAGGTCTCTAATATAGGCTGGGAGCTGCATCCGTCCCGGTTGTGAAGACCGTTTCGGTATTGCGGCAGCCATTGCCTTCTTTATGCACTCCGTCAGGTCGCTAACTGACCTATCTATCCCTGCCGGAGTGACTTCAGGGTGGAGTGGTGGAAGCGTAGCGGCTACCTGGTCTTGAAAGAACACCCAGTCTGCCGCCTTGTAGTTGAATTTCTCAGCGGTTGGGGAGAGTTCGACTGGGTGCATGATCTCCATTATCACCGGTAGGTGGTCGGACGGAAGATCATCCAGGGTTGTTAGTCTCGCTCTAGTTGTGAGACCTTTCACCAGAGCGATGTCTAATATGTCAGGCAGTTGATTTGCAGCATCCGGTACGTGTGTGGGTTCCCTAGGGGCCATCACGACGTATCCGTTTCCTGTAGAATTAAGAAAAAGCCTATCGCCCTGCCGATTGGGGCGTTGACAGTTCCAGCTAGCGTGCTTCGCATTGAGGTCGCCGGCGACTACGAATCTATCGGATAGACTGGTCACTATATCTAAATCGCGTTCATCTAGTATGCCCGGAGGACTGTAGGCAGCCATAAGCAGAAAGGGGAGTCTGCCTATGTAGGCTCTAATAGCCACTGCCTCTAATGCCGCTAGCTGGGGAAGGAGATACTCACAGTGCGCGATCGTAGAACGAACGAACACCGCTACACCTCCGCCTCTTCTACCCGCTCTATCTTGTCTATAGACTTTAAACCCCGCGCATCTTAAATTTACTTGGGGTGTCAGGAACGTTTCTGTTATAAATGCAACGTCTATATTATTAGCGTCTAGGAAAGCCCTGAACTCATGTCTAAGGCCCCTGGCATTCCATATACACATCCTAGCAACTCCGTCACTTCGTCTGGCCATTGAGAGAAACGAGGGAGGTTAGGAGCTTAAATATCTCCGGGAGGGCAGACATAGGATTCTCCATAAGGAGAACTATCACTCTGGTTAATCCTTCTAGGATTGGGGCGAGCGGGAGGTTAGGGTTTGCTAATTGCAACGCCTCGGCAAAGTGCTGAACTTGGTCCAAGGTCGCGCCTTGACCGGTGGGGCCTTTCGAGGTGCTTGCAATAGCTTCCTGCTGGGCCGGTGGGACAGGGGCGGAGATGGACTCTACCGTGGTAGCCTTGGTGGCTTTTCTGCTGCCCCTGTTGCGCTTAGGGCGCTGAGAAAGGGGTCCTACATTATTGGCAGCAGTTTGGGGGGCTGTCGCTGCCACGGTGGACCACAGAGGCGCGGCAACGGGCACTTCCAAAAGCGAAGGGATGGTCGCCTGCTGCTGCTGTTGGCGGACCGGCCCGAGTTCCGTGCGTCGCTCCGCACGGGGCCCCTGCACAGGTGCGCGAGCCTGTGGCTGCTGTTCTCGGAACAGCTGCTGCTGCCTCGCAGCTCGCTCCACACGCTGCTGCCGGAGCCACTCGTATTGTAGCGTCCGCTGTTCCTCGAGCTCTGCCCTCCTCCGTCGGGCAGCCCTGCTCGTTCCTTCCGTGGCATCTCTAACCTGTAGTGCCACGGGACACCCTCCATAATTGGCGGTGTGAGCGCCAGTACAGAGTGCGCATGTAGCGGGGACATCGTGCGGCTTGCGACAATCTTTAGTCTTATGGGGGCGTGCACAAGCTCGACACATAGGCTGCGCTTTGCAGCTAGCCTGCGTGTGGTAGTACCACTGGCAGTTGCTGCACTGAGGCGGGCGCTTGCTGGGGACGTAGTCCTCAACTGTTACCCTCATCAGGCAGCACTGACGCAAGGCTCTCATTCTATCCCGGGTTTCGGGGGAATTCTCCACATCGACAATGACCATTGGGAGTTTGGCCTTTGTCCTTGATGAGTGCATCCTCGTCACACGCCGGACGATTATGCTTTGGAATTCCAGGTCGCCCTGGATGTCCTCCTCATCTGTGTGAATATCTATTCCTCTTAGAACGAATCGCAGAGGCTTGTCGTTCTTGGGGCGCAGCAAGTTGTACGCTACTCCCCGTTCGGTCAGGAACCTGCAAAGATTTGCGTAGTCCCTTTCGCAAACAGTTTTCACGGCCGTCCCGCCGCGCGCTTTGTACGAGCATAAGCCCAACGGTTCGTATTCGGCCTTGAACTCTAAGTTTAGTCGGCCCAGCGAGCCAGTGAAGCCTGGCGTAATAATAACGGGTGGGATATCACCACGTCGCCTAGTGAGGGCAGTCTCAACATCATCTTCCTCGTCCTCACTCTCCGACACGTGAGTACGAGCTGGGGAAGGGGGGCGGGGAACTGCCTCATCTACCTCAGGGGCAGCAGCCGTCTCCTGTGGGGCCTCAGGTTCGGCGGGGGGTGCTGCCTCCTCGGTCACGACTTGAAGAGTCGCCGCCTCCAATTGCTCCAAGGTAGAGAGAGCCGATCTCTCTTCCTTGGTGAGCTCACTAGCGGAAGGAATGCCGCCCTGCTCAGTCTTAGCTGAGCCCTTCTTCTTCTTCTTTTTGGCCTTAATGACCTGAAGTGCGCCGGACCCAGATGGAATCGGCGGCACTTCATCAGCCAAGACCGTAACACCACGGCTATTCAGTCCGCTAGGACCGGGCAAGTCAATACGTGTCACCTCAGTGACCTTGGGAGCTATCTTGGGAGGGGTGGGCTTTCTCGGGAGTCCTGAAGGGACTGGGATGGTGGTAGGGGGACGAAGCTCAAGGATCTCCGCAACGGGGACCGGGACAGGCGGCGTCCGTACAGGACCAGCCGATCGCAGGTTCCGACGCCTGGGCGGAGGAGTAATCTGCGCGGGACGCGACACGCGCAAGTAGGAGGTGGTGGGCCCTGTCTGGCTAGTGCAAACTAGCAACCGCTTTACGCCACCTGCAGTAGAATGGCTCGTGGCCTTGTTGCTCTTAACTGGAGCCATTCGAATTACAGATTCGATCCTGTCAGGGGGGAGACCTAAGCGGCACTCTGTCCGCAGTGCAAGAGCCTGCTAGGCCCCTTTCCCACTAAGGGTGGAAGCCCAGCAGTTACGCCCGACCGGTCGCCGAAGCCTAGCCCGGTTAGCCGATCGCAACAAGCGTTGCGGAGCCCGCCGGTTTGGTTCGCTAATTTCGTTGGCCCTGATAAGGGCCGGACGAAATTTTGCGTAGCCCTCAGAAGGGCCGGGCAATAGTAGAAGAGTGGAGGGCGGAAAGCAAATTAGCCCGAAGGCCCTGCCTTTGGGCAGTCACTCCGGCACGAAGGCACAGAGTCTCTCCCTAGCAGGAAGCCTGCCTAGGGGCCGAGGACGGCTAGGGGTCTCCTCGAGAGAGGACCCAATCCCCGACCGGGATCCGCCTGGCCTAGGGAAGTTAGTGCGCACAGCCCTCCGTAGGCTGCGCGGCTTTCTTCGCGCTGAGCGCCGGTGCGGCAATGGAACCAATAGGCTGCTCTTTAAGAAGTGCCGATTACGTAGGTGTCCGCCGCCTGGCCGACAGAAGTACGATGCTCGGCGCCTCGAGCCTCCCTGGCCGAGAGCTGCTTGGCTGCTGTAGAACTGAGGAATCTGGTTGGTTGTCCGCTGTAGCTGCTTTCGCCGATGCGCCAATCAGAAGTTCTCAGGACACGTCTTGCTCCTTTCACGTCCAAGAAAGAAGTCCTCGTCTTCATATCTGAGGGTACCTAGCTCCTTAATATATAGTGCCAGAGGGAGTCAGCCGAGGAGCTGTGCGCCGATTGGCTGTTATTAGTGCGGACCGCGGCGAGAACGTTGCCGACGTATCGTCTTGCTTTGTGCTTTCCGGCTGAATGACCTTGGGTCTCACGGTGGGCTCGGCGGACGAGTTCTCCGCTGATGACGGCCCGTCGTCCGGGCGGTGAAAAATTTAATAGCCGGTGACCATGCCGCGCTTAGTTGGAGACCCGAGTCCCGGTTCAGGTTACCGCGTTCCGCCGCTATGGCCAGGGTTTCTTTTACTCTTCTATCCCAATAGCCCGCACACTTTACCAGGACCTCGGTGTTATTGAAATTAGCCCTATGGCTTTTTTCAATGCAATGTTCAGCCAATCCGGATTTTTCGGGCTGCATTAATCTGATGCTTCTTTGATGTTCCGAAAGACGAGTCGCTATTGTGCGTCCAGTCTGTCCAATGTAAGCTGCATCACATTCACACGGGATGCGGTAGATCCCTGGTACTCTGAGGCCTAGATCGTCTTTTACTGATCTGACCTTGTTCCTGATTTTTGGCGGAGGTTTGTGGATTGTTTTTATTCCATGCTTGTGGAGCAGTCTGCTTATCTTTCCCGACAACTTCCCTGTGAATGGTAGACAGGCTGTGGCTGGTTTTTCCGCTTCTAGTGAGTCCGTGATGGGCTGCTGCTGCTTCTTGTGTCTTGCTCTATTCAAAGAGGCCGTGATGTCTTTAGCCAAATATCCATTCTGCTGGAGGGTGAGCTTCAGGTGTTGAAATTCAGTGTCTAATTGCTCCGGGTCCGATATAGAGACTGCTCTATGGGCCAGTGTGTTAAGAATGCCCATCCGCTGCGCTTTGTGATGGAAACTATTCGCGTTCAGGTACAAATTGGTGTGTGTGGGTTTACGGTATACCGCATGGCCCAGAGATCCGTTGTTATTTCTGGAGATAAGGATGTCCAGAAATGGGAGTTTACCGTTCGTTTCAACCTCCATAGTGAACTGGATCTGGGGTCGTAGACTGTTTATATGCCTGAGAGAATCTGGTAATGTGTCTTGTCCATGAGGCCAGATGACGAACGTATCGTCTACGTATCTGAAGAAATGTGTAGGCTTTAATGGCGCTGTAGCTAGTATTTCATGCTCCAGATGCTCCATATAGTAGTTGGCGATGGCTGGTGAATGCGGAGAACCCATGGCGACTCCGTCTATCTGTTCATAGTAGGTGTTGTTCTGTAGAAAATATGTGGAGGTGAGCGTGTGGCGGAACAATTCCGTGATGTCAGGTGGAAATTGATCGGAAAGCAGTAGCATGGCTTCCGAGAGTGGAACCCTGGTGAAGAGGGACACTACATCGAAGCTGACTAGAAGGTCGGACGGTTTCACTTTGATGTTGTCGAGGATCTGTACAAATTGTGTAGAGTTCTTCACATGATGTACGCACCCACCCACCAGTGGTTGCAGCAGGTTGGTGAGATAGCGGGCCAAGCGGTACGTAGGGCTGCCAATCGCATCCACTATAGGCCTTAGCGGTACCTCCGGCTTATGTATCTTGGGTAGACCATATAACCTGGGTGGTATACTGCCTGACGGTGAAACCGCTTACTCTCGGCGCGGAGACTGGATTTCTTGATTAGCTGGTTGGTGCGTCTCTCTACTGAGCTGGTGGGATCTTTCTGGAGAATCTTATAGGCCGGATCGTTCAGCAGTTGATCGATCTTCTCCTGATACTGCGTTGAGGAAAGGATGACTGTGGCGTTTCCCTTATCCGCTGGCAGAACGACTAAGTTGTCGTTCTTCCCAAGTATCTGCAAGGCTCTATTCTCCTCTCGGCTGATGTTGGGCTTAGGAATGGTGGCTTTGGTAACAGCCCTGGCAACGTCTCTGCGTATTTCTTCCGCGCTCTCTGGTGGGAGCTGGTGGATAGCGCCTTCAATACTGCTAATGATGTCTGCGGCCGGAATTTTCTTTGGAGCGGGAGCGAAGTTGAGACCCCTGGCAAGTACTGATGTGGTGGCCTCATCCAGCTGCTGGTCCGTGAGGTTGATTATGATGCGGCTGGTCTCTAATGGCGGAACTGACTCTGTAGATTTGATTAGGCCTTCGAATTTCTTGGTGTGTCGTTTCGTGTATCGCAGAAGAGATGCCATGCCTTGTGTGAACGAGGACTGATCCACCCTGTCCCAATCCATAGGTGAAAGTCTACTCGAGAGAGCCAGACAGGATTCTAACAGTTTTTGGTCGATTACTGACAGCTCGAACCGGAGATGTTTAATCCGTTCTCTAACCAGCGCTAGGTTAGTGCGTCTCAATATCTTGGCCGTTGTAGTGTTCTTGACTGGATAGCGGAGTCTGACTAACTTCGGTGTGACTTCCTTGTCTCTGCATCTTGTTAGAAAGGCCAAGGAGCTAAGTAATTTCCCCTTCATCTATAAATAACTCTTTTATATTTTGTCGGATATAACTTATTAAAAAAGCAAGGAATGCCATCTTATTTATATTACATACTGTATGTGCATAAGAATTATGTACCATCACTCCGCAAGCAATGATAATATTTTTATGTAAAATAACAATACAATATGTAAAGAAATCCACTCACAAAAAATATGTCGTTTTTTTAAATTTGCATTAAGTTATTATGTTTATTTTTTAGGTCTTCACGTTACCTATTGTTTGCAATGTATTAGGTACCGGTACTTTTTATAATTGATAGCATTCCCTTCATTAATTGAAGAATGAATTCAATGTAATTTGGCTACCTTTGCGCATTATATTTTGTCTGATTACGTAATATGTCCTGTGGTCTAGAAGTACCGGTAATATAATTTTCGATTCTCTAAAACTTAACAACAGGTCTATACTGATTATCACATATTTATTTCACTTAAGAATTTGAGTATAATAAGAACTTATGTAATCAAGATGCATATATTTATGTTTTATGATCTAAGAGTAATGTATGTTAATATAAATTTCGATTCTCTGAAATCTAACAATTTGCTGATTATCGTAAAATTATACATTCTGTAATGTGTATTGTGTATGCTTATTTATGGATATATGAGCATGTATTCTCTAAATCACTGCATACGTATTTTCTTTCCTTTAATGCTCTGACGCATATCAATGAAACTTTGAATATGTTTATTTCATCTTAATTTTTACGGTAAACGTCGACAATGGTCATAATCTGTCAATTTTAGATCATCACAGCGTTAAATTGCGTGATTTACGTACTGCTACTATGCGTCTGCTCTCCAACAACATGGCAGCAGCGCAGGGGGTGACCAGTAATGAAACTGAATAGAAGAAAAAAATAATCACAACTGCGATTAAACTCTTAACTGTAATTACACACAAAATTAAAAAGAAAAAAAAAACATGACATATATATAAACATACTGAGTTAAGAATACGACATTGTTAAAGTGACAAAAAATAAAGAACAAGAATTTATATTGTGATTATAGCCAGTTTAAAAAAACAGTTCAAGAATTTATTTTTTGAATAATGTATTTTGGATAATTTCAGTTTAGGATTCCTCTTTATAAAGTAATTTTATACAATCTTGGACCGTAATTAGAACTGTTCCTTAGACCTGCTTCAGCCTTACATTTTGGTTCAGTGAGAGGGAGCGAAATATTGTATCTTCTTCTGTTGTGGCCATGATGGGATGATATAAATTTAGTTTGATATTTATGGTAGAAATTCAAAATAGTGTAGCCTACATATAAATTTGCTTGATATTCAAAACATTAAATTCCTTATACAGTATATAAGATGAGTTGGTTAATCAAGCTTTCTTTTTGAACATACTGTATTTTAATAATTCTTTTATGTAATATTAATGGGCGAATGGTACTCTGCGATAATCAACCCATCCTATAATTCCATTCTCATACTGTATTATAGACTGAACTCCATCCTATAATTCCATACTCATACTGTATTATAGACTGAACTAGGCTAAAAATATTGTTCTCAGTAGTGCTACTGGCATGAAGCGACGCAGTTGAACAAATTTCTATAGAGTTTTACGTAATTTAAGACTTAAGTAGTTAATATGAAAATTCCATTTTAAGTTTTGATCGATGAAGATACCTAAATAGATGTATTTCACATGGGTTGATGGGCGTAGTGTAGGACAATTGCATTTATTATAGATATTTGTACAATTATTGCTATGAATTTTTAAATTATAATTGTTTTCTACTATAGGAAGTCATATTTCGTTTAATGTAAAGGGATTGAAAGTTACTTTTATCTATGTTGAGTGTTAGCAGATTAAAATCTAACCATTTTTAATCGAATTTAAACCAATATTAGTCTTTTTAAAAATGTGTTCGCAGCAGCATCCAGTAAATAAGACAACAGTATCGTCTGCAAATGAATAAATATTACCTTTAGTAATGTTAGCATCTAAAACTAACAAATCATTTATGTAAATGCTGGACAACACAGGACTCAATACGGGTCCCTGAGGGTTGCCGATATTGACAATTCCTGTTTCATTTATCGCATTATTTACTTTCGTATGTTAGTATCTATCACATAAATAAGATCGAAACAGGTCTGAGGGAGTACCTCTAATTCCAATGTTTTCCAGCTTAAAAAATGTATCATGGCTAACAGTATCGAAAGCTTTTTTCAAATCTAAAAATACATCTAAACATTTCTTACGTGAGATGTGACTGCTAATATAGCATCTTCAGTACTCACATTATTTCTAAAACCAAATTGAAATTGAGATAATATGAATTTTTGTAAATAATTGTCAAGACGCTTTTTAATGCATTTCTCAAAAATTTCGGCCAAGGTTGATAATAGTAGTATAGGTCTATAATAAAATTATTTAAATCCGATTAAACACAGCTCCTATACCACTTGTTTAGTCAACCATGAAGACAGGTTTGAATCCCACAAGCGACACCAACAAGACATCATTCATACGACAACTAGACCAGGAGATAATGGGGGTAGGGTGGCCAGTTCCTCTCCACCTCCATTACATATATCACTGACTTGTTACATATTACACTAATCAGACTTCAGATGTATTACATACAGGTAATTGTTCTTTCTCTGACACATGTGAGATGTACATATACGGAATTAAAATTTGAAGCGAGTCTTTATGGGAGTCCACCTGTATGTAGGCAACAATTTCGCACAACCGTCCACAAGTAACATATATACAGGGGCTCTTTACTGCACATGTGTGTTGTAAGCGAACTTGTACAATAAGGCAGCTCCAAATTTTATTTCCGTATCTGTATTATCTGATAATAGATGTATTATGCCACTAATACATCTTAAAACTAAATAAACAAAATTAAAACACACGAGTTAACTGAAATTTGTGAAAATTTATTACTTATGATATAAATATATCTTTCACTCAGAATCCCGCGGTTTTTAAAACAGGTGTCGCCGATATGGGCAACACTCCCATTCTGTGTAGTGTAGAGGTAGGCCTACTGATTTTTTGTCCGTATTTCCATAATGGCGCTGTTTCCCACGTGCTCATGACGTCACCTGAACGCGGCGTGAGACAGATGGCAGTGACTGTCCGTCTCTTCCAGTCTCTCCTCTCTCGTTTTCTGTTGGGGCGCGAACGCGCGATGCTAGGAATTGAGCCTTATCTTGTAACGTGTGATTCGTGCTTATAACAGATTCCATAGTTCATCGGCTAGACTGGCAAGAGGCTAGATTCACGTCTAGGAATCCGCTGCTTGGTTGCGTGGTGAGTGTCTAGTTTTTACGAATAAATGAAGTACCTGTTTGTGGAGGGTTAACTTTTGAGGAAATTTTTTAAGTTCTTAGAAATCTCCAATTGCATTTGTGTAGCGACAAACAACCTATGGCCTGCCAACCACAATAGGTTCACTAGGACATAAATTTATTTTCTTCATAAGCAAATTGAGTCATTGTGTATCTAGTAATTCTAGTATCACGAAATGTGCCGAAGTACATTTTTTTATAAGCAATTGTTCTTGACACAAATTTCGCGAATGTATTTTTACAGAATGACAAAAAAAATTCGGTTTTCTGAAAGTTACAGGCTACTCTCCCTACTGTGTTAATTTCTACGCTTAGCCGGCATAGTTCCTGAAATCAAGTTTGATTGCAAGTTCAAAATTGTAAACTTATGACATAGACTATAAAGCATTTACGTAATGTATATTAAAAGCAAGCCAATCACCGGCATAGCTCACTCGGTAGGCTCTGTGCTTGGGCGTGGGTTCTGTTCCCGCTGATTTCCTCGTTAGGTTTTTCGAAGGTTTTTCCCAACGGTAAGGCGAATGTCTGTTAATTTTCGATCTCTCGCCCAATATCACCTCGCTATCACTAATTTCATGGATGGTAACTAACCTAGTAGTTGATATAGAGTCTTGGAATAACTGACACAAAGTTGACATGAATTGTTTCTCTTTTGATCCTGGCATTGCTGCAGCGCTTTTCTAATCATGTAATTTATATACAAAATAATGTCAAATATGACAACTTAATTCTCATGATGTTGCGAAAATTCTTAGGTTGCTGAATTATTGAATTGAATACAGCCTTTCGAATATATAACAGATGACCACCAAGCCTTACGATTGCAGTTAACATTGTTATTCTCCTTACAAAATTATTTAACTGCTAAAACAAGCATTTACATAGTATAATTCCTTTATAACTTTGATTATAGAAAGATTGATACTCCAATATCGTTGACCGAATATCTGTTTGAAGTAAGTTACGCATAAATAAGATAATGGAATAATGATTATGTAGTAACCTACTGCGAGGAAGAATTTTGAGAGTGTTATCTCTGGTGGGCGGGCAAAAGGGTTTAAGCCACTCTGTGCAAAATTTACAGGAGGAATTTTCAAAGATTTAAACAACTGCTGTAAATCAGAAAAGTCACATGTTTAAGCTATTTCAAAATTTTCTTTATTGTTGACGTCATTGGTTTTAGGATCTCTTTTAGGAAACGAGCTTAATGAAGGAATGTAAAATTCAAACATTATACCATAGAAAGTAATGACTTACGTCCTTTTTTTTCTTCCCATGCGAAGTATAACAGAATTGAATATTTCAAATAAGATGGGCGTGACGTATTGTAATGTTTTATCGGCATTTGTGTGCGAGCACTGCAAGAAAAACAGTCGTGAGTTCAAAATTCGAATTTCCTGAGTACAATGATATGGCTAGGTCGTTCTTCGCAGATTTATCTAATATGCATGTAATATGTTATCATTAATTAACGAACAAGAACATATCTAAGAGGATTCTGTGTTGAGATATTTTAAGTTACTAGACCTATGCCGAAATTTTGAGGCTCAGAGAAGCATTACGGAAAACTTCAGCCAATCCCGGATCTTGGATATTATTTTTACCTATGAAGATTTTAGGCATCATTGTCGTGTTTTGAGATTGAATTCATTGACGTTGAGAAACTCGAGGTCTATATCGACACAACTTTGAAAATGGAACCTTTAACGACGGAGAAATTACTACCTTTACAGATAAAAAATATTCCAAATTTTCTTCACAACCCAGTCATTTTGAAAAGCTGAAATATGATTTTAGAGGTTAGTCCCTTCATGTTTTCCATCGTTCTATATTCTCTCAGAGAAAACATTGTTAATTTGATGATGATGATAATGATAATAATAATAATAATAATAATAATAATTATTATTATTATTATTATTATTGTTGTTGTTGTTTATATTTCGAAAATTTCTGCGGACTTTATCCCTGCATTGTATAAGGGTTTAATGTTAATCATGTGACTCAGTCATTGTAAAGATCATTATGACGAATATGATTATGAGAGAGAGAACACAGGTTTAGACGAAAAATGTGAAGCAGCAGCATCTTAGCATCTTTCGATTATAATGCATAAATTTTTATTTCGCTGTTCTGCTCGATGCTTTTCCAGACGTTGAAATAGTCTTCCTCACAACAGTGGTCTCATTGTGTGATGATGAAACTTCATTAGCCTTTGACTAGCGTGTGGGTTGCAATTATATCATCCACCACTGCAGAAGCAGCAAGACTTTCCATATTTGGTTGGACGTGTTCAAGGAAATAGAAAGTGGAAGTTTGGATTGTTGCTTTCCGTTTCCTTTTTTGTGGCTTTCTTGTTTTGCTTCAAACCTGATCTCACAAGATAAAAGTGTCATGAACATGACACAATTTCTCATATGTTTGATACGTTTCGCAACAATTCATTGCCTTTATCGTGTTGCGAATGATATTATTTATAATTAAGCCAACTAGACTAGCGATTTTGTGTTCGAGTCAATGATGGTAAGGTTTTTCGGAAAATTTGATCTTTTTCTCCACTTTAAATTCCCTTTTACAACGCAAATTTCTCCTCCGTTTTATTTTAGTCAAGAACAATAGCCAACAGAAACTCAGACCTTTCTCCTAGGCTACCCTTTTCAATATTTACATTTCTGATTTTCCTACAATATCTTGTATCCCTATTAAACATTTTTATGTACACAGATGATACAGCTATGTCCATAACTCACTCGGACATCCTCAAGGCTAGACAACGTTTACAGTCTGCTCTAAAACCCATAACTACTGCTTAACAAATGGCGTACCCTATATCTCTTAACTACAGTAAATTTGAAACCATGATTTTTACTTCATGCCATCCTATATCATTGCCCTCAATATTACTAGACAATATTACCATCCCATGGGAACCTACAGATCAGACGGTAAAGTATTGAAAATTCATTTAGTTAAGACTAACTTGGAAGTACCACAACAACACTAAACTTAATCTGGCCTATTCAAGACTCTTAAAACTTTATCCTCTTATTAACAGAAAGTCATCTCTACAAAATAATATTAGTTTTATTATACACTTCATTACTCCGCCCCCTGATCACTTAAGCATGTCCAATTTGGAGTGGTGCAGCGTCAAACAAAATTTTAAGAAAATAATCTTTTCGGAATATGTATTATATGTCTTTTTCGTATTAAATTCTATCGTACCTGGTTAACATGTTTCGGCCTGTTATGGGCCTTCTTCAGACACTACATAAACACATCCCCATAGGAAACAAAACAAAAGGCGCCAAAAGACAACAATCAATTCTGAAGAAGGCCCATAACAGGCCGAAACATGTTAATCGGGTACGATAGAATTTAACACGAGAAAGACATATAATGCATATTCCGAAGTGATATAGTGCTAAAAGTTGTGTAATCAAGATGTATGAAATAATCTTTTCAAAACAAAGTACTACGAACTGCTGTTAATGCACCATGACTTGTCCGAAATTCACAACTACATAGAGAACTGGGATTATACATACACTATACAAGAATTCATCCTTAGGCTGGCAAAACATTCTTCTCACATCTTAACATTCTCAGGAACAAATTTCTTTCTTCTCGGGAAAAGATCCATTCAACCCATAAGAATCAAGAGCCGTTTTCCACAGTACATTCTACTAGACCCTTCAGATTCATCCACTTCATTTGCTGATGAACACATAATTTTATAACAGATTGAGGTTGTGGCTGATAAGTACAGCTGTCAAAAAAAAAAAAAAAGTCATTCGATATCTGCGCCTCATAGAGTTGCGGTAGAGTGTTCGGATAATGATTAGAAGATTGTGAGTTCGAGCCTTGTTGAAGTTATTTTATTCTGTTACCATTCTTTAGTGATATAAATAATATTCAAGTTACCATTTATATTATGTTATCGTTCTTTAGCGATATAAATAATATTTGATTTATAATTTACATTCTGTTGAGACAAGTTACCTGGTTGAGGTTTTTTCCAGGGTTTTTCCTCAATCCATTAAGTGAAAATGCTGGGTAACTTTCGGTGCTGGACCCTGGACTCATTTCGTTGTCATTATCACCTTCATTTCACTCAGATCACAGTTAATAAATTGTCGTACATTAAACCAATTAAGAAAAAAATATATATAAAATCGACACGAGAATGCAGGTTTTAGGTTGATGGATGAAGTAGGTATGAATTCTTTGAATTCGAAATTGCTGGGTGGAGGGATATTTTGTGATTTAGTTAAAGAATTTGACGGCCTAGATCACATTATATTGGTAATAGATTAAAGTTACATGATGTTAAAGATTATACCTTAGGTTGGTTTACATCTTACCTATCAAATAGAAAACAAAAAGTGGAAATGAATATACCAAATAGTCACAAAGTTACTCACTCAGAATTTTAGGAAAACTAAACATGGAATTCTCCAGGGATCAATTTTAAGTCTATATTGTTTCTAGTTTATTAAATGATTTAACCTTAACCCTAAATAATGTATCCTTGGTAATCTTACTCATATTTGCAGATGATACAAGTGTTAAAGATTTTCCAAAATTTCGGAATATCTAACTTATGTGAGTACATTCTTTTCCTGGTGGTGTCTTAATGTTAAAAACCAAGATACATTTAGAACTGATAATGAATTCATGATATGTATAATTTTAAATAAGATACAAATCAAATCTCCATTTATCCTCTGTTAGTCTTAGCCATTATAAAAAAGGATTTCACTATTCATATATTACGGTCATTAATGCATTGTCTAATTACCTTAAACCTTTGAAGGGCAAGAGAAAAAGTTTAGAACAGAATTAACAAAATTCCTCTGTACTCATACTTTTTACTCAACTGATGAATTGTTTATTTTTGTAAATTGAATTAATATGTCTGCTGTGTATCATACTGTATATTTTTTTGTATAACTTTTGACTTGTTCCACATCTCAAATCTACAAGGCTCATATAAAATCCATGGAATATAATAAATGAAATTGAAATTAAGCATTTCTAGCTACAAATTCAGTAAGTTTACCTGGGTTCATTTGTTAGTAAGAAAGTGGAACTTTTTATTTTTCTCTTCTGTTGGAACTGGAAGTTTGTCCTTTGTCTTTTATTTGTACCGTTTTGTCTTCGATAGTAGTGTTGAGTCATGATGATCACAGTGACCAAAGAGTATGATTCTTATGTATGTCTAATATGAATTCATAATTCTTGTAAGAAAATGAGAATAGAACATTTCTAAACTCACAATCCTTAAAGATAGTGGCAGAAGTGGCAGTATTTTTTATCCTTTGAGTGATTCTGATTTTGTGTGAACTGATCAGGTTACGATCTTCACACATTGCATTCACCATGTAACAAGCATGAGTGAAAGGAATATTTTAATATTTCGTTATATTTTTGTTCACTTTACAGAAGCAGAAAGTAGCACCACACCGAACACAAAACCACGTGGGGGGAAGCTAGCACGACGGGCTCGTTCATTCAAAGAGGACTTTCTGGAGATCTTGTCACAGATGCGATCTCCAGGAGGTGGAAGTGGACAGCGCTCTGGTTCTCCCCACTCTCCCAAAACGCGCACGAGTCACAAAGTCGCAAGTGTTGATGCTGTCGATGGGGCCACGGAAAAAAATCCATTAAGAGATTTGGATCTGCATGTGAAACAGGTAAAGAAATCTACTAGGGAAGAAGAATTTCCATCAGGGTGGTTGGTCACCTCTCTCTTAATTTAAGGCTCATTAAAAGCTATAGGCTTATAGAGCAGGAGTAACATCTGCGAAAAAATTATCAGAAAAAGTTCTTGTGAATGCAGTGAGAGTTCGTATGTGTTAAGTTCTGTATTACCATATGGTACCATTTCATATTCACATGGAATACAATATGTTGTTGTTGTTTTCTAATGCCAGGCGTTTGACAATAAAGTCATTTGACCTCTTGCACTCCAATATTTTTCAAAGATATTATCATGGCCAGCCACTGAAGCACAGATTTTGAGGTGTTCCGAATCCATTTCTTGGTTTGAGTTGCACAATGGGCAGTTAGGGGACTGATATATTCCAATTCTATGCAGATGTTTGGCCAAACAATCATGGCCAGTTGCCAATCTAAATGCAGCTACAGACGATTTTCGTGGTAAATCGGGAATTAACTGTGGATTTTGATGCAGAGAGTTCCATTTTTTCCCTTGAGATTGTGTTATCAAATTTTGTTTGTTGAAGTCTAAGTATGTAGATTTAATAAATCTTTTCACAGAGTAATACGTAGATTTAGTAACAGGTCTGTAAGTAGCAGTGCTGCCCTTCTTTGCTATACAATTCAATATGAACTATGGATTACAAATTACATGGTTAGTAGAAAAACGTATATGATATTACTAAAGGCCATGAGTGCCTATGCAAAACATTTGGCCCTCTTTGATTTGATATATATATATATATATATATATATATATATATATATATATATATATTTATTTATTTATTTATTTCAAGATGGTGGTCAGTAGTGAAGCGAGTGTTTTTAGCTCACACAATTATTGTGATAATCCGTGGTTAATAAGTAATAGATGTATTTCTTGTATTGACTTGGAAAGGGAACTTGCCGATACACGTTTGGAACTTAAATCTGCTTGGGAAATCATAAAAATACTTCAAGAAACCAGAGTTACTTATGCTGATGCGGTTGCTAGCCGTGCATTTTTTTTTAAAGCACTTCAGTAAAGCGCTTCATGCCTTTGCTGCAGCAAAATGAGGGTCGAAAAAAAACGTAAGTAGGTCAAATGACTGCAAAATGGTGGACAATTAATATTGACTTCTATTTCTGCCGTAATAAATTTAACCCTAAAAGAACCAAACATGTTAAATAATTTCGACTTCTATGATAATGACATTGGATTATTATTACTAGACGATTTTGACAATAATAAACGTTGCAAAAGACCAAAACACACATTCCGCCATGATGGATCGTGCAGCAAACTCGTAAAGCGAAGTTTTGATTTGCTGCACGCTTGCTACAGCGCTGCTGCAGCGACGGTGAAGCAAACGTAATAAAAGAACGGTCTTGCTGCAGCGCTTTACGTCTTGCTTTAAAAAAAAACGCACGGTAGGCCTAATCCAGAAGGTTCGAACGTTGGTCCAACATGGCGCCAGAACAAACGTTGCGTTTCACTAAAACAGCTTAACGAAATCCCTAGGAGTCTGCCCATCTCCACCTTCAACAGATTTGAGATCCTTGGTGAATCTGATGAATATAATGAAGAAAGAAGTAAGAATAATGGAAGCAGAGAAGAAAGAAACAAGAAGAATGATAGCAAAGAAGCAAGAAGAAAGAAGAATGAAAGCAGAACTTTAGTAGAGGTTAAGTCCGTCAGTGAAATTGTAAGTGTTAGGCCAAATATGCAACTAAAAACACTTAAACCACATAAAGTTTCTGTAATAGGTGACAGCCATGCAAGAGGTTATGCCTCGGGATTATCTGTGAATCTCAGAAACACTGATTATGATGTCTACGGCATTGTTAAGCCAGGTGTGGGTCTAGAAGAAATAACTCACTCAGCGAAAGAAGACCTAAAATGTTTCACGAAACAAGATGTTATTGTAGTGTGGGGTGGCACAAATGATGTAGGGCGAAACAATACCGACAAGAGTCAACGACACCTGCAATCCTTTGTTGAAAACAACAAGCAGACGAACATCATCATCATGACTGCTCCCCATAGATATGACCTTGACTTGACATCCTGTGTAAATAGTGAAGTAGTGTCATTCAACCGTAAGCTGAAGAAAAGGATGAAGATCTTTAGTCACGTCAATGTATTAGATCTCAACGTACAAAGGGAACACTTCACAAAACATGGACTCCATATGAACTACAAGGGAAAAGAAGAATCAGCAAGGGCTATATCTGCTGCCATCGAAGGAACCTTTAGGAAGGAGTCCCATGCAACACCTCTTCAATGGAAGTCCGACTCGATGGTAGATAATGAAGAAAATCGATGCCTCCAAGAAAGTCTTCAGAACCCGGAAGCGGCAACTAGATCCTCGGCTCAACTTGTGAAGACGCCTGCCCATCTACGTGATTTTTTATACCAGGGCCACTCACGGAGATTGGAACCACAGACCTAAATAGTGCATGTAAACTTAGCTCCTTCTCATTTGCTGATAAAAAGACTTCTTATACTGCTAACAAAATGGCCTCTGTCACATTAATGCATCAAAATTTTCAGTGCATTAGAAATAAGCTGTATCATTAGAAATAATCATAAACCATGATTTAAAGAAGTTAGATATCTTATGCTGTACAGAGCACTGGCTAAACAAGGAAATAACGTACTGTCATATTCCAGATTTCAACCTTTCAAGTTACTTCTGTCGGGACACTTAAAAAAATGGAGGAACAGCTATTTTTGTTAGACAACATTTATCACATATAGAAAAAAAGAATACATATTATCTAAACCAAGACAAAGTATTCGAACATGCTGTGACTGAAATTAGTGGTCAGGATTATAATTTAACTGTAGTGTGTGTCTATAGGTTCCCAGATGGCTGTATAAAAACCTTTTTAGAAAAGTTTGAACTTCTTTTAAATCACCTAAAAAGCAAAAAGAAACAATTCATTTTGTGCGGTGACTTCAACATAAATTTTTTAAATAGTGATGCTACCATAATAGAATTCAGATCGCTAATTCGATCATATAATCTGATAGAAACAATAGACACTCCAACTAGAATAGCCTCTAATTCTAAAACATGCCTAGACCAAATAATTATTGACCATGATTCTTATCCATTCTCAGTAAGAAATATTGATATGGGTATCGCAGACCACAATGCTGTATTCTTAAATATTTATGTATTTGAAAACCCTAAACCAAATAGCATTAAGCTAGTTAGGTATAAAAGATCTTTTAATGATGAAAACGTTGAATATTTTAAACGTTTGCTCAGCAAAGAAAATTGGATTGAAGTAACCAACTTAACAGATGTGGATGCGAAAACAAACGAATTTATAAACTCAATAACTCATTATTTTGACATTGCTTTTCCACTAAAAAAATGTACACTTACAAATAAACAGTTCAACAATTCAAAAAATTGGATAACGAAGGGGATTGTAACTTCTTGTAGGAGGAAAAAGGAGTTATATAAATTGTGCCAAATTACAAATAGCCTAGATCTTAAATTACATTATAAACGATATACCAACATATTAAAGAAAGTTATATATGCAGCTAAATTGAAATTCAATGGAGAATTCATTATGAAAGCACAGAACAGAGGTAAATCTATATGGGAAGCTGTAAAGAAAGAAACTTGTAAAAATACCAAAGTCTCAAATCAAGACTTTTCAATAATACACAATGGTCAAACAACTCAAAATTCCTTCGAAATAGCTGAGATTTTTAATAAATTTTTTGCAAATGTGGCAGAAAATCCTAATAACCAGGTAACATGTAGTCAGGAAACAACCTTACATGCAACAGGAAATGTAAACACCATATTTCTATCTCCTGTGACTGCAGATGAAATTCTCGATATAATAAAAAAAACTAAAAAATAATCTTTCCTGTGGACCTGATGACATTCCGGATGGTATTGTAAAGAAATGTGCCATACTACTAGTAGCTCCACTCGTAAACATCTGCAATTCATCTTTAATTAGTGGTAAATTTCCTGAACAATTCAAACTCGCAAAAGTATGTCCTGTATTTAAGAAGGGAGATAAACAAAATATTAACAACTATAGGCCAATATCTCTATTATCTACATTCTCTAAAATCCTTGAAAAAGTTATGTATAATAGATTAGTTCGGTTTTTAGTTTGCAATGGTGCACTATCTAATGCTCAATTTGGGTTTCAAAAAGGCAAAGGAATTAATAACGCCATATTCACTTTCACAGAATTTATTCTAAATTCAAAAGACAACAAGAATCACACAGTTGGGCTATACCTGGACCTGAGCAAAGCATTTGACACAGTTGATCATAAGATACTGATCCAGAAACTACAATGGTTTGGCATAAGGGGGTTAGCTAAAAGTTGGTTTGTTTCTTATCTAAGTGCAAGGCAACAATTTGTTGAAATAGGCTTAATGAAATCATATCCCACTATCATGAAATGCGGGGTGCCCCAGGGTTCCATACTTGGCCCAATTCTATTTCTCCTATATATAAATGACCTTCCCTCAAGGATAACGCAAGCTAAAACCGTTCTCTTTGCAGATGACACTAATATTGTTTTCAATGCTCTTGATAAAAATAATTTACAGGAGAAAATAAATGAAACCTCAAGACAACTAGAACAGTGGTTAGCTAGCAATAGACTAAAACTGAATGTCAGTAAAACCGTTTGTATGTATTTCAGTCAGAAACAACTACATGACTCAATTGAAATACTACTTAATAATACTGAAATAAAGGACGTCGATTGTACAAAATTTTTAGGGATATGGATTGATTCCAACCTCACGTGGGAAAGTCATATTCAATTCTTAACTGATAAACTAAGTCGTTTGTGTTATGCTTTCCGTGTCCTAACCAATATAACTCCCAAGGAACTACTTAGAGCGGTTTGCTTTGGCTATGTTCGCTCTGTATTATCATATGGGATAATTATCTGGGGGTCGTCATCAAAACTTGCACAAGTGTTAGACTGCAAAAGAGAATATTGAAAATTATAAAGAAGGTACCTATTCGCTCTGATAGTAAAAAAATATTCAGTTTGATATTTTGCCCGTACCTTGTATTTACATTCTTGAAACAGTCTGTTTCATCCACCAAAATTATGATAGTTTTAAAATAAACTCTGATTATCACATCTACAGCACAAGAACATGCAATAATTTACATTTTAATCATCATAGGTTATCCAAAAGTCTCAATAGCTTATCACATACAGGGATAAGACTTTACAACAAACTCCCTGTTGAAACTGAAGCCCTTAACTATGCTAGATTTAAAAAGTCAGTGAAACATATTTTACTTTTCCACATGCCTTTTTCTGTCAATGAGTATCTTAGTTTAGCACTCCAAATTTAGCTTACAGTAGTTAGTATCTCCTTTTGTGTTTACTGCTCTTCTTTTCTGTTTGATTCATGTCTGGGGTGAGACTGCTCAAGAAGATAAGGAAACCAAGAACTTTGTACAAATAATGGTCTGTAAAAAACTGTGGAGAATTGACTTCATTACAGAATGTGTTGATTGTATATTATTTGTATATTATTGTAGACATCTTATATGTCGGAATAACATGTATGTAACCGCATATTTATTATGTATTCACTCTGACGATGCCATGAAATCATTGTATTTCCTAAGGCTAATAAATATCTATCTATCTATCTATCTATCTATCTATCTGTCTGTCTGTCTGTCTGTCTGTCTGTCTGTCTGTCTGTCTGTCTGTCTGTCTGTCTGTCTACGTGCTTATTTATATAATATTTGTTTACTTGCTTATTTACTTATTTATTTAGAGTTCTGTTTTCCAAGTTTCTTTGTTCACAGAACCTTAATCAGCCACTTTAAAGACTGTAAAAATGTAAAACCATTTGATGTTGCAAGGATGAGAAGTTGTTAAAAATGGAAGAGGAGGAGCAGTCTTTCTCTTAATTTGAAAAGCTTAACTTGATTTTAAATATTGCAAATCTACTCAAAATACTTCAGTATTAAATAGAAAAGCAATAATAAAAGTTGTCAGTTCTCAAATAAAACTACGCTTATTACTATCATAAAGAAACATTCTGAGATGATATCGGTACTTCTCATTACTTTCCTTTACTGAGTAATTTTTATATGCTAAGTTCTAGATGAGACCCATTTATCAGCAATAATAACAGCAGCCCACATATCCAAAGTATGTTGATTAAGTTGTAATTGTTGGCAAAAACTGTAAAGTTTTCACGATTTAAGGACAGGTCGTCCAATATTTTTTATATAATTATAATCTTGGTTGTACAGGAAGTTCGTCCAGTGGTATATTTCGTCAAATGCTCATTAGTCCTGTAGAACATTCCGTCCAATAGCAATTTATCCAATGTATAATTTCGCCCAACCTTAATTGTATCCATTCAGCAGAGAAAACACAAGACAAATTTTAAGTAGCCTGTTTTTATTTTTATAGATTTCTACAGGATGAGTAGATAAACTTTAATTTGAATGAAGTACCAGTACTTAAAGTACTGAATGAATTTGGAGTAATTCAGTCTTCTTCGTTGACTTCAACTGGGTTAACCTTCAAATGATATGCAATCGACCACAGATGTGGATATTGCTGCATTAAGGAGAAAATGAATTCTTGGTTCTGTAGGTATTGACTATTCGGCTGATGTTCCTTTGACCTCCTAGAGGGTGCGTGATATCCTGCTAATTCTGAGTTTGCTCTTTCTTCAGGAAGTCAGTGAATTTCTATTGTGGTACATGATGGCCATCACCAACTTCTAAAACTTATTGTGCCGGCCTTCAACAGAATTGTTGGTTCTCTGAGTCCCATTGATGACTAGATCATGAACGTTCCATACCTCAGGTGTGAAGAGAGAGTTTTCCACCCTTTTTTTTCCCATTGAGCTCAACATTCTATATGTATACAATCAAAACTCGAGTACATCGTCCATATGCATGAATGGCAGTCCAAACAACAATGATGCTTTCTCACGTACAGGACTGCTGTACCAGACCTAAAGCTGCTGTATTAATGTTGGCAAAGTGCCTGAGTGAAATTAAATAGAAAACTCTTTATAGTTGCATTAGGAAATATCTCCTGTGTGACAGTCATTTTCGCCAGTTCGAAGTCCATCATAGCAGTGCATGGATTCACAATGAAGTCAATCAGTTTTGTTATGCATATTACTTAGTACAATTTAATGGATTAAGTTTAGATTTCGTCAATTTTTAAATATCTGATGATGCTGAACAGGCAAAAACGTTCATATCTATTTGAGATGTAATAGCAAATAATAAAATTTGCAAATAGATAAATCATATTGATTGAGCATTCAAAATAAATTTATCATATTGAATAGATTTATCTGAAAAACCAAAATGAATTGTAAAACATGACATGCATCTTGTGACTGTGTGTGTCCCACATTTTTCGCGAGCCATGTCTCGTGAGACATATCTCACTTTTATTAATACAAAGCAGTATTTCTTCTTGAATTCTTGATTTTAAGTCACGACTATTGTCATGCAGTATAGTTCTTATTCTATACAGGTGCAGTTTGCTCTGAAGCATTTCCATGATGTCGTCACTAAAAAGAAACTGGAAATGTTAGCAGGCAATGGGACAATAGTTCTGGAGACAGTGACAACAATCCATGGAGTACTCAAGTCTTATGTCCTCAACGAACACAGGTAAAGCGTCATTTTCGTTGTTCAGCATGAGGATGATTGTAAAATTGGAAGTGTACATGATTATATCTTTTGTGCTGCAGTTCGACGCTGGTGTCTGCAACAAACAAGGTATATCAGAGCCTAGCGAAGCTCATCAAGCTATGTGATGATGTATTGCTGCAGGGAGACAAGGCACTGGACAAAGAGAACGTCTCCGAGGTGATCCAGCTCTTGGAGGATGCTGTACAGGTAATAAATGTCTAATTGTTTGACTTCCCTGTTTTTTTTTATACCATATACATCTTCTAACCAAACCATCATAACGAGATATGGTGAGAATTGATCATTACCAGAATGTAACTTTCTGTTCAATCAACCTCATGACAGGCTAAATTGGTCCAGAGGATGGCGAGAGGTTAAGGCTTCCACCTTTGCAAACAGTCAGCATTTAATGGCAATAGAGATGTCAGTCCCACATGCCTGCCACCTTTACCCCAAACGAAATGCCTCTGGTACTCATTTCTGTTAGAGGCTGAGTAGACCTCAGGACCATAGTGTGGCCAGAAGGATTAGATTAATGGAAAAATCCATGACCCTATTGGGAATCGAACCTGCGACCTTCCAGTTTGCAGCATTACTGCACACTCTTAACTTTCTGTTAGTAAATTTTAAAATGTATGCGTATCTTAACTGAGGACTGAATGAATGATTGAGATTCATTTTAAGTATTGTCACTTGAATACTATAGTGATTCATTAATACAGTATGAATTAAAAGTCTGGAACCATATAAATATCTTCCATATGCTTGTTTTTCGATTACTATAGGTGTTACCAGTATTTGTAAGACCAAATGCTCTACCAGTGACATATTCGATTCTAGCCCTCAGCTATCTCAAAAGCCGCCATTTTGGATGCAACTTTGAAATTTCAGAATTATGTGAAGTTTTTTGAAAAAATCAATGGTGCAATCCATTTTGAGATATCTCTAATCGTTTTCAGTTATTTAAAGATAACTGTCATATTCACAGGAACATTAGTTACTGCATCTACAGATATTTTGTAACATGGTGAGACTTTGGAAAAGGTATTTTTATGCAATTCTGGTAATTAACTTTTCCTGCAAGGTAATCTATGGCGAATCCTCGGCCTCATCTCGCCAAATATCATCTCGCAATCACCAATCTCATCAATGCTAAATAACCTAGTAGTTGATACAGCGTCGTTAAATAACCAACTATATATATAATATATTGCAAATAATAGGTAACATGAGGACCTAAAAAACTAAACATAATCACCTTATGCAAAATAAAAAACATACTTTTTATGAGTGGATTTCTTTACAGACTGTATTGTTATTTTAAATAAATAAATAATATATTAACATTGCTTGCGGAGTGATGGTACATAATTTTATGCACATATGTAATATCAGTAAGATGGCATTCCTTGCTTTTTTAATACGATATATCCGGCAAAATATAAACGGGTAATTTATAGGTGAACTATATAATTTATAACCTCCAGTGAAAATATAATACACTAGGAATATCTGCAAAAACAAATCAACAACAAAAATTGTTGTGCAAATGACAACATAGAAAACTCACAAATATAAAGTAGTTTTAAATAAGCACTTCAACCCAATTTGAAAAGTTGACAACATACCTCTTGATTCTTGAAAGGATGGTTTTAGGTAAATGCTGCCTTATGATGACTTAAAAATTGACACATTAAAATATAAGATATTATATTAGGCCTTCATATAAGTTAGGTAACTATTTACATTTATAACCCCAATGAAAGATAATATTGGGAATGCCTGCAAAACAAATTGATGTGCAATTGACAATATAGATAGTACCCCCCCCCCCCAAAAAAAACTAATTTTAAATAAACACTGTAATCCAATATGAAAAGATAACAACATAGGCCTATCTATTAATTGTTGTTGTTGTTTGTTGTTTTCTAATGCCAGGCGTTTGACAAAGTCATTTGACCTCTTGCACTCCAATATTTTTCAAAGATATTATCATGACCAGCCACTGAAGCACAGATTTTGAGGTGTTCCGAATCCATTTCTTGGTTTGAGTTGCACAATGGACAGTTAGGGGACTGATATATTCCAATTCTAATCTATTAATTGTATATATGGCTATAATAGCTATTTATTTATTTAGTTAATTAATCAATTTATTTATTTATTACCTGTATATTTATTTATCCATATATGGATTTTGAATCAATATTTATTATCTTGCAAATAAGTTAATTTACATCATAAAAACAAAAAGTTATCTTTCCACTAATTGCGTTTAACATCTGATGTATGTCTAAATAATTCACTCAGTGGGATTTCTCTGTGCTAACAATTAAGTATTCTTTATTGTCATAAACTACAGATTGATTTTTAATGATATTGATATTGTAACAACAGAGATAATATGGATTGGAAGATTAAACAGTGATGGTACAGCATCATCTTTCAAAGTTCTGTTGCCATTACTTTCTCAAAAATCTGTATCTTTAAAATGAGCCAAACACACTTTTACATAATGTGAAGGCACAAATTTATCTCTTTTTATAGCAACAAGTCACTTAGAAAGTAGCTCAGGCTTCTTCAAAGGGAACCTATAAAGACAGATTGTTGCCTAATTATAAACATTTTCAACTACGGTATCTAAGATATACATATGTTTCAGTTTCAATGTACCCTCCAGAATTCAATTTTATTATTTTAAAGCATGTGTACTTGTGAAAAAAATTTCCTGAACCTCTAAGCCATGTGTCATTGCACTTATACGCCGCACAGGAAAGCACCATTTTATACTGTTTACAAAGCACATCACTTCATATCAACTATAATAATATTTACAAAACATAAAAATTCCTACTCTTATCACATCAATTTACATCACTTTCACAGTGTTCACAAAAAACACCCGAGACAAAACAAAGGACAAGCATGACACTCGTGTTTACCGCTCTGTTTCTACTAGTAATATGGCGGCTTAAACATGTGCAGACTGGTTTCAATTTTGAACAGAACACCAGTGCTCTGTGTGAGTCTAGTATACTATGTAACATCTTTGGTCTAAACTCAATTATTATGGCATCACTGGCAATGAACTCGTGTAGATCAAGAGTTATGTAGCTAACCATTCTCAAAGGTGTGTCCTAATGGTCAACTTTCTGAGGATTTTCAAGTGTAACCCAGGTGTCTGTCTTGGGCTCCCTGTTATTTTTGATTATGATCATCTGTGAAAGTGAGGAGTAAAACCATATTATTTGCTGATGATTTCACCTTCTTTGCCACTGTAAAAACATTAATGTGCTGACATTATTAATGGACATTGCTTTTAAAGACGAGAAAGATTGCTTTATTTCTAATAGGCAACGCTTAAATGTTGATAAAACACAGAGATTATTATTTGCTCTAAGTAATTCTTGTAATATTGAGACACAATCCTCGTCAAGTTACTTGGTATCAATTTAGTCAGTAACTTATAGTGGGCATCACATATTGATGCAGTATGTCTTAGGCAATCCAGAGTTATTCATTTACTATGTCAATTAAGGGATCTTATACCCAAATTGTACCTAAAAACTGCATATTATGCATTTTTAATAGTATTTTGCTCTATGGTATTCGCCTTTGGGGTAATGGTACTGGCATTGCTAAAGTACCGTACTTGGCTTACAAAAAAGACTTTATGGGTCGAATTCATAGTCAACACTTATCGTAAGGAAACACTTAAGCACTTGCTTATAATAATTTCCAATTCATAAATCCCACTGAAGTGAACACTTATTCAAATAAGATAGCTTGTCAGTTTACTCAAGTGTTTCCTCATATGCATTGTAATCAGCTGATTCGGTATACAGTAGATGATGATTATGATTTAATTTAATTTATTGAGTTCTGTAATTAAAATGAAAATGAGTTTCGGCAAGCAAAAAATATATCAGAGATATGGAAAATCCTTTAGAGATGTATAATGATCAACAATTTAAGAGGAGATACCGTTTCGACAAGAACACTGTTGTGAATATTCTGGTGTCTCTCATTTCAATTCACAATACAACCATGAGGCTTACCGATTTCGCCACTGCTGAAAGTATTGGTTGCTTTGAGATTTTATGATACAGCAGCATTTCAGGTAGATTTAAGTGGCTTTTTTTTTTTTTTTCGAAAAGTATTCACGTCCCAACAAATTGTCATTTGCATTTTGTTTGTATTTTACCCAAGGAATAAGCTGTTAAAATTAGCGTAATTGTATCACTTCCGCTTTGTTTTTAACATAAAAATAACTGAAAAATAAATTAAAAGTGATTTACTTACAGAAATATTTCCGGAGTTTGCATTAACCTCAACTGCAATTTTGTTCCATGTCAATTTCTTCTTTTGGAGAGAACAATTATAATTTTTTTTTTTTTTTTTTTTTTTTTTTTTTTTTTTTTTTTTTTTTTTTACTTTCGACGATATCTCCATATTTCATAACTAGTTATCTTAGCTCACTTCTTTCTTTTGTGTAAAATGCTTTCTGGACTTCTTGTATAATTTTTAGCTCTATAATATTTACTTCTGTATTTGTGTATGACAATAATGCCGATTTAACAATTTGAAGGCGCTGGAAAACAATTGAATGTAGGAAACGCTCACGTCTAGCTATGTTGCCATATTTCTTTCGATGTCAAGGGAATGCTCAGGGCATATGAATGAGTAGCGTCTCTGCAATGCGATCTTAAATAAGTGCTAAGGAAACGCTCATTACTTAAGTGTTTCCTCATTTTATAAGTGACGACTATGAATTCGACCCTATGTATAATAACTGGTCCTGCTTATGATGCTTATTGCAGATCTTTATTAATTAACGAAGGTATCTTAACAGTGATAAATATGTATATTTTCAGTTGTTTGACATATATTAAGAATAATCTCAGCGATTTCAGTGCTAGAAGCAATATACACAATTATCACACAAGGCATATTCATCTAATCTCTCAACCACGTGTAAGGTTGACTAAAACTAAGAATTGGTTACTTACTATTGGCATTATTATGTTCAACAGAGTACCACGTAAATCTTATTCAGTTACTCTCAATAGATTCAAATGTGTTTTATACTCGTATAACTGGCTTAGAAAATCTGTTTTACAGTATTAGTTTCTTCAAATATCTCTGGATATTGTATTTTAATATTTTGTTTGCATTGCTTGTTGTATTATATTTATTATGTATATATGTATAATGTGTAGAGCCTTTGTCTATAGCATTTTTTCAAATGCTCATGACAGTAATTTAACTATGAAAACATGTTATGATACCTTCGGGAATGTGCATTTTCTTTTAGTATATTAAAAAACCGCCGTTATACTCTGTAAATGTTGGAATAGTGCAGTGAATTCTTAAAGAATATAGTCACGAATTTTCCTAGCAACATTTCGATTCTCTTTTATTTCACATGACTCGGCCCGGCCCGGTCCGGTCATTAGTGGTGAGCATAGTTGGCACTTTTATACAATCCACATTATCAAGTTGTTCTATTAATGGTAACATGATTTCAATTCTTGCAAGTCACATAAAACGTACAATGAGAAAAGATGTCATTTCCATTTCTTTCACTTGGTTATTTAACGACGTTGTATCAACTATTAGGGTATTTAGCTTCAATGAGGTTAGTGATAACAAGATGATATTTGGCGAGATGAGACCGAGAATTTGCCATAGATTATCTAGCAGTCTCCATATGGTTGCGGAAAACCTCTAAAAAACCCAACCAGGTAATCATCCCAAGTGGGAATCGAACCCACGCCTGAGTTCTACTTTGGATTGGCAACCAAGTGCCTTAGCCAACCGAGCTACATTGGTAGCTGTCATTTCTATGACATCAATTTTTTTATATTAAAAAAATAGTTTCTGTAATCCTAATTCTGTTCAGGGAGTCAGATTGAACGTAGGTTCCAGTTGGCAGTGGTTAACACTATGCTGGCTCGGTTGCATATATTATAATTGCAGCTTTTTTTTTTTAACAGATTTTATTGATTGTTCAGTGACGATACAGCTCTGTGAGAGAAGACAATCAAACAATATATAATTAAATAATAAAGAGGTCAATCAATTCATAGGTCTCTCTGTGACAGGAAACGTAAGAATGTTCGGAAATAATTATTTGATAAATTTATACAATTATATGTTCTTCATTGGATGAATGAATTGAAGAGTCTAGTAGAATCCCCTGTGGACTTTTGTGGGTTGAGTGGATATTTTCCCGAGAGAAAAGAAAGCTACTCCTGATACATTATTAAGGTGATTTTTCCTGGCTGCAGATGAATTCTTGTATGGTATATAATCTCAAGTCTCTATGTAATGTAGTTGTGAATTACAGATGAACCTAGGTGCACTAACAGCAATTCATAGTACGTTGTTTTGAAACTATTGTATTCTTCGAACTTTGTTTGGTGCTGCACTACCCCAAATTGGACATGCATAAGTAATTAGAGAGCGGAGTAACAAAGTGTGTAATAGAACTGTAATGTTACTTTGTAAAAATTACTTTCTGTTAATAAGAGATAAAGTTTTAAGAGTCTTGAATAGACTACACCTTTTCCAGATGTATTTCAGAATGCACAATTTGTATACCACATAAATCAAGTGTATTTCAGAAAACATTATTTGTATATCAGATAAGTCAAATGTATTTCAGAAAACATAATTTGTATTTTAGAAAGCGTCAATTGTATTTCAGTTCAATCAATTGTTTTTCAGAAAGGGTGAATTGTATTTCAGAAAGTGTCAAATGTATTTCAGAAATCTTTGTATTTCAAATAATTGCATAATGAAATAACATTTTAATACAGGCGCTGATTTCTTAACACGTTGATGTTTACTGTAAAATTTGTCCAGCTGGCATTTCCAAATACCTTTTTAAGAATAACACCCCATCCAAGAAAAAAAACTTCAGACTTTTATAAAGTTACTGTATTGAAATAGCTGGTACTTACTGATCCAGTGAAGCACCACAGTGAAATTTTTTCATTGAACAGATCTTGAGCCACCGACATAACTCAATCGGCTAAGGCTCTTGCCTCCTGGTTTGAAGTTCCACTCAGGCGTGGGTTCGATTCCCGCTTGAACTGATTACCTGGTTGGTTTTTTTTCGAGGTTTTCCCCAATCGTAAGGCGAATGACAGGTAATCTATGGTGAATCCTCGGCCTCATCTCGCCAAATACCATCTCACTATCACTAATCCCATCAACTCTAAATAACTTACTAGTTGATACAGTATCGTTAAGTAACCAACTAAAAAATATCTCGAAAATAGCAAATTGTGGGTTCATACTTCTGAAATGCAATTTACTTTTTCTGAAATACAAATGATGCTTCCTGAAATACAATTTACTTTTATTCTGAAATACAAATGTTATTTTCTGAAATACAAATGATGTTTTCTGATATGCAACATACTATTTCTGACATGCAAATGACGTTTTCTGAAATTAAGTTGATTAATCTGAATTACAAATTATGCTTTCTGAAATTAAATTGATTAATCTGAAATACAAATGATGCTTTCTGAAATTAAGTTGATTAACCTGAAATACAAATCATGCTTTCTGAAATTAAATTGACCAGTTCTGAATTGCATGTGGAAAAGATGTAGATTAAGTTGAGTGTTGATGTGGTGCTTTCAAGTTAATTGTTAATCTAAATTAACAAAGTATTTTACGGTCTGATCTGAGAGTTTCCATGGGATGGTAGTATTGTCTGGTATTATTGGTTTGGTGATATAGGACGGCATAAAGTAAATATCATGATTTCACCTATACTGTGATTAAGAGATATATGCAATGTGTTAAGCTAAGTAGTTATGAGTTTTAGAGCAGATTGTAGACATTGTCTAACCTTCAGGATATCGGAGTGAGTTGTATTATATAGCTATATTATCTGCGTACATAGAAATGTTAATATTAGGTATTATAGGAAAATCAGAAACGTAAATATTGAAAATGGTAGGAGGAGGGACTAAGCTTTGCCGCATTCTGGCGTGATCTGTCTGGATGATGATTTCTCATTTCCATTCTTCACTAAGAAGCTTCTTTCGGTGAGAAAACTGTGAATTATGTTGTAAATGTAACCTGGAGTGCCAATTTATGCAATTTATAGAGAAGTCCTGGAAGCCAGATGTAGTCAAAAGCTTGTCTGAAGTCGAAAAATACTGCTAAGGTAGGTTGTTTAGCTTCGAGAGCTTAAGCTGTGTATTCTGTAATACGTAGAAGTTGATGAGTTGTAGAATGATATTTCTTGAATCCAAATGGCTTATGTTTTTTTTTTTCAGAAATGCAGATAGACGTTTAATGATTACTTTTTGGAAGGTCTTGGAGAGAGAGAGAGAAAGAGAAGCAGGCTGATGGAATGATAGCTTGAAGGGAGGTTTGAAGGTTTACCTGGTTTGTGAAGAACAATAATTTCGGCAAGCTTCCAGATATTAGGAAAATATCCAAGTCAAAGAAGATTGTTAAAGAGAGACACTAGAAAAGCAAAAGCTATTTTCGTTAAATGTTTAAGAATAATATTGAAGATCACGTCTTGACCTGGAGCTTTTTAGAAATTAATTTTTGGCACATTTTATCAGGTGAAGGTAAATCGTATTGGTAAAGGAATAGACTAGTCTACTTTAGATAATAGTTCAATCTTAGAATTGAATTGAATATCAATGACTGAGTTTAGATTAAAAGTTGACTGAAAGTAGTCTGCGAAAAGTACACACTTTTCAGCATCACTTATAAAGTAGATGTTGTCTTTTTGTAGAGGTGGTCCATGTGTCCCACAAGTTGCAGCTTTATACAAAAAAGGAGAGAAAGCTAATGCAAACATTAAGTTTGTTGTCGATTTTGAACTGCTCTCATTACTCTTTAAGGATTTTTTTTTAAATCGTAGCTTTCTCTCGTAGTTGATCAGTAGGTCCATTTCGTAGTAATTAAGAATTTTTAAGTTAAGCACATTAAATGTTTTTTCTAGGCTGCAGAAATACACTTTCACAGAATCAGAGTCTACCTGAAAAATTAAAACACATTCAGTATTCATTTTAATATTTATAGTAGAAGGAGAAATAAAATGTGATGAAGAGACAGACATTTGTAACATAGTGAAATTTACTGATGCTTATCTTTGTCCTTTTCTTTATATTCTTGTCAATGATCTAGAATTTCTTTGAATAAAACTTTCCACCCACTTGTATCCTGGAAAGTCATTTTTTGAACATTTTCATATTTTGTCCACTAATTGTTCAAATAATGCTTTACTAATATATACATAAATCGGATTTTGAAATGGGACTATCCCCATTTAAAAACACCTATCAGATGGTCAGCGTAGAAAGGAACCCATTATCTCCTGACCTAGTTGCCTCATAAGTGGTGCATTCTTGGTATCACTTGTGAGATTCAGACCTGTCTTCAGAAGTTGACTAAACAACAGATGGTCAGCAATTACATCATCATCTTCTAGACTGAACACGGATTGTGCTTTGTGTTTCCCTGTATGCCTTGTACTGGTATGATGTCGCAAAATTGACCTTAGAATCCTGATTTTTTTTTAATCATTATATTGTTTGACATCATAACCACATCTTATTCCATGTAGGTACAGCAACATAGTAATTCACGTAATACATAATAATAATAATGGGGAAATAAAACCCTCAGAAGTGTAATTAAGCAGATGACCAACTCTGCATCTGAACTAAACTTTGTTGGTTTACAAGCAAAACACATTAAGTAAAAAGTACTACTTCTGAGAAAAGGGCATTTAGAAGTTCTTGACAAAATTGAATTCTCAAAATATTATTTTTAGTAAGTTGTTTCTTTTTGTATATGTATTTCATTTTCCAATTCTAAGTTTATATACATAATAAAATTATACATATACAGTTAGATGGCCAGATATAATCACAAACTCAGAACTATGGAAGATAGCAAATCAGAAAGAAATCACAATAGAAATCAAAAGACGAAAGTGGAATTGGATAGGGCGCACTATCAGGAAAGAAGATAATAATAATAATAATGATTTATTTAACCTGGCAGAGTTAAGGCCATACGACCTTTTCTTACACTCAACCAGGAGTAAAAACTGCGTTACAAAAACACTACAAATTTACAAATTACATGGAGCAGTATAAAGAATGGCTTTGGATTGGAACCCCCCCAGGGTAGTAGAACAAGAGGAAGGCCAAAAAATACATGGAAGAGAACAGTTTTGGAGGAAATTGCTAGGGAGGGGAAAACATGGAGCGAAGTGAAGAAGTTAGCTACAAATAGGGTCCGATGGAGGCACTTTGTGAATGCCCTATGCTCCTCATGAGAAGATACAGGCGTTTGATTGATTGAATGTGTTTTGCTTGTAAACCGACGATTTATTTCAATTCTTATTTTGTTTGTATTTTAAATAAATGTCATTGTTACTGTAAGTGAGTGAGAATAAAATTTAGAAGTAGTGGATAACAAGACAAGTGAATATGACAATGAATCACGGTCACAGTCATATTATTAAATTTAGAAATACGTATTTTAATACGGATTATGACGTGAAATGTCTATGGTCGAGACACTGGGGAGAAAAATTGTAATGTTTTGACATGAAAGGTTTACTCTGATACACTAATGGTACTATGGAAACAAGTGTACAGTATTTGGTTTTCAATGCAGTCTGTTATCTCCGATGGGCATGTTGGATCTTTTGAGACCCCGGAGTTGTTCTGTGACGTGTAATGAATAATGTAAACATACTTGGGTCACTAGCATCCAAAATATGTCTTTTGGTTGATTTTGTACAGTAATTGATTTCTGTAATTAAACAATATGTTTTTCTGTTGTCATAAATATTGATCTCAAATTTAAAAATTCGTTCGATGGGAACTTTGGGCTTTTGAAGACCCTAATGGAAATATCAGAGGAAGCACAATTGTTTGTATGCATCTGAAGTCTGACTAGTGTAATATGTAGTTAGTCGATGATGTATGCAATGGAGGGGGGAAAGGAACTGGCCACATTACCCCATTACCTCCTGGCTTAGTTGCCTCATAAGTGGTGCCTTGTTGGTATTACTTGTGAGGTTTAGACATGTCTTCGGACAGTTGACTAAACAACAACAATGGAAATATCACTTAATTATTTGTTTGACAATATATTGTTAAAGTATAACATTTATAACATAATGTTACCGAGACATATTTCATTGTTGTAAAGTTTAATTCTAAATATTGCATTGCCGATAAGCTTTATTGTGATTATACGGCCATTTGCTTCTTTGGTGTAAGATTGGGTCATGGCTTTTTTGGAGGTGGACTATACATGATTGTCTTTTCTTCTCTAGTGTCTCTAATAGGAATACAGACTCATCACTAGACATAGGATTTTTAGGCACTAAAAATTGCAGTTTTAGGCGCCTAAAATAAGCTCAAAATTTGTAAAATTAGGCTCTATTTTAATGAAAATAGGCATTTTAGGCACATCAAGGTATCATACTTATTTCTTTCACTCAAAAATTTTTAGTTATACACTAAAATACGCACAAAAAAGTATGTTTAAACATTAAAATAGAATACTATATTATATTTATAAACAGAGCTGCACAAATTTAATATATTGAAACTAATGAAATAATGATTATTGATATCAAGATTACTCATTTTAAGTTATTGAAATTCAGTTCCATGCTCAGACTTTATTATAATTATCTGCACAGTACACCACCAGAATTTTTTCTAAATTCTCCACAGTTAACCTTTGCCTTTTGTCACTGAGAATCATTTTGAAAGCAGAAAAACTTCTTTCAACCGAAACTGATGTGAGAGGCGCAAATTTTAAATTAGGTACAATAGAAACATCAATACTTACTGGAACATTCACAGTTTCCCCCGATATCACTCTTGATACTTTTTCCAACAATGAAAATCCTACATTCTTATTTAATACGTTGTCCCACTTATTTTTAACTTTTTTCCCAGTTTCGCCCAAAGCAGAATGTATGTTCACTTGAGCTTCCTTTACTATTGCTATTTGGCTACAAAGAGATTGTTTTTCACATTCTAATTGTTCAATGCTTGCAGGTATGAAAGAAAAGTTTGATGTTATGTAGGCAATATCGTTTTTCACTCATGAGTCATTCAGACAATCTTTCACTGCTTTCACACACGCTGCACTATCAGTTTCAGGTAATTTATCAATAACTGTGACCACTTCTTTAAAATACTTAGAATAATACACCACTGACTGAATCCAGGTTCCCCATCGTGTAACAACCGGCTGAGGTGGGAGTGGGATATCTGGAAAGTTCTCTCTGAATATTGAAATCCTGGATGGGGCTTTACAAAAACATTTTGTTGTGTTAGAAATAAACGAATTGACAAGAGGAAATTCATTCCGGATTGTTTCAGAAACCCTGTGAAGGCCATGTGCTAGACAGGTTACATGCGTGAGGTTAGGATAAAATGTTTTAAGAAGTGGAGCTGCAGCAACCATGTATGAGGCAGCATCAGTACAAAACAACAGAACTTTAGAATCGTCTATATTACTTGAGTATAAAGACTGTAGGCCTTTATTTACAAAATAAGCAATGGCTTGGCTATTCACTTTCGAAAGTTCCTTAACACATACGAGGTGTGGAATCGAAGGTCCATCAGGACTAAGTTTTCCTACTACCATATTTGCTATATACCTATTCATAGGATCTGAGGTTTCATCCACAGAGACCCATATGTAAGAATCTCCTATATCCTCCCGAATGGAAGCTAAAGTTTCATTGTATATTCTGTCTAAGAAATTTTTTCTTAGGGTCGACTCAGATGGGATATTTTGTTTGCAGCATTTTTGTAAAAACTGTCTTAAAACCGGATTTTCAATTGCATTCCAGGGAATGTTAACAGCAACAAACGCTCTGGTTAAATCAGCATAGAAATTGCTGCTGAGATTGGATGAAGTAGGCTGTGTTAGTAAAGTTTGTTGCAGTTGATTTTTCTGCTGAGCTTTAGCCTTATGAGCCGCTCCTTGCACATGCTGCTTTAGGTGGCACTTCTTTTCTTGCGAAATCTAAAAATGTAAAGTAAACTGAATTAAAATAAAATCCTAATTGTTGTATTGCCGTATTTCTATCACAAAGTTAGTGGGTTTGAACAGTCAAAATTTTAATGACCTGCAAATACTTTAACTATCAGAATTTAAAAGGTTAAAGTGTAGTGGTCTTAAAAAGAATTATACCTCAGGATAGCTCAGTCAATGTATAAATATTATAGGCCTACTCATTAAAATTAATAGAATTTATATATTTCAACTATTGTTACATACCTGTTTGCTACAAATCTTGCATAATATTATTTTTCCATCTTAAGTGAATTCTGAATATTCTGTTAGCCATTGCCGAATCAATGTAGATTTTGCACTTATATTTTTCGGCATTATCGCGTTAAACTTCACAGGAAAACGTCCTACCGTTCAAAACTTCTCAACACAAATAAGGTGAGGGAAAGAGCAACTGTTAATGAGCATTCAAATGAACCGTTGTTATTGAGATTCAATTGGACAAAAATACAAAGTTCCACTTATTGTTGCATTTCCTGGTAGTGTTAACACTAGGAGGGCCATTCTTTTAAATATTTTGTAACGGTTTACCCTACTAATTCGCAGTTTTACGACTTTTCATAAATATTTAAAAAACACTCTTTCTCCAAAAATTGTGATTTTATGACACTCTGAAGAGCAGTACAGCTAATCGGTTTCAGACCGAAAATAGTCATTTTTATAGTATAGTATATCTCTGAATTGGTAGCAGCACATGTTGTGATTGTTGCCTGCTTCAAAACTAAGGTTGGTTCTTTGTCGGCATTTATGCCTCCAAACATGTTAAATTCGGTGAAATCTATTGCGAGTGTCGTGAGATTCAAAACATTTTGTTTCCTTTATCAATGGTTTCATGGCCGGTGTGAAGCAAACTTTCCACTTTTTAAATGCCTTAAATTTCGCAGTGAATGCATGTATAAATTATAAAAAGTAAGAATAAAATGCGAAACTTTACAGTGAGTTAGGCATTTTTAGGCGAATATTAACAAATTAGGCTCTAATAACCGTTTTAGGATATTTTAGGGCACTATAAAACTCTTTGAATACCTTTCAATTTCCATGAAACACAAATATTAATAATTATTTTTACTTTTCTCCTAAAGAAACAAAATAGGCATTTGCCCTAGAATCCAATGTCTGCTCATCACCAGTCACGAGTCACTGGAAGAACATTTCACTGTCTTCATTGTACAGATGCAACAATTTCTGGCACGTTGTCACAAGTTGTTTCTGCAAGTTAATGAGCTTGTGGGGCACCCACTGAGACAAATTTTACGTGGTTTCAAATTGTCTTGCACTGTCGTGTGTAGAGTTCCTTTGGCAATACCCATTTCACATTGTAGCTTAATGAAGGTACTGTGTCGATTTGTCAGTTACAAGTTGGACACCTGCTGTACTGTGGGTGGTGTACACCTCAGTACTGGTCTACCACTGCTCACTCTTTTCCCCATGTTGAAATTCCTAATCTCGTTAAATATGGTATGCTGTATGTGTTTTCTCACCACATACAGCCACTAGTTGCCTGTGAATTTGTGCTGCTGATTGTCTCTCTTTCCAGAGAAACCATGCAGTCCACTTTTGACCATGTGCATCATCCTTCATTGCACCATGTACTTATACACTTGTCCACAGTCATCTGCACCGCATGTCACATTCTCACTCACTACTGCCCTTGTACTGGGACTTGGCACTCCATCTTACGATAGAATGGTGAGCTCACACCACCATCTGAAATAAATATTGCCATGACGTTCCGCTGTTTCATACACTGGAACAGCAGTATGAGTCAAAGTCAATATCGAACATACTAAAAATTAATGAATACCATGTACTTTTTTCAGGAGAGTATTCTGTTGTTTATGTTTTGTTTAATTCGAATATACAGTTAAAAATATTGATTCAGTTTTAGAAAATATAACAAATATAATTCTCAGAAAAAAGGACTGTCTGGCTAATACAGGATGTCCAGTCACTTTAACATCAATCACTACAGTCAGACGACACTTTCTACTCTACAACTGTTCGTTGTTACTTCTGAAGTAAGACTGACCATGGAACATTGTAACAATAAACGGATTTAATTTGAAATATTCCTCTAATTTCGCGGGAACAGAAGCTATGTTGTTTTGACATTATCCAAACACGAATGGGTAATCTCTTATTAGCTTGATAAAGTCCGATTTCAGAACTTGAAATTGAAATGTTTAGCATTTTTCACACTTGTTGGGTAATGTCAAACAAATCTGGCTAGTCTCGATATTATCCTGTTTTCGGTTATTAGCTGTAACATATACATGAATAGCAAATAAAATGCACTAGTGTTGAAGTAATTACATATTGTATTTTATTACTTTAATTCGAGTATAGACGTTTCACGCAATTATTGGGCTTCCTTAAATACACTTTTTTGTCTGGTATCAAAACCTGTAATGTGAGATCGCAGTGTCATAGGTCATATGAAAATGATAATGGAAATTTATTATGCAACTACAAAGTGGTCGACACCTTGGCTGGCTGTAGACGAGATTGACGATACATACCTAATGATATATAATATTTCGCACTAAAGTAACCCATACTCAACAGAAAATAAAATGTACATATGCTCTTAAACATTATCTTTGGAATGCTATTTTCTCATTCTTTTACCATACCACTTAGTTCACACATTCATGTTGAATGAAACAGTATAGCGTCTGAAAGTACCTCTTGTTGTTAAAAAAAAATAAAAAAGAATTTATCTGTTACTTATTTGAGAACACTTTCAACTACAGTGGGTGATCAAATTATTAGGGACACTTCGTAAAAGTAGGAATTTCATCTTCAAAGTCACATAAAACGCAAGTTATTTGAATTTTCACAACTGGAAAAGCTTTATTACTCTAAATAGTGTTTTATAAACAATATTATTACATATTTAATTGTGTAATAATGAATATGAAATGAAATAAACAAGAAAACTAATATTTTGTCACACATCCCTTTTGCAGCAATTACAGTTTTAACTCTCTTTGGCATACTAGAAATGCATTGAAGACGATTGTTTTTAATTTCTTGGCTGTGATGCCACATATTGATCAGTTTTCTATTAAATATTGTTTATTTGCAATAATTTCTGAATGAATTTGCCTCTTCATTAGCTCCCAAATATTTTCAATCGGATTAAGGTCCGGAGAGTTACCAAGCCAATCCAGAACCCTAATTTTGTTATCAGACAGGAATTTTGTCACCTTATTTGCCTTATGACAGGGCGCAGAGTCGTGCGTGAACACAAAATAACCATCTGGAAACCATTCACGGACTTGTGGAAGAAGCCGTTCCTTCAGAACCTTTATGTATTGATATTGTCTCATCATTCCTTGAACAAAATACAGGCGACCAGTTCCATGACCACTAATCACAGACCACACCATGATGCTTAGAGGATGTTTAACAGTCTTCTACATAGAAAGGCGCCAATGAGAGATGCTGGAATCAACATATCTTCTATGACAACCCGTCAGAGGGTCAGAGAGTTAGGGTTTTCATGTCGCACTCCAACCAAGAAACCATTCCTGAAACCATACTTGGTGAAGAAGCGTCTCTCTTGGGCAAAGCAGCATCAATCTTGGACTATGGATGATTGGAAAAAAGTGAGTTGTTTGTCATTCACATGATTTCTTTGGCAATCACAATTTTACTTTGTGCAAATGTGTTTTATGTAAGCCTACTGTTTATTTCTTTTTTCAGGTGTGTTTGTCAGATCAATCTACCATACAGATACTTGCTGACAAATCTGTGTTCATTAGAAGGCGAAAGGTGAAAAGTACAATAATGACTGTATTATCAAGACTGTTAAACATCCTCTAAGCCTCATGATGTGGTCTGTGATTAGTTGTCATGGTCGTCTGTATTTTGTTCAAGGAATGTTGAGACAATATCAATACATAAAGATTCTGAAGGAACGGCTTCTTCCACAAGTCCGTGAATGGCTTCCAGATGGTGATTTTGTGTTCATGCATGACTCTGCGCCCTGTCACAAGGCAAATAAGGTGACAAAATTCCTGTCTGATAACAAAATTAAGGTTCTGGATTGGCCTGGTAACTCTCCAGACCTTAATCCGATTGAAAATATTTGGGAGCTAATGAAGAGGCAAATTCATTCAGAAATTATTACAAATACACAATCTTTAATAGAAAAACTGATCAATGTGTGGCATCACAGCCAAGAAATTAAAAACAATTGTATCCAATGCATTTCTAGTATGCCAAATAGAGTTAATGCTGTAATTGCTGCAAAGGGATGTGTGACAAAATATTAGTTTCCTGTTTATTTCATTCCATATTCATTATTACACAATTAAATATGTAATAATATTGTTTATAAAACACTATTTAGAGTAATAAAGCTTTTCCAGTTGAGAAAATCCAAATTATTTGTGTTTTATGTGAATTTGAAGATGAAATTCCTACTTTTACCAAGTGTCCCTAATAATTTGATCACCCACTGTATTTGAGACAGAGATATGGCTTATTTACAAGTCCAGTGAAGACATTCATATTGAAAGACTAAGGAAAATAGCAAACAAATAATCATCCTCCTGAATACTGAGCTAGCATTTTACCATGCACTCAGTTGCATTAACGCCCTTCCATTTTATAAAATGTAATTATAATTAAAACTAAGATGATGGTTTTTTTTTTATGTTTCAGAACCTTGTTTCATTAGCTCAAGATCAAATTGCAAACCGTGAGACCAGTTCCAAGGCACTTGGACTCCACAATCACCACCCAGCAATCATGGATCGCACGTCCTGTTATGCCACAGACCTTCCCCAACGCAGCTCTCTCCCTGATATTCCTCTCACCCCACGCGAACGACAGATCCTCGAACAAACCTCCTCTTCTATATTGGAAAGGCACGGACATGGCTCGATGCCACACTCTCAGAGCTCTGAGTCAATTCTAAATGACTCGAGTCCACCTCCCAAACCTCCACTCCCAGGAAGGTATGGTCATTATGCGAGGAGAACATGTCTGTAACAAGAGCATGTAAGCTGCTTAATGTAAATTTATTTTTACCAGAATGAATATAATTGAATCAGTCATTGTTGAAAGGCACTAAGTCATTTCTTTCAGTATTGTGATAATTGAAGAAAACAAATGTTTTATTAGTGCAATAACTTTAAAGTTATGTTTCTGTTGTGCTTAGTGGTGGCTCGTGTCATTTTTGCTTTGTAGAGCTGGACTAGAATTTTCAGCCTGTAAAATTATCATCAAATATCATAGTAAAATTTGTATTATTAACTTTTTACCTATGTTGAAGCTGAAACCATAACGAATATTTGGTCCAGTTTCTACTGGTGCTGCTGCTGTTGAAGATTATATTTAATTATATTTATTTTTTAAACTAATATTAAAGTTACAAAATGCTATGAATATTAAAAGTTTAAATATAAAATACTGACGAAAATATGCCATAGTTGCATGTGTTCTTGATAAGTTTGAGAAATATCACTGCTTATTTCCCAGCCTCCTTTCTTTGCGATTAGAAAATTTATGGAACTTTTATCATTAACATTAACGATTTTTTCAGTCACAGTACTTTCTGTGCTTAACATTGCCAAGGCAGCATGATGGTTTGTATTAATATATTTCTTAGAAAATTCTTCACTCTTTTTAATGTAGAGAAATACTCCTCGGGCTTAGCAGTAGTAAGTATGTAAGGTTACTGTTTTAAGGACAATGAAAACTTCTGTACATGTGTCACGCCTCTTCCTGTATTAGGCATGATTTCATATTTGCCAAGATTCTATGGAATTCTTGACTCTCATACAAAACAGTTCAGTTTTCAGCCATTCTTTACATATGAGCAACAAGTGTACACTTAAACAGTTTTATGAAATTCAGAAGAAGGATATTTTATGTAATTTAAATTGTGTTTGAAAAGAGAAAAATTAAACAGTTTTGCTGCTGACAGATTTGTATTGAAGACAAATAAATGGTATCACACACCTTTATTGTAAAGACAAGACATTGCAAGTTTCCTTTCATTTTCTTCGCAGGAGGAGTTTCTTTATATTCATGAGTGATAGAAAAAAAATTGTTTCATTCATTCATTCATTCATTCATTCATTCATTCATTCATTCATTCATTCATTCATTCATGTTTTCCTCAATAAATGCATTTACTGCATTGTAGATACTAGTGGAATTGGCATTACAATGCTGCAGCTGGTTGTATAAAATATTCGAATGAGGCATGATCTGATGGAAAAATCCTAGCCAAAATTTGAAGCTCTGGTTGTTCAACCTACAGAGAAATATTTTCTGCTTTCAGTATGGAATGGTTTCTGTCATGCAATCTGTGAGGCTTAGCTATATTTTCTTCATTTAAAAAAAAAATTATAATAACTAAACGGCTATTGAAATTCCATTGATTCTGGTTCACGTTAACACTTTGTTTTAAAAACTTAAAATTGTTAAACAACACGTTAAAAGTGTTAAAATTCTTAAAAAAAAGTTATGTACCTTAGACAGACAGCCCGTTTCGACGCCGGTGCTGCATCATCTTCAGTGTCTAATGAACTACTGTTGTTCCTGTTGATCTTGCATTCTGCCATTTGCATTCGTCAGTTGTAGGGGTGGGGATATGTTGCTCCTATGGTGAGGGGTGGTTGTTTGTGTGCTATGTATCATGATGTCGAATAATGTGTGGGTATTGAACTGTATTTGTGTATTAAGTATTTATTGTGGGTGTGTTATTGTATGGGCTATTCCATCTCAAATCGACCGAAATATAGAGAAATTGACCTTGCAATTTTTAAATACATTGAAACTTTTTCTGTCCGTTGACAACTGTGATATAATGCTTTGTGCAAAGTTTGAGGCATCAGAACTTCATAGTGTTTAAATTTAAAATATTTAAATTTATCGTATTTTCATAAAATTAGCAACTTTAAACTATTGTGGCTCCGAAACCCTTTCACCCAATGATCAAAATCATGGTTTATTTTGATGCTGAGAAATTAAAGTTTATATTGACATGTAAACAGTTTTTCTTACTTTTTATGGAAATGGAGAAATTTAGATTTTTCTTCATTAAGTCGCCTTTGTCCACGAAAAAATATTTTAAAAATATATGGTTAGATTCCGCATTGAAAGTACAAATAAACACATATTTTTTACTGGTGCACCGTTGATAAGAAACTATTGAAAATATCAAATAAAGAAAATAGTATGCGCGTGAAGTAACCAGCTGACTGTGAGGCAGGAGTTAGCCGAAACAACCAAGGCCAGGAGACAAACACGTGATGTGTCGTCTAGCAGTCATGGCTGGGCTAGCTTTATCACAAGTTTTCATAAACACAGGAGTAAAATGACGCCCAATGCTCGCTTATCTTCATCTCTCGGCCAGTGCATGTGGTACTGCGTCGTTCAAGTCTAGGCATGTGAAAATAATTTATTTAATACCCTCGAAACTTATTGCCGAGCCACTAAGAAAACAATGCCGAATCCCTCTTAATAATGCAAGGTTTTTTCTCAATATTTTTTTACAAATGGGCAAAAAGCCTAAAAGTAAGTAAAATCAGATTATCTGTCTCTCTGTATACAATAAAAATAAGGATTACTTCTTAACATAACCTACCAAATGTCAGCTTCAAAATGAGCTCCTGTTCAATGTTCTGCAGTAAACGGTTCCAGAGGTCTGATTGCTGAAAGAGGCTTGTTTTTATAAAATACGCTAAATTTGTCGCTCAACAATACGAAAACCGTTTGACTTTCGATAGTATATTTTTGCGAATGCATTCTCCTTAGCACCTTGTATAAATAGGGAAATAATTAGAGTATTAAAAAATGCGAGGTTTTTTACTGATAGATTTCATATGGAATAGCCTGTATGTTTGTATATTTCGTATTGTTCTAAGTTGTTTAACTGTGGGTTTTTTGGTGTGATGTGTAGAATTTCCATATCTGTTTCTACATTATTGTAGTCATGGTTATTGTTGATAATATGTTCTGTCTGTCCTATGTAAAAATGTGGACAACAATGCTTTTCTATATACTGATTGAGTAACAGGGAGATGGGGAATAATAATGAGCATGGAAATCTTTTGACTTTTCGATGTTAACCTATTTAACAGGGCGATAATATGACCTGGAACATCAGTTGTATCATCTAACATTACTGACAAAAACTTAGATTGTTTCATTTCATTATGACACACCATGAGTACACAAACAGTCTAGAAGTTCATTTTAGATTGTCTTGGAAGCTCCCTTAAACACTGTTGAGTTTAACAAATGGTTTGTAAGACAATCATGCAACTTTCCAGCAAATTCTAACAATTCTCGAAACTCACCTGGATTTGATGATTGTGACATTTTGTCATGACCACATAAAGGAAGTTTAATTTTTTCACAAAACTACATGTAGACAATAATTTTCTAGACAATTTCTTCATTTCCTCTCACTTTCCAAATGTGTTTGTGTGTTGTCTGTAAACATTACTTATCTGGTATGCAATATTTACTTTTCCTAACAAAGCTATTTTAAAGGCATGTTGGGTCCGATAAGTATAATATAAATATCAAATATGTGTAGGTTTATTACAGTCAAATTACTTATCAATAGTACACACGTTGAACCATTATGATATTACATGAAATAGTATATAAAAGTTTTTGACAAACGTTTTCGCCATAACCATGGCATCTTCAGGTCATATTAAAGAACACAATAACGCATGATGAAGACTTAAAATATTCTGGTGAAACAATCGTTAAAAAGTTTAAAAACATATGCCATTAAAAAATACACATGTAAATATACATGTATTGTGTTCTCCTTTAATATGACCTGAAGATGCCATGGTTATGGCGAAAACGTTTGTCAAAAACTTTTATGTACCATTTCATGTAATATCATAATGGTTCAACGTGTGTACTATTGATAAGTAATTTGACTGTAATAAACCTACACATATTTGATATTTATATTATACTTATCGGATCCAACATGCCTTTAAAATAGAAAAAGAAAAGTAAATATTGCATACCAGATAAGTAATGCTTACAGACAACAAACAAACAAATTTGGAAAGTGAGAGAAAATGAAGAAATTGTCTCGAAAATTATTGTCTACATGTAGTTTTGTGAAAAAATGAAACTTCCTTTATGTGGTCATGACAAAACGTCACAATCATCAAATCCAGGTGAGTTTCGAGAATTGTTAGAATTTGCTGGAAAGTTGCATGATTGTCTTACAAACCATTTGTTAAACTCAACAGTGTTTAAGGGAGCTTCCAAGACAATCCAAAATGAACTTCTAGACTGTTTGTGTACTCATGGTGTGTCATAATGAAATGAAACAATCTAAGTTTTTGTCAGTAATGTTAGATGATACTACTGATGTTCCAGGTCATATTATCGTCCTGTTAAATAGGGTAACATCGAAAAGTCAAAAGATTTCCATGCTCATTATTATTCCCCATCTCCCTGTTACTCAATCAGTATATAGAAAAGCATTGTTGTCCACATTTTTACATAGGACAGACAGGAAGAACCTTTCAAACTAGATATAATGAACACATTAAAGCTATAACCAAACCCTACATCACATCAAATTACGCAGAACATATTATCAACAATAATCATGACTACAATAATATAGAAACAGATATGGAAATTCTATACATCACACCAAAAAATCCACAGTTAAACAACTTAGAACAATACGAAATATACAAACATACAGGCTATTCCATATGAAATCGATCAGTAAAAAACCTCGCATTTTTTTAATACTCTAATTTTTTCCCTATTTATACAAGGTGCTAAGGAGAATGCATTTGCAAAAATATACTATCGAAAGTCAAACGGTTTTCGTATTGTTGAGCGACAAATTTAGCGTATTTTATAAAAACAAGCCTCTTTCAGCACTCAGACCTCTGGAACCGTTTACTGCAGAACATTGAACAGGAGCTCATTTTGAAGCTGACATTTGGTAGGTTATGTTAAGAAGTAATCTTTATTTTTTATTGTATACGGAGAGACAGATAATCTGATTTTTACTTACTTTTAGGCTTTTTGCCCATTTGTAAAAATGTAAAAAAATATTGAGAAAAAAACCTTGCATTATTAAGAGGGATTCGGCATTGTTTTCTTAGTGGCTCGGCAATAAGTTTTGAGGGTATTAAATAAATTATTTTTCACACGCCTAGACTTGAACGACGCAGTGCCGCATGCACTGGCCGAGAGATGAAGATAAGCGAGCATTGGGCGTCATTTTACTCCTGTGTTTATGAAAACTTGTGATAAAGCTAGCCCAGCCATGACTGCTAGACGACACATCACGTGTTTGTCTCCTGGCCTTGGTTGTTTCGGCTAACTCCTGCCTCACAGTCAGCTGGTTACTTCACGCGCATACTATTTTCTTTATTTGATATTTTCAATAGTTTCTTATCAACGGTGCACCAGTAAAAAATATGTGTTTATTTGTACTTTCAATGCGGAATCTAACCATATATTTTTAAAATATTTTTTTGTGGGCAAAGGCGACTTAATGAAGAAAAATCTAAATTTCTCCTTTTCCATAAAAAGTAAGAAAAACTGTTTACATGTCAATATAAACTTTAATTCCCAGCATCAAAATATACCATGATTTTGATCATTGGGTGAAAGGGTTTCGGAGCCACAATAGTTTAAAGTTGCTAATTTTATGAAAATACGATAAATTTAAATATTTTAAATTTAAACACTATGAAGTTCTGATGCCTCAAACTTTGCACAAAGCAGTGTATCACAGTTGTCAACGGACAGAAAAAGTTTCATTGTATTTAAAAATTGCAAGGTCAATTTTCTCTATATTTCGGTCGATTTGAGATGGAATAGCCCATACAATAACACACCCACAATATATACTTAATACACAAATACAGTTCAATACCCATACATTATTCGACATCATGATACATAGCACATAAACAACCACCCCTCACCATAGGAGCAACACACCCCCACCCCTACAACTGACGAATGCAAATGGCAGAATGCAAGATCAACAGGAACAACAGTAGTTCATTAGACACTGAAGGTGATGCAGCACCGACATCAAACAGGCTGTCTATCTAAGGTACATAACTTTTTTTTTTTTAATTTTAACACTTTTAACGTGTTGTTTAACAATTTTAAGTTTTTAAAACAAAGTGTTAACGTGAACCAGAATCAATGGAATTTCAATAGGCGTTTAGTTATTATAATTTTTTTTTTTAAATGAAGAAAATATAGCTAAGCCTCACAGATTGCATGACAGAAACCATTCCATACTGAAAGCAGAAAATATTTCTCTGTAGGTTGAACAACCAGAGCTTCAAATTTTGGCTAGCATTTTTCCATCAGATCATGCCTCTTTCGAATATTTTATACAACCAGCTGCAGCATTGTAATGCCAATTCCACTAGTATCTACAATGCAGTAAATGCATTTATTGAGGAAAACGTGAATGAATGAATGAATGAATGAATGAATGAATGAATGAATGAATGAATGAAACAATTTTTTTTCTATCACTCATGAATATAAAGAAACTCCTCCTGCGAAGAAAATGAAAGGAAACTTGCAATGTCTTGTCTTTACAATAAAGGTGTGTGATACCATTTATTTGTCTTCAATACAAATCTGTCAGCAGCAAAACTGTTTAATTTTTCTCTTTTCAAACACAATTTAAATTACATAAAATATCCTTCTTCTGAATTTCATAAAACTGTTTAAGTGTACACTTGTTGCTCATATGTAAAGAATGGCTGAAAACTGAACTGTTTTGTATGAGAGTCAAGAATTCCATAGAATCTTGGCAAATATGAAATCATGCCTAATACAGGAAGAGGCGTGACACATGTACAGAAGTTTTCATTGTCCTTAAAACAGTAACCTTTCATACTTACTACTGCTAAGCCCGAGGAGTATTTCTCTACATTAAAAAGAGTGAAGAATTTTCTAAGAAATATATTAATACAAACCATCATGGCAATGTTAAGCACAGAAAATATTGTGACTGAAAAAATCGTTAATGTTAATGATAAAATGTTCCATAAATTTTCTAATCGCAAAGAAAGGAGGCTGGGAAATAAGCAGTGATATTTCTCAAACTTATCAAGAACACATGCAACTATGGCATATTTTCATCAGTATTTTATATTTAAACTATCTACATAGATGGATCTGGCAAAGAGTACAAAACTGGAACTTGAGTCCATACATATTTTTCTCCTTTCATCGTTCTGTTGGTTCGGACATGACTAATTTTTATGGAGAGATAATGGCAATACACACAACACTACAAGCACTCATGAATCTCCTAATAAACAAATTCACTAAGGCAGTAATGTTCTCTTGAATCTAAGGCTGTAATTCAAGCAATATGTTCACACAATACAAAGAGTTCGACGCATATCAAAGATTGCTAAATATTGGCACAATTCCAAAAACTTAAGAAGGTGATCACTATACAATGGATCCCAGTACACTGGAATTATGGGAAATGAAATTATTCACATATACATACATCTACAGGAGATACAAAAGGGTGCTGAAGGCAAGAAGTGGAACATACTCATCTCCAACCCAGATACAATCCCACAAGGACAACGGAAGACAACAGTAGCAGCCTTCAGACTCATCACAAACCATGATTGCCTAGCGAGCCATCTATACAAATTGGGAATTCTGACTTCACCATTATGTTATGCAATAATCAAACAGAGATGAACGAAGACCACTTGAAGACCCGTGGTGCTCTGCATGCAGAAAAAATTGTAGCACAGAAGTATTGGAGAGCAAGAATTCTAATTGCTTCATTGTCAGATGCAAGACATTAAACAACAACAACAACGTTCTTATTTATAAAACATATTGATATAGTGTAAACTTTTGAAATCTTAACAGCAGATGGGTAAAATAAAATTACAATTATTGCGTCTGACACAGCAGAAAGAACACGTCACGAAACCTGCAAATAACTGGTCTGGGGCTGGACAGAATACAGTCCGCCTGAAAGCTTTCACAAGTGCTCACTCCTTACACCTCTTAGCAATCTCATGCTGCTCAGATAATATGCTGGCTTGCCTAGGAGAGGCACGACACGTGTGAGGCTCTCCAGTCTCCACATGTAGGAGTGCATGATATTGATTACATATCAGTGTCTACCAATACATTTACAGTGGACAGTTTCAACTCAACACAAATAATGTATATAGATTTGTTATTTCTGTTATATACATAGGTCTAACTTTAAAGAATATACAATTACAGTAAAATCTCTCGTATCCAGCACACAAATAACTGGCAATACCGAAACAACGGCACTTTTGACTAGGCCAAAAAAAAGAAATCATTCATGTGAAAGAGAAGAGTCAGATAAAGATGTGAGTGGTTTGCATGGATCGCACATGTCCCATATTGTTTACTCTTTACATTGTTCACGTGTGAAAACATAGACAGAAAACCCCGTTATGTCCCTGGAGTAGATTGGGTAGCATCAGTAAGCTGTCACTTGAGTCTTGCAAACAATGTGCTGAGACGATATCTTTAAATTTACTACTTGAACTCGCCCATTTCGAAGGGGTGTTGGACGAGTCTAAATAGGAAAGTGTGAAGTTCTCTGTTCCTACAATGTGTAAAAGTTTCATTCAAATGGTAGATAATATAAGTAAACAAGAATACATTAGAGATATGTTAAAGAGGTTCAAATTATTGAGCACTACTTCATCTTCATAGTTACAACATTGGCTACACAGCTCTTCACATCACATGGCTGCTATTTAAAATTGTCATAAGGTTACGAAAACTTTAGTATTTTGTACACTATTATATATTACAATAATTACGAACTGATGAATGAACATTCCCGTATTCAGTACTAAAAATAAACATTGTACGCATTTCAAAACTTTATTTTTAAATATCTATATGAAAATTAATAAGTTACAACATGGAAAAAAATGTTTGTGCCGTACTTTATGTCTTTACATAACCTATAAACGTATTTTTCAATTATCCGGAAAAAATCAGTTATCCGGCACTGGCTTTATTCCACAGTTGCCAGATACGAGGAATTCTTCTGTATTCATGTACGGTACATAGATTTCTTTTAAAATTTCAGGCAGGATTGCAGTGTAAGTGGTTTGTTTCATTCTCTATTAAATTCAGAGGAAACTTAAGAAATCTATCAAGATGTCCAATTCATCATGAACTGATGAGTGCCTTTTAATAATGACCAGTTCAATTATACTTTTATTGAGAATAAACACCTTCTAAGTGTTCATACTTTTGAGTAAAAACTTTGAATAAGAAACCTTTTATTTACACTTTTTCTTTTCTATTAAAAAAAAACCTATTACTATAAAATAAAATATTACTTTCTTAATAAATATGAGCTTCGAAAAACCTTTTCTTATGAAATATGAAAGTATAAATGAAAAATATTTCTCTGTCGAAATATATGTTCTATATACACAACTGCATGTAAATCATCAATGAAGATATTACTTACAAAATGATGTTGAACAGAACATATTTTACATACACTGTAATCTTGGCTTTAGTAATAACAATAGTATAACGTGATATGCATTATCTTTATCCTTATAGACGTTGAGTATTAGATGTTTCCTCTTTCTGTTGAATTTTTCCAGACACGTTTCATTTTACTTTAGGAAATTTAAAAAAAAATGGTCGATTTTTTTGTGTCACATGTCAAGTTAACTTTATTTGAGCAACATTTACTTATGTGTATTTGAAATTCGAGTGTTAAATTGAGTAATACGTTAAATTTTTGCAAATGAATCCAAAGTGTGGAAATTTGAAGCAAGTCTAATTTTTTCAGAATTCACCACATGTCTGACAGTTGTGATACACCATGTGGTGAGCCTCCACCATTGCCTCCAAAGCGGCGAAACCGTCCTCAACAAAATCATCAATCTGAGCTGCAGTTGGATATATCGGCACATGAGGATAGTGCCACGAGCATGACTGACACATTCAACAGCAGCAGCAACACCAGTGGAGGTGGCCAGGTGTCTGGGCTTGCAACAAGCTTCGATCGTATCAGTCTGCGCAGCAAATCTCCTGAAGACACTTCCTCACTGTTGAGTGCTTCTGCTGGCAGTCTGGACTCAGTGCTAAACCATTCCCGCGAGGAAGAGGAGATTCAGGTGCTCATGGATCAGTCTGAGGATGTTGTGTTTCCCAGTGACAACATTCTTACACAAGGTCAGTGACTGAAGCAATAATCATTATAATAAAGCCTTGTACTATGTGTCTTAGTCTAATGTGGGCTGTACACAGAGCTTCCCCAGTATCAGTTGGTTCCCAATATATATATATATACGAGGCCTGTCTAAAAAGTATCCGACCTTAAATTTTCCCGCGCAAAGTAGTGATTCTAAGGCGGCGCCACTGTGCACGGTGGAAGGAGTAACCGTAATGCGCATGCTTGAATTTTTTCAACGCATTCGCTTGTGCCAGTCGCTGGCTGGTGGTCGCCAAGTAAGGTTCTGTTCTAAGTGTTTGTCGGATTTAGTTTTCTCGCAAGATGACTGAACGAATTGAGCAAAGATACTGCATCAAATTTTGTCAAAAGCTTGGTGATTCTCAAAGTCAAACAATTCGTAAGATTCAGCAGGTGTTTGGGGAAGATACAATGGGTGTAACACAAATTTAGGAGTGGTTCAACCGATTCAAAGATGACCGCACATCAGCGGAGAGTGAGCAGTGTTGTGGCAGGCCCAAACTGCTCGGAGTGCAGCTGTTGTTGAGAGGGTGCGAAATTTGGTGATGGCAGATCGTCGTTTGACCATGCGGGAGATTGCCGAAGAGGTTGGAGTGAGTAAAGATTCTGCACGTGCAATTCTGCGTGATGATTTGAACATAAACCGAATGGCTGCGAAATTCGTGCCCAAGTTGTTGTCCCCGGAACAAAAAGACCTCTGCCGTGATCCTGGGTTTCTGAACACCGTGATAACTGGAGATGAGTCATGGGTGTACGGGTACGACCCAGAAACAAAAAGACAGTCGTCGCAATGGAAGCATCCCGAGTCTCCAAGGCCGAAGAAAGCGCGGCAGGTGCGAAGCAAAATCAAGGTGATGCTGACTGTTTTCTTTGATGTCCATGGAATTGTGCATCACGAATACACACCGGAAGGACAAACGGTGACAAAGGAGTACTATCACGATGTTCTCCGGCGACTCCGTGATGCAGTTCGGCGCAAAAGACCAGACATGTGGACGGCGAACAACTGGCACTTGCATCACGACAACGCCCCCGCACATTCATCCCAATTGATCCACACTTTCTTGGCCAAACATGGAATTACAACCGTTCGCCAACCTCCCTACTCTCCAGACCTGGCTCCTTGCGACTTTTGGTTGTTTCCAAAATTGAAGACACCACTGAAAGATCCCATTTTGAGAGTAGGGAAGAGATAATGTAGAACGCGACGACGGAGCTGAACACCATTCCAAAAGAAGACTTCCAGATGTGTTTCCGGCAGTGGAAGGATCGGTGGGCTAAGTGTGTGCAAGCACAAGGGGCCTACTTTGAAGGGGATTAGGGTCCCAACCCCGTCAGGTATTTGAAATATTTTTTTCTGGCTAAAGGTCAGATACTTTTTAGACAGGCCTCGTGTATATATATATATATATATATATATATATATATATATATGAAGGCCGCACTACATCACACGTGTGACATGTTCTCAGTCAGTCTGAGTCATTTGACTATTGTAATAAAGCATGTGTATATTCAGAGAGCAGGATTTCTTTAAAAGGTATGTAATATGCTGTATGGCTGAATTTAGTTTTTCTTTAGAACATCGTATGTTCATGTACACTTGGTCAAAATGAAAGCGGCCGGTCTCTTGAGCAGCAAAACTTTTCTAAGTCCCTTTGGGTGAGTGCGCAGTTCACTACCGTAAACCTCCATGCGCCTCTTTAGTTAACTCCATAATACAAGGCGCTGATTTGGGCTACCTCCACAGCATGCTTCAAATCTCCGTAGTGAATTTTTTGTTTTGTCCTTTCTTTTATTTTTACATCTACTTTTAGTGTAATATAATCAAATAATTTTGCTTATGTTAACTTATGTTTAGCGATCTTGCATTCCATTGTAAGATTGTGAGATTTTCTTGTCCCTTTGAATTATTATTAATAATATTATCTTTACTAAAATTTCTTTTAATTGCAAATTATGTTAATTCATGTTTGGCTGCTGAAATATACAACCAGCATCGTGCTTTTTACCCATCATTTGTAAGAAGAGGAAATTCATAGTGAAACATAGTGGAATACATGTTGTCAGCAAATAGCTGGATACACTACTAAGATAGATGTAATTCATTTTGAATCTTGTGTACATTACTTTTAACACACCCTGATCAAATTCTCAACACATAGATCAATTTCAGTACACATTTCACTATTCAACACCTTTCAACAATCAAACGCACCCACATAACAGGCAGAGAAGTTCGAATAGGCTCTGAAGATGGTGTGATGATGCACCGAAACAGCTGTAAGCTGCACAGACTTACATAATTAACACGAGTAAGTCCACTAGTTAATCAATTACTTAGATGTAATTCATGTTAGTTACAGACAATTACAAAGTTGGTGAAAATTTGTGGTTATAATTCCAGGAAATCAGAATATATTTTGTCATCAGAATTATGGTTTTATTTTTGTTTACAATTAACTACGTTTAGGCCCTGATGAACATGGATTTAGATTAGTATAATCCCTGTAGCAGAACTTGCAAATTAATTATTGCCAATTATTTAACTGTCAACATATTTACTGAAGGTTACTTAGGCAATAGAGTGCAAAGCAATAGGGACTAATAAAATAATTAACATAGCATTTTAATATGGAAGCCCCAAATTGTCGTCTTTAGTGTTACTTCCATCTAGCATCAAAAGTTTCTATTAATACGAAAAAAATAATAAAGCGAAAAGTATTCAAAGGATAAAAAAATTACGAAAATCTGTTATATTTTCACTTATGCATTTAAAAGCCAACAAAAAAAAAAGTTTAGTAACTCTATGAGGATTTGAACCTGCAACATCACGAACTCTTAGCTACTCTTAGCTAGTGCTGCTCATGATTAGGTTTTCTCTGGAGCGGTTGTTTGCACGCTTTCAATCGGAGACCTCCGGTTACCTCCGGTTACCTCCGATTGATGCCGCGCAGGCTGTACAGTATATGTGCTGTGGCGCAGACATACACTTTCCGCTGAGCATTCCTTTAATCAGATCATGTAGTGATTCGAGTCCGCTGACGTCCGCATATCTTTTAAAATAGCTAAGTTGTAATTTGTTGTTGTTTATTCTTTCTTTTATGTTAATCTCTCTCTCTTTGTTCGGCTTTTTTTTTTCTTGTTTTTTTGAAGTTCTACGTTAGCTGACAGATTTTTTTCTAGTTTTGAAATTCATAGTATATGTGGAAAGGCGTATTAGTTTTATGTCATTGATCAAATTAATAACATTCAATCTAACTGCAAAATTAACGCAGAAGTAAAGCTATTCAGTAGTTAATGTAAACATTTATACTGTAGTTCTCCTAGAAACTCTCGTTTAATCACAGTGTTTGTCAATTATTATTCTAATCGGTTTAGTTTAACGTAAAATATATTAAGGGAGCTTCAGAATGGAAGTAAAGAAACATGGACTATCAGTGAGTTAAAATTTACTGTCCAACATAATATATTCAGATTCTTTACCGGAAAGGATTGTGATTATTGTGTTAAAGGGTGTCGGTATTTGAACTACCTCTTCTAAAATGCGCCATTCTTTCTCTGTAATAAAAATATAAGCGGATATCAACTTAAGGATAATTGTAATTATATTATTACCACTTGTTTCTTTAGTTTCATTCAGAAACTCAATATTTTAATCCAAACAGTAAAATATAACTCAAGTCGTCTTTTAAATATTTCATATGTTTTTTACTGCCTCGAAAGTTACGTTTTAGAGAAATTTCAAGACTTTTTCCTATACTGTGGGCCTTTGGGAACAATAGCACTAAAACAATTTAAAAAGAAATGGTATTAAATGTTCTGCGTAATTGTTTTCATCAAGTTCACGATTGTGCGATCGCTTCAAATGGCATAACAAATTCGAAGTTCCACCACCCTTAGAGTAAATTCGCCCACAAAGTTTACAGAGTACGACTTTATTATTACCTTCAACTAAATTAAAGAATTCCCATGTGACGGATATCCGATTTGGTGCCATTTTATTCCACTCAAAACTATTGTCGGTCCGTACGCGCCGGTCGTCCTTGAGCTAACTGTTGCTTCGCTCCGAACCACCGCGTCCCTCTGTAGTCCCCTGTTCCACCTACGATAGTACCGGAGATCACCGGTGGAGAGCTTTATTCGTAATTTCCAATTCCTCCACTGTAGTAGTCACTCCGATGAGCAGCACTGCTCTTAGCTATCACTCTACAAACTACTTTTCTGCAGTCATAATGGCATTGTAACGAGCAATGGTCGTACTCCACTTGAGAACCTGTTATACAATATATAGTGTTTGTGTTACAATATTCACTGTTTAAACACTCTGAACGATCTGTCTGTTTTAAATCTCGTATATGAATTATTTTCTCGGAAGATTTTAATGATTAATAGTTGTGTTCCCCATTATAACTACTAGAAGAAATACACAATCTTTTGAACAAAGCCTGGGTGTCCCGAGTGCTCACAGAAATACCCGATTCAAACTTAGTCTCTCAGACGCCGGCCACTTTCATTTTGACCAAGTGTACCCAATTTTTACGTATGTACAAAGCAGTGGTGAGGCATGAGATATTTATGTAAAAAGTAAGTGCTTCTAAGCCAAATTTATCACTGAGGAAGCAAATTATTATTATTATTATTATTATTATTATTATTATTATTGTTACTACTATTGCTGCTGCTGCTGAACATGTTTTTTTTTAAACACAAAGTAAATATATAAAGTAACAATTTTAAAATAATAAGCATAATAATGCACATACTGTAAATAACTTTGTATATCAATTCCAATTGCTTTTCTTCTTCTCTGAAAAAAAAAAAAACATCTACAACCTTCCCAACAAACGTGGCACCAGATGCAAGTTCATCCAAAAATATCTTTTCAATTTTCAAAGCATTTAAACATGATAGGCAATCATTGTGCATGGAGTTTCTGAGGTAAGTTTTGATTCTCTTTAGCGTACCCATGCTTCATTTACTGCTGGCTGTAGTTGTAGGTATTGTCGGAATTAAGCAGAGTAATTTCGTTACTTCCTCACAGATAAAGATTAAACCATTATTTTGCTATAAAATATTTTAACAGTTCCTGGGGACTTAAATGCTCAGACTCATCTGCATATACATTATGTAATTCATTTTGTAGCTGATTATAGTTAAAGAAACTAATAGAGCTTTACTAAATTATTCACTTTATCCTGGGCTAATGCTTTTCTGTAGTCCTTAAATTTGTTTTCACTTACTAATTCCACAAAGTCTAAATAAGAAATGTCTTCAAATCTCGTTTTCATTCGTACAGTATGAGTACGCATCTACCACTTCAAATACCAGCCATCTTAGGTTATCCTTTATTATAGTGCTGTACATCAAGTCGTCATTCAATTTCATTCTTTCTTCGACACTCTCTTTTCTCAAGTTCTCTCTGTTCCTCTGATGGCAACATATATTTCCTTGTGACAGGTTGTTTATCGAGTCACTATCCCACAGTGAATCCTCATCAACAATTATTTCAGAAAAATGATGTATAATTTTGAGAAATACATTATAATAATTATCATAATCACTCTTTGATGGAAATTCTATTTCGTACTAGTAGTTTATGGAAACTTGAAATCTTTTTTAGTCAGCAAAAATGTTCTTTTTAAAGACTTGCTGGAAAAGCTGTGAAAAACAGTCAAGGCTCTAACAAATAAATGGATGTTTAATAGATTTTGAACCCTGCAAAAGTACAAGGTTTAATTGGTGTGCATAGCAATCTCACCAACTTGAACTTCCCCTTTTCACCTATCATTTTAGAGGCACCATCACATGTTTGACATAACACTTTCCGTTTGTCCATACCCCAATCACAAAGAACTTCATGTATGACTTCTAACAGTCTTTAAGCTGTTTTGTTCTTGAAAACATCATGGAAACTAGAAAATCTCTATTCATTTCTGTAATTTACACAATATCTTATTATGGTGCTCATTTATTTCTTACAACACACAACCAATGTTTCGTCAGATTGACTGTAAATAAAAGGAGATTCGTTCATTTCATGCTTGTTTTTTTCATTAAGAATGCCACTCACACCATTAAAGACCAAACATATCAGAAAGACCCCAGCCCCTTCGATGGCAACTGAAATACGTAGCCTGATGTCTAAACGCAATTTAGCCTATAGAAAATACATCCACAACAAAAACGACGAATATTTTAATTTCTATAAACACCTCAGAAATAGAACGACTTGACTAATAAGAAACGCTAAACTCAACTACTCTTACAAACTTATAGAGCCCAACACAATCCCTTCCGAGTTATGGAAAAATCTGAAGATTATTGGACTTGGAAGAGCTAGTGAACAAGCAGACATTCCCATCCCACTTGACCGCTTGAACGAACACTTTGTAAGGGACCCCACCTTAAATGACACAACAAAACAAGATACAGTTTTGCCCGAATCAGCTCCACCAACTCGAGACAAATTCTATTTTACTGATGTCACTCCTATTGATGTAATGAAAGCCATCCGACACATCAAGACGAAAGCTCAAGGGCCGGACAACATTAGCATATTACTCATACAGAAAATACAAGACATAGTAATACCTACAATTGCACACATATTAAATAGTTCCTTAATCACTTCTACTTTCCCTAAAATATGGAAGCAAGCTTTTGTTCTTCCTCTTCCAAAAGTCAAAGTTCCCACTGACCTGAACGACTATAGACCAATAAGCATCCTGCCAGCCATATCAAAAGCATTGGAAAGAATCGTATACAGACAAATTACTAACTACATGAACGAACACAAACTATTCGACAAGTATCAGTCAGATTTCAGAGCTGGACACAACACAAGCACTGCTCTACTTAAAGTGACCGAAGACATTCGTGAAGCAATTGACTCTAATAAAGTAACAATATTAACACTTCTTGACCTTAGCAAAGCTTTCAACTCTGTAAATTTTGACCTGCTCACCCATAAATTGAGAAATCTGTATTTGTCAGAGACTGCTGTAAGTTGGTTCGAATCCTACTTATGGGAAAGACAACAATGTGTTGTATCCGGGAATCGAAGCTGCTCCTAGCTTAACATAACATCAGGTATACCACAGGAGTTGGTACTCGAATCATTGTTGTTCACAATATATGTCAATGATATTACATCTCTTATAAGGCATTGTAACTATCATTTGTATGCTGATGACCTTCAATTCTACATCTCTTCCTGCTTAGACCGAGTAAATGACGCTATAGACAAACTGAACGAAGACATTGACTCGATTGTGATATGGACAAAGAAATTCCATCTTAATATCAATCCTGGAAGGACACAACCTATTATATTAGGACACAAATGGCAAACTGACGCTGTAAACCACCTCGACATTTCCCCTGTTAAAGTAAGCACAGTGCATATCCCTTTCAGTTCTTCGGTAAAAAATCTTGGCATTCACATGGATAGTAATCTCAACTGGGACAGCAAATCATAGAAACCTGCAGAAAAGTATATTCTATTATCCATGTGCTAAAAAGGACAAATTTTCATCTTCCCTCTTGCTTAAAAAAGTCTCTTGTGCAGACGCTTGTATTTCCCTATTTTGACTATGCTGACATTTTACTGACTGACCTTTCCAGCGACAACAAAACGAAACTTCAACGTGCTCATAATTTGTGTGCACGTTTTGTAAGCAATGTTCGTAAATATGATCATATTACCCCATTCCTGTAAACAGTAGGTTGGCTTAAACTAGATAAGAAAAGAAATTTACATTCACTTCTTCTTCTTTTCGAAATCTTGAACTCTTCTATTCCTTCGTACCTGTCGTCTCGCTTCACTTACCTTTCTTCCCACCACAATCTGAACACACGCTCTCGCCATGAAACAATACTAACAGTACCATCCCATTGCACCTCCTCATACTCATCCTCTTTCACAATAGCCCTGCCAAGACTCTGGAATTCGCTACCTGCTAGCATCAGGGACTGTCGAAGTAAAATTGAATTCAAGCGCAAACTTACTAGGCACTTAGTCAGTAATTGAGACTCGTTCAGACATGGTTTCTTGTAAATAGTTCTCTTAATCTATCACAAAATATTTCAATATCTGCTAATTTCATCACTATAGAATTTTGTTATTCTAGGTTTAATTTTTAATTCAGCAAATACAAAAATATTCTTTGTTCTTAACTTTTATAATAAATTGTCTAGCTTTCATTAATCAGGTAATCTTGTCATACTTTAATTTTTATTGTAATTGTAAATTTAATATTAATTGTAATTTTATTTTTCATATTATAGTTGTAATCCATTGGTAGAGGGGCAGGGGAGGCCTGACGGCCTTATCTCTACCAGGTTAAATAAATAAATACTACTACTACAACCTCAGTCAAGTAATTCTGTATAACTGCCATTGTTCCTTTGAACAGTGAAGATGACTGTAAGTGCTCTCTAATCAATAACTCATTCTGAGCAAGGAGATCTAACAGTGCTAAATAATTTCCTTTATTGCAAACACTTTCATCTTCTCGATATCAATGGAAGACCAATTCCTGCTTATTTTTAAAAATATTACCGATTTAATGAGTCGCTTTAAAATTTGTCTGTTGGAAAAGACAACTTATGTTTTATTGCAAGTCAAGTGACTTCAGATAATACATGATCTATTCCTGTCTTACCTAGGAACCGAAATAACTCATTACTAAAGCAATCCACATTATGCTTTATTTTTTTGATAATTATGTTTTATCTTTTTTTCAAATTATGTTTTATTATGCTTTATTTTAAATTTCTATTAACATAAATAATATGCAATAATATCTTTTATACCAATAAACTAAAGTCAAATACTGTTTATGTATATCATCAAACTGAATTTTTTTTGTCACTAATGTTAGTTTGCAGGATAGGTATTAAGTTTATAAAAGAATACACTGTAAGCAATGTAGTCATGAAATGAATGAAAATCTAGTTATCCTTGTCACTGTCACTTGCACTCTCCAGATGAACAACACCCTCTTGAAGTTGATTTTGATTAATTGCAAGTTGTAAGTGAGACTGTAGATTTTTTTGTGTCAGACATGACTGTTTAGAGTTCAAAATCCAATTGAGAATAGAAAAGCTTCTCTCAACTGAAGCAGATGATGGAGGAACCATAATTTCCTTCATTGTCAGCTTACTTAGGATAGGCATCTTGGTGAAATATTTCTGCCAGAAGAATAAGGTAGAAGTTGAAGACAAATTTTCTCCATCTACCATTGGTGCATATGTTGATATTTCTTCCACTGGAACATCAATGGCTGAGAAACGTTTCAGTTCACCTGAAGTAAAAACCGAAGAAATCTTCTCAGGAACAGCTAGTGTTGTATCTAAATTCTGAACTTCCTTCCAGAAATTTAGAGCAGGAAGACTTTCATTCATATATCCTGCCAGTGTTTTACATGTTGCACCTGAACTTTGAGTCATTTGAAGAACTGATGATAGAAGAAGCCAGACCTTTGTTGCATCTTGATTATCTGATTCCAAAACCTGTATTTGATTACGGAGTCAATCAGAAATTTTGGATATAGCTCTTGAGTTATTTTCAACCAGTCGCTTTAAGTTTGTTACAGCAGCACTGCCTTCACCATCTTTCAAATCAATCGAATACTGGGTGTTCATTTCAAAGTATGTCATGACGTCACTGTTGATGAGTCAGCGATTTGAAGCGAGTTTCAGCTTTTATGTCAGAGAAGTTGCCTATTATTCAAGGCATTCAATCTGAAATTGAGAACGTGTACGGTATAACTTGAACGTCGTAACAACAGATGGCGGTCTGTACGGTCTGTGTGCTACCATAACCTCTTTCGAACTGTTTTGCGAGGCCAAGTCGTACGCAGGGTATTTGTTATCATCGTTTGCATATGGCAACATTCCACAACACAAATGAAATGCTCCACGTCCATTTTGACCGTCGAAATTAATGTCAACAAATATGTAATCATCTTAACCCTCTCCCCATATCCCGACAGTAAGAAAAACTCACCTCAGTATGTGTTTCCAAACAGTTCACATTCCTGCCACTACCGACGTTACCGTACGTATCGGTAAGTACTCTTCAGAATGAACGCCGTACTTGCTAGGCAACTTCTCTGGCACATAGGTAATATGCCTCTGTGGAAGTGTAGAAGATTGAATTCTCTAGGCTCATCGGCTAGCCACATGACGGCATACAGTGAAATGAACATGCAGTATTTGATTGCATTGAAATTGATGCAATGATATTTTCCTGCCTTCAGCCATGTCCCCCAGCGAGTTATTACAGGAACTGGAGGTAGAACAAATGTTCCTGGTTCTTTTTAGGCAGTCCAGCAATCTCTCCCTTCTGGCTGGAGTTTTCGCTAAAGCAGACTTAACAGCTGCAATGAATTCATCAGCAGTTTTTAGTGAAAATCTAATCTCTTCAGCACAAAGATGCAATACGTGAGCTCAACATGTAGAATGCAAAAGCTGAGGTGCAATTCCAGCCAGTCAGCTGCCAGCAGAAAGCTTATATGGTGCACTGTCTGATATTAAAACAATAAAATTGTTTCTGTGAACACCAATAAGATCTAGTGTATCAACTATTAAATTTACTATAACATTGGCATTGCAGTGTTCAACAGTTTTGGTTTTCACAAGACGGTTTTTCATTCACAACACCCAGTGGAGCAACAAGAACAGTCACCACCTTATGCTTCTTTATATCTGTTGTTTCATCAACCACTAGATAGACAGAATTTCCCTCACATTTTGACTTAGTTTCCTGAAAGTCTACTTCAGCACACTTTGCAAGATACCTTCTTAGAGTGGTTTCACTGGGAGCTGGCTGCATACATGTAACTGTTGCTATTCACTGACGAAATCTTTTGTTACGAAAGACATGCAATGGAATACCAGCAGAAATGAATGCTTCCGCAAGATCTTTCATAGTATCCTTGGATTTTCCCATACGCTGCCATACTTGAGGTATCGTATTGGCACATATGCTGCTAGGACCACCTGAAGTTGAACCTTGTCCATCACTCTGTTTCCGAGATCTATGCTTAAAATTTTCCACATGTTTTTGCACAATGATTTTTTTTTTCTCGAAATTAATATACTCTGAACATAAGGTACACAAAAGTTTCCCCATTTCAGCCACAAAATTGACTGTAGGAAACTCACGAACCCTTTGTATTGCAGTTACAGATGTTTTTGGCATGTTGATATCAAATAGATGTGAAACCTTCAGATTCAGAGTGTGAACTGGGCATAAAACCGTAAACTTGTACTCTGTAATGTTACTTTAATTGAAGTGTGCATTTCCATAACGTTGTAAGTGCTGAAACTGGGAGAATCTATTTTTTCACATATATCAGTTGTAGGTGCCCTGTTTGACAATATTACGAAAGGTTATGAAGAAAGTGCTGCTCCAAGTAATAAAGTAGTGCACTTTCAGGTTGTGCAAGTCACAACGTTGTATGTACTGTATAAAACTATTTTTGTTCCTACTGTAAACTTCACAAATTGGCACTTACAACGCTCTGGAAATGCACGCTTCAATTGTTGTCTTGTTCCTCACAGAACTACAAATATAACTGTAGTTTCTTAAGTTTGGAATTTCCATTGAAAAACTAGCTTCTCATTGTTAATGTGAGTATTTTTAATATTAATTGTTGGTCACAATTATTATAAATAGTGCATTGAAGCAAGCAGTTCATTTTCCAAGAATTATGCTCTATTTTAAATATTATGCTTTTATGCTTTATTTAAAAAAAATATGCTTTATTGTGCTTCTAACATTTGTTTCGTTGAGACAGTTTGATAACCAAAATCAGGTTTGGGGTAGCAACCATATGTCTGAAATGCTGTTATGCTTTTGGGTTGCACTACTCATTACATAATAAATGTAACTAGTGTACACTGCTTTTTTAATAAAATTGCTCAAGTAGATATGCTTTCGTTACACCATTTTAAGTCATTCGCTCCAAACGTAATGCATAAGTATCGAAACATTTTGTTCTTTTCAGCTAGGGATCCCAAACATCCCAATTTTGACGGGACAGTACCAATTTTGAAACCTTTCTCCCATGTCCCACCTAGATGTCTCGTGGGACCTATATATTTTTACTGCTTTTGATGTTGCTTTTCTATATCTTGTTTTACTTTATGATTCCATTAGATGACTTGAAACTTAGGTCATTTTTGTAGTCTTTTTTTATTATTGTTGCATTATGTCGCATTTATTTAACAGTGCGAGTCCTTGAACAGGAAATAGGCAGGGAACTTAATAAAATATGTAAAAACGTACTACAACAATGGAAATAGGTGTTCGTATAAAATATTTCAATATTTTATTCTTTTTCTTCCCATGGCTTTCCAACTGAAATCATCTAGTTCATTTGGAATCTTGCTGTCTAGTACAATTTGGCAAAGTTGGTTGTCTGCTGTTTAGCATCAAATTTCATGCAGGTAAGAAGGTGGTCGCCATTCATTGTTGTCCGTGGCTGTCGACAGAGAGTACACTCCTCAGAAGGAAGATCTTTATTTTGCAGAGATGTGCTGCTAGACAATCATGACCTGTCTTCAGTCTAAATGTTGCTACTGCTTCTTTCTGTGGTTTTTGTTTATTGACTGTCCATTCTTCTTGTATTTTAGCCCACTGTTTAGCTTTGGTGTCATTCTGGGTTGCAGTTTTGTAAATTTGCAGAGCCTTTCTCCTAAGAAGTGACTTTTTTTCCTGGGCATCGAGAATTTTGTTGGTTTTGGAAAGAGTTGTATTTCTTTTTGCTATGTATCAGCAGTTTCATTTCCCTGGATTCCTACATGAGCTGGAATCCACTGTATTGCTATATGTTTGAGTTTACAAATGTGGGCTAAGAGTTTCTATATTTTTGTAGCGTACTTGTTTTTGGTTTTTACCTGGAAGAGATTGCTTGTATTACTGGTTTCGAATCCACTAGAATAACTGCCTTTTCAAATAAATTCTGTGTAGTAGTTGTGTAAGTACAAATAGGATTGCTTGGGTCTCTCCTTCAAAAACTGTCCTGTTTTTCCCTATTGCGATATAATGGCTAAAGTGTTCACAGAAGACTCCTGCTTCAACTCCTTCTCCGTCAGTTATAAGTGAGCCGACAGTGTAGACCCTCAGCCATTTGTCTGAGGGGTATTTCTCATTGAGAGTTTCCATTGCCAGTTGTTTTAAAATTTCAGGTGAATCCGTCTTTTTGTTAGCTGATTCTAGAAGATCTATATGAGTATCATAATGAACATAATCTAGTGGATTTTCTTGCAAAGGTAACTGCTTAATCTCAATTGGGATTCCTAAGGTTTCTAAATGGTTGGTTATTATGGTTATTGGATCTTTCTGGGTTGTGAGCTCAGCTGTTAGCTTTGAGTTTACCCAAGGTTGGTCTTTTAGGGATTTTGTTCTAACTTATGTATTGGCTGCTTGTATTTTAATTTCTTCTTCTATTGGGATGTTACCTGTGTATAACTGAAGTGCTGTCGCTGGAGTACTTCTGACTCCTCCTGTGATTAATCTCAATGCTCTAATCTGTATTGTCTCTAATTTCTTTTGGTTGTTTGGATTTGTTGTTATGATTGCTTCACTTCCGTGTTTAAGCAGTGGTTTTATATATATTTGGTAAGTTTTGTTTAATGTATCTTGAGAGCTACCCCATTTTACTCCTGATAGCCGTTTTAGTATCTGTAATCTGTTACTAAACCGCTTCTCTGTTTCTTCGGTATGTTTGCCTCCCTTCATTTTGTTGTCTAAAGTTACACCTAGATATTTGGTACCGGTACTCTCATTTTTCTGGAGCACTTTGTTGTTCATTTCCAGTTTAAAATAATGGTTCTTATGTTGCATGGTGAAGAACTGGTAACTTGTCTTTTGTGTATTAACTATCATGTCATGTTCTTCTGCCCATACCTCCAGTGTTTTTAGGACTTCATTGATTTTTTCAGTAAGTTGATGTTGGTGAACATTGTTCTTGGTTGAGGTCCGTATAACCAGATCATCAGCAAACAAGCTGCACTTTATTCCATTAATTTTGAATATGACATTTATATATTTAATGTACAGTACATACCTATAGAAACATATTTAACACATTCGCTGCCGACTGTATTGTTGCAAAATCTATCCCCAGGAACCGATTATTTTTTTGTGTTTATTTATCATGTAATAGTGTCTATGAATAATTTTTAGCTTCGTATACAATTTTCGAGTACAGACAGTGTTTGAACTCTTGATGACGCATTTACACATCACCGGCACCGCGTTAACAATTCCATTACCAGTGCCATTTGACGCGTTTACGCATCATACATATTTTTGTTTGTTACGTGACTGTATATTGAAATATTGTTAGGGAAAACAAATTAAGCCTACCTTACTTCATTTGTGGTAGTTTCCGAAGCAGGAATGGACACATAATCTAGGTTGGCCAGAGCAATCACGACAGTAGAATGTTGATTCTTTTCTTCTGCCAATGTTGTAACACACTTTGCAGCGTTTCCTCATTATTTTGCCTTTCTCATTAGCGCATTGTTTTGCAGGCAGGTGTTTCACAGCTGGTGATACCAGTTTGATTGTTGGACTGCTAAATGTTGCATACGAGAGAAAATATCGTGTTCCTGAAAGTCTGAAGTCATATAACGAAACCTTACTCCTTGTGGTGTACCGAGAATGCAAATTATGTGTGTTCAGTAACATTATTTGGAAGAGGTGGATGCCAATTTTTTTTATACCACCAAACTGTTTTTCTTTCACATGCGTAATATGAAAGCATTTGATCTTGCCGATCGACGCCTGACATGTGGTTATTATACTTTTCAATTGCATGTGGCTTTTGCACTTTTTGCCCTCTTTTATTCACTGTTTCAACAATACTGTCTTCAAATTCAGTCGAGATAAATAAGACGTCTCTCTTGTCTTTCCACTTCGTTACAGCTACACCATTAGCACATTGACATCTACGTTCTCCCTTCTGTAACTTAGATTTAGTTACTTCATTTGGGTTGTTCTTGCGATTGGAGCGTAATTTTCCTGTACAGTACATGTCAGTTTGGAGAAGCTATAAAGCTAGGTCATAACCATTGTAAAAATTGTCCATGTATAGAACATGACCCACATTCAGCTTGCCTTCCATCGGTTTTAGTACAACATTCGAGGCATGTCCATTGCCACCCAAATTATCAATATGTCCTGAATGTCCTGTGTATACTAAAATTCGTAATACCATACCATTGTCTTCTGTGAGCATGTACAATTTTATTCCGTATTTGTGTCTTTTTCTCTTTATGTACTGTCTAAAAATTGGACGACCTCTCCATAGATTCATCTAGTGAGAGATTCCTTCCTGGATAATACACATTATCAATTGTATTGTTGAAGAGATCCAGCATAGATTTTATCTTCACTAGTCGCCCATGAGGATTAGGTTCACCAGGTTTTGAATTTGATGTAAAATGGAGGCACCGTAATATTAGAAGGAAACGATTCCTACTCATCTTAGATGAAAAGCAGTCCATTTTGAACAAGGGATCTTTCTACCAATAGTCCTGGATACGTGGCATCTGGATCATACCCATGTGAAACAAAAGATCTAGAAAAACCTTCATCTCTTCTACTGTGACATACACTCATGAAGTCATTCTAAATTGCTCAGTACACCCAGAAAGAAAAACTTCTGCATAATTATTGGTTTCTGTTACTAGAACTCGTAGAACACGTCACACGCAAATAAATTCCAAAAATTCACTGGGTCATCATCAGCAAGTTCGACTTTTAGCCTAGGAACACCACTAAAGTTTATGTTTTTCAAATTAGGTGGCCCATCTGACCAAAAAGAGTTCGAAATATCCACATTTTGAACTGGAGTGGCAACTGGAGTAGTATTTGAATAATTAGATGTATCAAAATCAGTTTCACTGTCACTCTCACTCTCACTTTCACTTTCACTTTCATTTTCACTTTCACTTTCATTTTCACTTTCACTTTGGATTGAAATCACTGTCTTTGTCCGAATCAGGCATTGAAGTATTCAATAGACGTGCAATTTCGTCATCTTTGGAAGTTTCAACTGATGCCCTTGTACGATTTTTTGCATTTGAAGGACCTGGAGGCATCTGAGAATTATCATCTAATTTATAATCCATGATTCCTCTACTTAAATGAGCGGAAGGTAATAACCAAGAATGATAATAAGTAGTGGCACCCTTCTAGTAAGAAATACTACATAACAATACAGGATAACCAAAATACTGAAGGAATAATGTGCGGGAAAGCAAGAAAACAACTATGATGTGCATACGCGTCATTGGCATATGGCGCAAGGACTGTGTGATGTCTATAGGGGTCAAGTGGCATTCAACGTGTTAAATAAATTTCCTACTTTGTTTTTGAACTGCTACTTATTTGCAACAATGGGTCTGCCTTGTGATCACGTGACTGTCATCATCAGCCACTTGCACTTCTTAAATAAAATCTTAATTGTTAAGCAATATATGATTGAAGGAAGGCAAGTCAATATGTGTTATTGGGTTCTTTGTTTAGTTATAGTGAGATGCCACCGAAGTGAAAGTTGTGTTTTTGGGCGTTTTAAGCTGTAGTTACAGTAAAACATCACTTAAGTGACTATCAAGTGTGGGAATTTTTATGACTTTCTTTCGAAAAATCATAAGATTTTGACTCAAATACCTGAATCTGCAAAATATAGTTTGAAGGACCCAGGAGAAGCAGCATCCTTGTCTTCTAGCAGTGGTATGGCTGGAAATATCATTTTAACCCTTGAGAGGTCACGCAAGAAAGGTTATGTAATGAATCGCACACAGCCTAAAAATGAAAGAAAATTGGTATTTTTCACTAACATTTATTGGTCAAAACTTACAAGAACATTATTTCAGTGTTCATTTATTCAGTACAACTAATTAAATTAACTTAAAAAGAAAAAAATAAGATGGTCGAATTCTGCATTATGCTCTGCTGTGACACGAAGTTGATATTTTTCTCTAATGTTTGTTGATCAAAACGTATGAAAATATTATTTCAGTATTAATCTATTCATTACAATTGTTAGCATGAAATAATTCAGTGAACTTAAAAAAAAAAAAAAACAACAAATAAGATGGTCAAACCCAACATCATAATCTCTAGATTGTGCATATGATTCTCGTATGTCTACTGTGAAAAGAACGTACATCTTACAAATTTTACACATGTTAATCACTACCGGCACTTTCTTCAGGATTAGCACAAGCAGTAGGCCTACATGTTGAATGCGTATGTTCTTTACATATATAACAGCGACATACATTACATCTGTTTTTGACTTAAGATTTCTCTTCCAATCGCAGAGGTGACACCTTCCTGGACCCTCTTCTTCTTCTTCTTCTTCTTCTTCTTCGTCTTCTTCCTCTTCTTCGGATGGAGGTGGTTTTCTTTCTTGTATAGTTCCAGTCATTTCCCTAATATTTCTCTTCAGTTGACGTGGCAGATTCGTAAGTTGCTGTCTTTCAAGTAGATGCCTTCTGCATAACTCTTTGCTGAGGGTTTGTAGGAATTTCCTTCGAACCATGTCAAACTGACCAAGATTGTGTTTCAGCATAATGAAACTATTGATTTCTACTATGTTCAGTAGCATGAAGAACAGAGTTAGAATCCAACTGTTACTGATCCTTGCCAAGTGTCTAGCCTTGTAGGCTACTGGTCCACTATGTCCACTCCTCCTGTTGTTGAGTTATAAAACATCAACATGTAAGGCTTCTTAGAATCTGGATCAATGTCATCAGTATGGTACCGTGGGGACAAGAGCAATACCACCTTCTTTTTCAGACAGTAGGAAAGTAGAGATTTTTCTTTGGTGAACCCAAACATACTGCTGTGTCTACTGTATAAAAGAACGTACATCCTACAAGTCTTACACATGTTACACATCTTCATCACTACTGGCACTTTCTTCAGGATTAGCACAAGCAGTGTATGCTGACTGCGTAACCTCAGAACAACAGTGCGATATCTTGCAAAAATCATATTTTAAATAATGAGGATAAAAATTGCTATTGAACATCGAGTGAAATGTGTAAACAAACTTATGATTTAATATGAAGCTAAAAGAACAAGAAACTTTGTTTACACATTGCACTCTATGTTCAATAGCAATTTTTATCCTCATTATTTAAAATATGATTTTTGCAAGATATCCCACTGTTGTTCTGAGGTAACGGTATGTTCTTTGCATGGCAACACACATTACATCTGTTCTTCAATTTCAATTCTCGTAGTATTGTGCACTTCTCTAGGATGGCTGTAATTTGTCGTACTTTTTCAATTCTTTGTTTAGTGAAGTTAATGATTTCATCAATGACAACATTGTTAAAAGTAATTTGCATCACTCTAATGGAGTGGATACATTGCTACCAGTTTTACACCTTGCTAAATTATATTCAACAACTCGTCTGTTATGTGGTGGGCAGCACATATTCCAGTTTTTTACTCCACCTTTTCCTATATAAGATGGACCAGAAACAATGTCTTCTTCCGTCTAACTGCCCCTGCTTCCTTTCTTGTTTCTTCTTTCCGAGCCAATTCCTTTTTTACGCTGTCTATTAGTTTTCTTATTATGTCTTCTTCTCCATCCATCTTTATACATAATTGTATTAGAAAACAGGTAGTGAAAATAAAATAGCACACTGAAATAAATGTATGTACTGTATATACAAAAAAACTACAAATTTCAGAATCTATACAAAATTTATATGCCAGGTCACAACTAAACTGGTTTGCGTAATGAGTCGCACACGATTGAAGTGACCATGTCTGTATGGGAACCGTTACAAATCAAACAGGCCAATAGCAAAGCTCACCACTTATTTTGGGTGAGACGAATGGAAGGTACCAAAGGGATGAATGGCAGAACTCAAGTAATCTTGAAGTAGGAGTTAAAAGTTTATCACGCACGGTCTTTTCGACCGTACGCGATCTCTGAAGAGTTAAAGTGTGAGTAGGCCTAATTATCTTAGTTTAAAAAAATTTTTAAAGTGTGCTTTTTGGAGTTTAAAATCTGGGATACCTGTTTTCAGCACATTCAGTCAGCCAAGGAAACTTGCTATATCACAAGAACTGAAAAGTCCTCTTACCTGCTTCTTTTAACAAATTCGGCATTGTTCTTTTGGTTTTAAATTACTTCGTTTCTCATGGATTAAATTACACAGAGGAATAGTCTTCAGAAAATTTAGTATTTTATTTGAATCTGGTAAACTTTTATTAGTCTTACTTACTGAATATTTCGCACTACACATAAAAAGAAAAAAAAAAAGCAAAAAACACTCAACAGTCGAAACTGCACAGCAGAACACAAAACACAACAAAACGCACCACCAGGCCTAAAATCGTTAACAATCGGATGCCAGCATATGAAGAAAATCAACGCTATGGGAAGGAAACATGTGAATACCAGCTTATGCGCATGCATTTTGCACGATTCCTTGCTGTATAGCAGCCTGTAGCAACATTCTCACAGCATACACCAAACTTGTCTGGCATATAAGCAGGAATAAAGGTTTTGGAGACTGCCAAACTGAGAGCAGGGCGTCATATTATTCTCTCTCTCTCTTCTGTCATAGGGATAAAATATATACATATATTGCCGTGAAAGCCTGCATACTAAGGGGGGGGTGTGTGTGTGTGTGTGTGTGTGCGTGTGCGTGTGCGTGTGCGTGTGCGTGTGCGTGTGCGTGTGCGTGTGCGTGTGCGTGTGCGCGTGCGCGTGCGCGTGCGCGTGCGCGCCCTTATTTTTCAACTTTCCTCCCACCCCTCTATCTTGTTCCAATCAACAAAAAAACGTTCTGTGCAAATTTTCAGGTCAATTGGACAACTGCAAGGCGACCCTCATCGACCATGAAGTTTTGAAATTTTAGCCCGGATAATATTTTTCTAATATTATTAGATAAACCTATGTGCTTTATTCACTTATTTTATAACTAAACATGATCTTATTGATGAATAATTTTTCAGTTATTGATTCAGAACTGTGTGTGCTAACTTGCTGACTGTTCGTGTAAAGTGACTTTCAAGACTTTTTTCCTAGAGTTGTAAAATGGCATCAACCTCTTCAGGTAGTTCGTCACATAAGTTAAGACAATACTTTTATGTCTCTCTTGTTGGCTACATCTTCAATCAAATCATCGGATCCAAACTACTTTCAAACCAGCAAGTTTTAAGCATTTTCTTCTACAATGTACAAGTTGTAAATCTTACGACAAAGAAAAGTATAGCATCGGTGATTAAAGAAGTTTTAATTTTTTGGGAAAAAGCACGAATCTGTACTGGAAAAAGTGACCACTGTGTTCATAAGTTATTCAAACTCTTTGATGACTGGAAAGGTTTATAGAAATATTTGAGTAGAACTACAGGTAAGGGAAAAGAAAAAAAATATATTTTTGTGGAAATTATGAACGATCTCTTTGACATAGTTCATTCAGAGCTTTGGGACAGATGAAAAATGAAGAGGATAAGAATTTTTAACGATGATTTTTCTTGGCAGAATTCCAAAGAACGGGATATCGTTTCATATACTAGGAGCTGGAAGTCATGCTAGGTGAATGGCAAAAGCAATTTTTGCATTCAAGATATACTTGTTTCAAGATCAATTTCAGGTATCTCATAAGGAGAAGAAATCTTTAGGAAGAATATGTATTTTTCTTGCACTAGTGTAGGCTATGTTCGAGCCTGGTTTCTGTTATCAGAAGCAATTAAAGCACCTTATCATGATTTCCTATTCATGTGTGAACTGATAAATGATCAGGATATTGATCCAGAAATCAAGCTGCTGCAAATAAATTTTCCAACCATCTCTGGTACTTAGTTCCCGAAACTGTGATTCTATCCTTATTTGATGATTATGTTCCAACAGTGGTTAAACAAGAAAAAGAAGAAGAAAATCAACTGAAGAGCTACATTCTGCAACAGAATGATTTTTCTTTCTTTACAAATATCGAGTTTTCGTCTTTTGTAACTTCTGGTACTAAAATTTTCTTCATGAGATTTTCTATCAGCACCGATTTCCTCAACAAAGACCCTTCAACTTGAAAGGATGGTCCTGTTTACAAAAGTAGAATTGAAAAACTTTAGAAGATAGTTGTTGTGAAGGACGTTGCAGAAAGAGAATTCAAATTCATTTAGGCTTACAATAATATTAATACAAAAGATGAAACAGAGAAACAATTTGCTTCACAGATTGTTACCAGAGACTGTAAATAATACCAAACTGCTACTAAATCCTCCCTTAGGAAAAAATAATGTTCAATGTTCGTTCATTTACATAGTGTTTTGATTCTATAGAAATTATTGTTGTAAATAAAAATGTGTTTCTCTTATAGAAGTTGTTTGCATTACTAAAAAAACCTTACATTTATTAAATTTTTCATTTTATTTTCAGGAATTTTTCGAATTAACTTTTTGGAAATTTCGTTCAGAATATTTTTGAACAATTGCTGGGGTCGCCAGAATGTCCACATAAATTTCTCTAAGAAGGAAAAAAGAAATGGTCGAGATAGGGAAGAGTATACCGTTTTTGTATGGAATTAATCTTTGCGTATACTATGTTCCAACTTCAAAGCATTTGAGGGTCGCCAAGCAGTTGTCTGATTGAGCTGTAAATTTGCACAGATCTTTTTTTGTCGTTTGGAACAAGTTAAGGGAGTGGGAGCAGCACAATTTTAACTTTCGGAAAATTACCTATACCTAAGGGCCACTCTAATATATATATATATATATATATATATATATATATATATTTATTATATTATATTTTATTAAATTAATTCAAAGGCATAATATCCATCAGAGATTACCTTTATTCTTGTTGGGAACTTCAGTGAGTGGTGGAGAAAGTGTTAACCAGGTGCCAAAAATGTATAAAAGGGGACAGTGCAGTTTTAACATGTTCTTGGTTAAATTGGGTGAGTATATAACATAATACAGCATCAGCTCAGCGTGCTGCTTGGCCTATAAGTGTGCCATTGCTACACACACCAAAGCTATCATGCAGATGTAACATATTATATTGAGACACTCTATACAGGGTGAACCGTAAGTAATGTAATTGCTTTTAATTAATTTAATTATTCTTTGAGATATTTCAAACAAAAATGTTTAATAAAATTTTGCTCGTTTTTGCCTTCTTTTCGATATAAAAGTTGTTTTATATGAAACATTTCATGGGGTGTTTTGGGAAAGCCATTGATTGAATTCCCAATATGTTCAATCAGTTTAAGAGAGCAATGCATTATGATAATAAATGATTGAAAGAATTTTAGTTTTGCCCTTTAAATGAGCAGAAATTTGATGGAAACAAATGTAACATTGAAAAATGACTTTGCAGAACGAAAAGTTACGTTTCTTTGGATAAAATTTCTGCACATTTAAAGAACAAAATTAAAATTCTTTCAATAATTTATTATCATAATACACTGTTCTCTTAAATTGACTAAGCATATTGGGAATTCAATCAATGGATTTCCTAAAACATGCTATGAAATGTTTCATATAAAACATTTTTTATCTTGAAAAGTAAGCAAAAACCAGCAAATTTGTATTAAACTTGATTTTTTTAAATACCTCAAATAATAACCTCCAGAAATTAATTATATTACTTACAATTCACCTTGCATAATGGACTGGGAATCTATCGATGTATGACGTGAAATATATGGCTGTCAGTTGGAGTGACTTTATCTTGCTGTGACGAAAGTTGGAATTTCATTTTCATTTCTGGTACTTACTTACAAATGGCTTTTAAGGAACCCGGAGGTTCATTGCCGCCCTCACATAAGCCTGCCATCGGTCCCTATCCTGAGCAAGATTAATCCAGTTTCTACCATCATATCCCACCTCCGACAAATCCATTTTAATATTATCCTACCATCTATGTCTCGGTCTCCCCAAAGGTCTTTTTCCCTCCGGTCTCTCAACTAACACTCTATATGCATTTCTGGATTCGCCCATACGTGCTACATGCCCTGCCCATCTCAAACATCTGGATTTAATATTCCTAATTATGTCAGGTGAAGAATTCAATGCATGCAGTTCTGCATTGTGTAACTTTCTCCATTCTCCCGTAACTTCATCCCTCTTAGCCCCAAATATTTTCTCACCTTCGTTACTTATTTTAATAAATTGTTATATGATTTATACGAGTCATGAATATACACTTCTTGGTAAGCCTATCTTCAACAGTTAAGTATTAATAATTGAGCAGTTTGGACTTTTTTCATTGCTAGTTGTCAAGAAATATGTACACACACAACATTTCGAAGAGAGAAAAAATTCCTTTTCACTTGAAGATCAAGAGAGATCCACTCTTGGAAACGTTACGTGTTTATACAGTATATTTTTTGACGACTAGCAATGACAAAAAGTCCGAACTGCTCGATTATTGAACAATTCACCGTTGCTCTCCCTGCCTCCCTCATTCAGATCAAGTTAAATATTAACAACAAGCTTGCAATCTTAGATGAGGCGCATGTTTCTGCTGTGACAAATTACACCTCTGTTAGAAAATACTGTTTATCTGAACTACACATTTCTGTTGATACGTGGTCCTGGTCTATGAAACAACTTCGAGAGACACAGAAAAAGAGAGAATTTAAAAAGTGAAGTGACTATCCTCAGAAAGATAGAGATGTAGAATGTATGCTCAAATATCAACTTTGAATTTTGAATAATGAAGTGATCTGGACTTTCATCTTATGAATGGAGGTAAACCTTCAAAATTACAGCATAAGTGGTACTCTGTACTGTCTTTGGATGCTGTACTGACACAAGCCACTGTAGGCATTGCAATTAGTTGGAAACATTACCCCATGTCCTAGGGAGCCGTCCCAAGGGCGAATTGCTACGAATTAAATGATACAATACTATCAGGACCCCTGTCGACCTAAGAGCTTAGAAGTGTACGAGGATTTACACTGCATTGCAGGTCGACATCATTGCCATCAACTGCAAAATTAAAGAAGCTGAAATAATCGATCCAACTATCCACTATGAAACCTCCATATCCCAACCCTTGGAGGTTAGTAAGGAGAAACAATGGATCTATAAACCTACCATTCCGTTTTTCCTCAGCAAACACTCCTTAAAGAATATTAATGTGGCTGATCTGATTCTCGGGGCGCAAGGAAATATCCCTGGCTTTTTTGTTAGATGATGTACTATATATATATATAAATGGCATGCTGAATTGAAACAGGATGTTGTTTTGTTGGTAATTAAGTACTCAATACTTATAATAAGGAATCGCTTATATGGTGTACATGGCACATAAATTGTTCAAATTAACAGTTTGTATATTTCTTTATGTTGAAAAAAAACCTATTATTCTTTGTGTTTAAGCAAACCCATATTTTGTGTCAGATAAATAAATTCAATTCAATTTGAATGGCTTGCACAGAATGTTCGAGTATGTAACACAAATATAAATACATAAATCCAAATGGAATAGAATTACGAATACATACCACTTCAGGATTACCCTCTTACTAGTAGTGGTAAAGCAATGGAGTCATGTTCATGGCACGGGCCCACTTGCAAAAATAAAATTTCGGATCCCCTGAAATAAAGTGTATAACTTATCAATAACTAACAATAACATAAGTATAATTACAGCAGGTATAAATTAAACTTTAATACAGTATATTTCCACGTTATAAGAACAAAGAGATTAATCGGTAATTATAGTAATATTATTAAAATAATAACAATTATTAATAAATTTTATTAAAAACAAAATATTTAATATACACGTGATTCACGAGGATTTACCCTCACTTACGGAGCTTATTTCTGAGCAAAAAAAGTCATATAAACATATGTCCTAATCTCAATATTTTCAGAGTTACACCAATTTGAATTTGTTTGCAAAATACTATTATTCTCTAGTTTTAAGGGTAAAAGAATATTACAGATAAAGAATGAGCTATTCAGGAGTATTATTTCTTTAATTACCTAGTATTCTGAAGCTGAAAATGTGTTGTGGATTCCATAGTTGCTTCGTACAGATTTTTTTTTTTTCAATTTTTAACTACAAAATTACATTTTCCTTACGCATTTGTCACAACAATTGTTACAAATACGCCACTCTTGTAAATTCTTCAAGACTGAACATTAGGATGCATAATTAAACTGTAAAGAATCAAGTTCCTAAAGTCGTATGATTTGTAACAATTTTTGTGATAAGTGCGTAAGAATAATGTAATTTTTAGTTAAAAATTGAAAAACTAAATCTGTACAAAGCAATTAAAAACACATTTTTAGCTTCAGAACATTAACCAATCAAAGAAATGATATTTCTGAATAGTTCATTCTCTATTTTATAATATTCTTTTACTCTTAAAACTAAATAAAAAAGGTATTTTACCAACAACTTCAAATCATTGTAACTCTGAAAATATTGAGATTAGGACTCATACTTATGACATTTTTTTGCTCAGAATGTCTTCGGAAATAAGCTCCGCAAGTGACTGTAAATCCTCGTGAATACTATACTATAGTATAATATATTGATTGAAATTAAGTAGGCAGGTAGGCCTATCAGTAAGCAAATACTTCTATCTGTTGTTTGTTGTACTTACTTATGAAACTTTACTGTACTCACATTGAACTCTAGTGAAACTGGACCATATGGTGTTCTTTCTGTGTTGCGAAGGTATTGATGATCAATGGATCTAACCCTTTCACATTCGATACTGAGGAAGCTGAGTTCACTTGTCTGTCTTGACTCATAGAATTCCGCAGATAGTTCTTTATAAGTTTTAGCTTCGAAAATGATCGTTCAGCTGAAGAAATAGTAACCGGAATATTTAGAAATAGGTAAAATGCCATGAATAAGTCTGGAACGCTAGCAGCTACGATTGAATTTTCTATTACTAATAGATTTGTTAAGTCATCTACAGAAGTTAATGAGGCTAATTCTTTTTTCAGAGCATTTCTGAAACCTATTACCTGGTCTGGGAATTCACTACATTAATCTTCCTCATACCGATATTTATTTTGAAGAACACTGCTGCATTGTGAATCTCTTCATCAGAAGCAGAATTTAGAAATTTTGGGAAAATAATTTTCAAGAAATGGTTAACATTATGCATACCGTCATCTGCTTTTTAATTGAGCTACAATGATGTCCAAACAGGCATTAAAAATTGTGGTTCTGAAATATATCTTGACACAGTTCATCAAAATGTTTTTTCACTTTTCGAATTCTTTTATTTTCACTTTATGGTGGAATGCCACAGATCTTTGCCAAAGATATAGCAGATGACATTGCTTCTTCAAAATTATTTCGGTAGCAAGATAAATTATCAGCTGCATTCTGAATAAGAGAACACACTTTATCAAGCTCTACATTTTCCGATTACATAATTTGTGATGCTAAATTAGTACATTCTAGAATCTTTGATTGCAACACTATCTGAAAAATGAATTGAAATTTCTCTGATTGGTTTTTCAAAGCAACAGCTTGTTCTCTTTCTTCCTTTTTGTTTTTAGATATCAATATTAGTTTTGACAGAACCTTAAGTACATCGACATAAGCATAATGCAGGACTTCAACAGACTGGTATCTTGAAGACCAACGTGTTGGGCAAAGTTCTTTTAAGGTATGAAAAGGTACCATTTGTTCCCATATTTTAATACTATGACTGAAGAAAAGATACAATATTTCCACTGTGTCATAAAAGGACCTAACTTCTTGAATTCCACATGGAGCATCATTAAGTACTAGATTTAAATTATGCGCTGCACAGTGTACATATTTTGCAGTTCTTTGTCTTTGTTTAATTCTCGTTCTGACACCTTTGTATATGCCTGACATATTGGCACAACCGTAATACCTCTGACCACGTCATTTAGTTAATAAGAGTCCCTTTTCGTCTATTGCACTGAGTATTTCCTTCTCTATACCTATTGCACTTTGATCTTTTATTTCGCTGAAACCTAAGAAGTTTTCATTTATCTTCACGTCACAAGACTTTCCAGTTACGGGTTTCCAATCTCTCAGACTCGAAAATGACGTTTCTGCTGTAGTAGGATCTTTATTGACATCGTTAGTAGGAGTTGAACGAACTCCAACTACTCTGGAAGCATGCTCTTTATTTGCGGGTTTTTCTCAAGAATGTTAACCACAGATGCCACACTGGGAATGCTTCCATTCCACGTTTGCAAGATATCTAAAAACAAGTTTTGGTGTCACATTACTTTTTCTTTATCAACATCATCTTTTAAATGTTTACCGAGTGCCTGAAACTCAGTTTTTGTGCTAATGGGAAATTTTTCTGTGTTTACTATGAAGTCTTAAACTTGAATAAGACTGTAATGCATTCTGTGATTGTATCGACAACTTCATTGAAAACTTAGCCATACAAGTCTTCTGGGGTGTTGGAAGGAAAAACATCTCTGTTTTCTGCATAACCTATTCAATGGGAAATCCGTCTTTTTCTTAGTATAATCGGCTGTGAAGCACAGACTCTGATTTGTCATTAACATCATCCCAGAAAGATTTATATTACTTTCTGACGTTTTGAGGTCTCTTAGAAGTTGAAGCAAAATGGAGATCATTTCTATGTCCTGCTGAAAGTGAGGCAATTGTTCTTGAAGTGCTGTGTTGATCATGTCGACATGGCCGAAAACTTTGCAAGGCAGAGAAAGATGAAAGAAAAAGTCAAAAGTTGTCATTTGAATGCCAAACCTGTTGACTTTGACACCAGCATTCTACTTTTCTGACTGCTAATTCCTGCATTAAGTTTAGGAGTCCATTGTAATTGGAGAGGATTGATGACAGAGAATGAAACCATACAGTTTACCAAGTTGGACAAGAAAGGACTTAAATTCTTGGATGGTCCATTGCCATCATCACTTTGAAGCTCTGTAAATATGCTGAACCTTTTCGGAGAGTCTCAGATGAAATTGATTATTTCTGAAACCAGGTTTAATATGTTGTGGCGTCCACTAATTTCCTTTACCAAGTCTTGCACAGTATGGCTCAAAGAATGAGCCATGCAATGCACCAAGACTGCTCTTGGTTCCTCCCTTTTTATTCTGTTCTGTATGACATTTAAATCTCCTTTCGTGTTATGAGATTTGTCGAAACATTAACATTTAAGTTGAATCTTCAAAGGACATCCATGATGATATGGAATAGTATGTCAGACTTCTTATTTGTTGCCAAATGGAACACAAGGAACAATTCTTCTGTTTTCAAACCATCTGGATTGATTCTGAACAGATACACGCTCATGGTGGATAGAAAAATCCGAAATCTCATCCATTATAATCGTGTAGTGTTTGGCCTGAACAATCTGAGAAATCAAAGATCATGTTATGTGGTAGCTTATGATCTATAATATTTCATTGCAGACTTAATGGGAGCACTATTTAAATGACTTTCTGTCCATAAACGTCTTTAAAATTGGGAAATCTTCACACAATCTCAAAAGGTTAACAATGTTCCTTGACTTGTCAGCGTCTTGCATCGTAAAAATGTTATTTTGAGATTTTAACTTCAACAAACAGCTTAATGGGTAGCGCACATGTCATTTAAATAGACACTACTGTAGTTGGAAAAATAAACATATTCCTGTATGATGCAGGTGTTGGGGTATGATTTTATGCCAAAACCGGAATTTTGGTTTCGAGAGCATTTTAGGTCTAAGAACTTGGTAGGATCCCCCTTAGGAATTACCACTCATATGAGAATGATAACCATGTACTGAATATGGAGAAATCTGGTTTGTTGCCTCGTTGGACTTGTGTGTTTCATAAAGACATCAACAGTTCTAGAATTATCCTGAGTAGTGCAAGCGCTGAAAGGTAATATGACATTCATTTCTCCCACTCCTAGCTGCTCAGTTCCCACTCGTAATCACTTCCTCACAGCACCCACCAAGCTCACAACTTATGTTGGATGTCCACACTGCATATATTGACTCGCGTCCATGAATAATGACAAATTATTTAAAGTACAAACCCTATTCCTCCCAAAAATTATAAATTAAATCCATCAATGTATAAGTTTATATGTATATCAGGAATGTATATTATTGTATATATCACTGGAGGAAAAGAAAGACTGAATGGATAGAAGATAATGGATGCGAAGAAAAGAAAAATGTCGAAAGACATTATAAAACTGGATGATGAAGACGAGTTTGTAGGTAAAGGTATCCCATACATGTCTTGTGGCCCATGGGTGCTTGGAAGCAGAGCTCCATACCTTCTTACACATTCTAAAATTTGTTGTTATTGCTGTTGTTATTATTATTATTATCATTTTTTATTTTTTTTTATACCTATAAGCCTAAATCTCTCTCTCCAGCTGTCACATGCATCAAAGCTGCCAATTTACATTATATTAATTCAGATCCGTTTAATGTCTAGTTTGTTGTTTGACTATTCTTATATTAAGAATATTCATTTCAACTTCATTCGTTTGTGTTGTTTTTAGCTTTTCTGTATCATGTATTTTTGTAGTTATCTATTCATTTTGTCATTATTGTTTATTTGTATTTGTCTCTAATTTGAATAATTATTTCTATGCACTGTTTTTGTTATCTATTCATTTTGTCATTATTGTTTATTTGTATTTGTGTGTAATTTTAATAATTATTTGTATGCACTGTTTTGTTATTCCTTGTACACTGTAAATCTTGTGCTAACTTTTATCTTGTGCTGAACTGTTATTGGCCCCAGGCTGTTGTACAACACAATAAATATTAGTAAATAAATAAATAAAAAATTATTGTCACACATCTGTGACACAGTGCATGAGGATTGGCCACTAAATGGAAACTAAGAGGTAGAACTTCAACTGAGAGGATTCAATTCGGCATCGGAAGTGGAATCTGGTATGGCTTAGTGGATAAAGCCCCAGCACTTAGAGCCGAAAATCTGGGTTCGAGGCCCGGTTCCATAGAGAATTTTCTCCGCTCCACTCATCCTTCATCATATGGTAATGCAGAATTCCTGCACGAAAATATCATATGTACTTCGGTACATCACAATAATATTATTATTGTTGTTGTTGTTATCAGTGCCTTTTTTTTTCTCGAGAAAAGGTGTGGAATTCTCTGTAATAGTTATTTATGCAACTAATGGGATATGAACATCATTAATGCTCGTATATGTTTTACAAGAACGAGGCGTAAGCTGAGTTCTATAATTACATGAGAGTGGTAATTATGCTCATCCCACTAGTTGCATACAGTATTTTATCTGTGTTTATTTAATGTGTTTAATGTCGTTTTTAACCTCCTTTCCGGTTAACTTAAGACTTTCAAGTCTAAGTGGAGTTCAAAGAAATATTATGTTAAAAGCATAGTTATTAACACGTTCTTGGTTCCAGGATGAAAAATATAACAAGAAAGTGCTGGAACCCCACTGGTTATTATTATTATTATTATTATTATTATTATTATTGTTGTTGTTATTATACCTATAATATCAGTAGTCTGAATTATTGCACATGATCCGATTACGATTTTGTTAATTTTGTGGGGTATGTGGAACTTTAGAGTCAAAATATGACCATTACTTTCATTACACTTTCTTTCTTGGTCTTTATGAATGCTTTATGAAGTTTCATTTATATTTTTCGAAGGTTTATCATCTGTTGTGAAGTATGAATGGAGGTGGTGATCCATTTGTGTGTGATATTCATAATAGGCAGACAACGATAATTATGCTTGTAAACTTGATTGTATTTGTTTTGGGATGAAACAGTGTATATTATACTTATTAATAGACTTTAATCATTGTGGAAGTAGGAGTGTTTTTCAAGGAGTCAGAGCTACAACATTCTGTTATGGGAAAATGTGTGTTGTTTGTTACGCAGGTTCAGCAATTATTTTGAATGGAAATTCATCATGTTGCTGCTGGGATAGTTCTTCAAGCACAACCTCCACAGAACAGATGTCGAATACTGACAAGAACCCTGGATCAGCTTCTATACTTCTTGGCCAGCACCCAGACTTGCAGCAGTTGGACTCTACCAGAAAGTCACCTCTCTTCAGCACGGACCTGCCTCCCATACCTCCAGGCACAGTTTTGGGCAAGTGTGATAATTTATCATACTCTATAGTTATGAACAGGGAGAATGGTTTTGCAGTTAGTAAGTCATATAAACCTTTCCTCCACCACATTAAGAACATTAGCTGCAGACACAAATAATATTTCGTAATAGTATTGGTACATTAATTATGTAGTTTTTCTAGAATTTAATTGAATTAAATTGAATGTCGGAAGGGAGCACTACGACCTAGCACCAGTGGCGGCTGCTCCCTACGTGCTAACATACTGTAGCACGCCATAAAATTATCGTCGAAATAATATTGTTAAAAAAACGCACATAATACAAATTCTGCTTATAATAGTTCACTATTTTCGATAATTTGGTGCTATAGACTCAATGGAATCCATCCTTCCTCTATGTGCTAATTCCCAATTTAGGCCGGCTAGCAGTGTCTGCTCATGCGCAGAATAGCACTTCACCTCGTCCCTCCTTGATATTTTGTCCTGCTTTTTCACACACCATGCTCACTATTATGCAGCGCGGTACTCTCTTCTTCACTTTGTTTTGGTGAAATTTTCTCTCTTCCCTTCTATATTCTTTGGTTCGTAGCAGTCGACGGAACAGTGCTGCCTAGACACCGCTAAAGATATAACTTTGAAATAAAGACAGTACGTTTTATATATGTAGGTTATTTTTGCTTTCTGTGTTTTTCATAAATATAATCGTATTGAAATACATTTTTGAACGTTTGTGTAAACAGGTTTACTTTTATATAATCTCAGCAGATAGTTTTGAGTTTATTATCTACGTGTTACGGGGTCTATGTTGGCATACCTTTTCACGGGAGTCCTTTAAATTGGGATTATTTTCCACATTCAAAACAGTGTGTGTAGATTTATGAGATTCATTATCTTTTATGCTGTGGTCATTTTAAATATATATTCTGCTGTGTGTCTGTCTATAGTGTAATTCAAATATATAATATAAGTTCAATGTGTATGTTAATCCAGAGACAGGTTTTAATATTGGGATTATAAACAGTTTCAAAAATATACTGTAGTTATATCATGATGAACTCCATCGATTCATTACTCAAAACTGCTCTCTCCAAGCAGACATAGAAGATTAAATTAGAATTAAAAATCTAGGGCGGCCAACACCAATATTGTGCAGAAAGTAAAGGATGGTAAAAACTATGTGTACACTAGGAAATGTAACAGAAGAGTTTATGACAACAGTGACTGGATATGTGGATGCGAAATACGAAATGCTCTGTTCTGCTTCCCTTGCCTCCTATTTAGTAGCTGTGATTCATGTCTATGACAGGTGTCAAAGATCTTGGTCTCTGAATGAATATATAAAGAAACATTCACACAGCAAGAAACATAAACTCGTGTGATCTTTGTATGATTGGCACCGCAAATATTGCAGGGCAGTTAATAGAGCTTATCAAGAATCAGCACAGAAACATAATGAGAAAGTCAATATATTTTATCGAAAATAATTGATTGTATTACATTTTGTGGGAAATTTGAACTAGCGCTACGTGGCCACGATGAGACAGAAACGTCAGATAATCTCGGTGTGTTCATAGGTCTTACTAATCTGATAAGCAGCGTGGACAGTGTAGTGAGAGAATACATTGAAAATAGCAAAGTGTTTAAAGGCAATTCTAAATCGATTCAAAATGTCGACGGATGGATTTCACCTTCAAAAATTAGGAGAGCCTAAAAATATTTTTAGCATGCTATTATTTTCAGGTACGAGCCACCACTGCCTAGCACTTGCACCGTCTGCTGCTACCATTTATCATTATTTACCATAAACCACTCTGCTACCATTTGTGCATCTTTGCTACCATTTGTGCCACTCATCAGATGTTAGGCGCACTGAGTCTCTGAGTCTATTGGTGGGTGCAGTGGAATAGCGATGCATAAGGCAATCAAATAATGAATGCAAGTTTTATAACAAACAATGTAATTGACTGAATGATGGATAATAGACAATACATGAATGAATTGATATACAACAAATAATGATGAAGCTGAATAGAAGTACTGTAACAAGAATACAGTCTGAAAATATATGTGTTGAACTATTGAGTATTGTTATATCATATGACTTTATCCTAAATGTTCTCTTACACCAAATAAACAGCATTAGGTATACACAAAACTAACTTGTAAATTGACATGAACCTAATACTCATATCTAACAACCTCACACTATCTCAGTCATGCATTAGTGCTCACAATACACGAGTCCTATTCAACACTATACATAACAAAACCATATTCAATATCGTACATAATTGAGTATTTAATTTTGTAGATAATTATTGCAATACACGAGTCCCGCGTATACTAGTACAATATTTTCTGAAGGGAGAATTCTAGTGCCGGAGAACCACACACATTCAACTAGTATCACAAATATGATTATACTTAATCAGTTACGATACCTTTCAAACTATAATTACACATCAGCACAATATAAGACAACAAACATAATAAACGCAGAGAGAGAGAAAGGAGATAACTAGTACTGAAATAATCTGAGCAACGTAATTAATTTAACCTTAAAAATGATAGACGCAAATAGTTATGATAGCCGATTCTACTATTCATAGCAATGTTCTCGAATCTACTACCAAATTCACAAATATGACGTATAATACCACGCAAATTACCAACTACCACGCAAATCACCAACTACATTCGTTCCTCAATGCAATCTGCCCAAGATGCTAACAGACGAAATTGATTCCACAATGCGGCTTCCTAGCAGATGAATTAACTCTACAAAGCAAGTTTCCTGAGTAATTCATCCTTACGACGCCAGTCTCCTAATTATCCTCACAATGTTTAGCCTACAATGCTGGTTCCCTGAGTGAGTTAGCGATCTCTCCGTAGCTACCAAGAAAACTAGCTTTCCCCCTCTCTAACTTACCTCGCGATCTAGCCAGCCAATAGGAAAAATTAACAGGAATTATGCATAGTAAAGATGGCCCTGTCACAATATGGCGGCTATGTGAAGAATGTCAGTGGTACAGCAAGCTAGTAGGATTGACTGCGATGTTGAGCATGGCTCACACTGCGACCTAGAAGATCTATTTTGGTTACCCTCGAGTTGCTTTCCCAATCCACAACACCCGACTACACTAAGGTTCACTGCATATCCAGATTTCAAGCAAGCAACCCCACTCATTCCTAGACCAGTCTCCAACTATCGCCAGGTGGCATTCAGGAAAGACTATTGAATGATAATGGAGTGGAGATTGGCTGGAATGATGTTGATGCCTAATATGGGGAAGTGGGAGAACCCCGAGAAAACTCCCATTTGCTATCTTGTCCGCCATTAGTGTCACTATGGATTATTTTTTCTAGACTCAATTCAGTTCCTTTATTGTTTATGAGTCCAAAGAGTTGTTAACGACCTACTGAAAGGAATTATTTTAAATTATTTCAAATTACAAAATGAATGTATTAGTAAGGTTTGTAACAATTACATTCTCAAGTTCAACATGTAGTCAGCTGGCACAATTTTTCTTTTGAATGACATGTTATGTATTGTTGGTTTAATTCTAGAATGCTGTCGTCATTCAATAGTACCGTATTGCTGTTGAGATGTAAAAATGACGTAATATAGGCGAAAAATTGTTTTTGAGCTCTGTATTCGTTTCGGAATATAATTTGTATTTTTTACTTTGTAGTTTTATTTGTTTGGAGTTCGTTTTTGTTTCTAACTTTTTTTTTCCATGAAAATAAACTTTAATGAAATATAAAATCATATATAGACCTAACTACAAGAATATATTTCAGAATTTAATTTTTGTTTATTTTCTTATGTTTTATTTGTTTTTGTTTCTAATTTCTATTTATATCAAAATAAATTTACAGGAAACAAAAAAACCATAATATAAATTTAACTACAAGAAAATATTTCAAAATACAACTTTATAGCTTTCTTTTGTTTTATTTATTTGGTTTGTTTTGTGTTTTAATAATTTTTATTTACATAAAAATCAACGGATTCTTACGAAACTTGGTACCAGCAGCAGGCCTAGAATGCACTGACCTATCTACATACATGTTTAATACAACTTATTGTGGTGAGCGTTATTGTGCTACTACATATATCTAACTAAGCAACTACATTTGATTTGATGATAAAGATGAGCTAGAGTAGCACAGCCAGGTTTAAAAAACTTTTCCTATCAGAGAAGTCAAGGAAATCTGGCTTCAAAATTCGATTGGAGTTTCATTACTGGATTTTCAGCATAAGAATTCTCTTCAGCTTCAACTGGAGGAGTTTTGGTTGAATTTCGTACACTTTTTTTTCTTTTCTTCGGTATCTGAATACATGGTGAGTTTCTCATGTCCTGTTTTCTTGTTTCTTTTTCTTCTTTCTCCATTCGCTTGTTTCTTACAATTATTCTCAATCTCTCCTACGTATCTTCCATTAATTTTTCCTTCTTGAGCTGCAACTCCATCCTGGTATGTATTCTTGATCCTTGTCACTGTAACAAATTTCATCATCGAACTCTACATTGTCTTCATACCATCATCTGAACTTTCGTCTATAATTTGCATAATTTTGTCAGGATCATCACATAACATTTCATCCAGTGTTACTTTGTTAGATAAAACACTTACTTACTTACTTACATACTTACTGGCTCTTAAGGAACCCAGAGGTTCATTTCCGCCCTCACATAAGCCCACCATCGGTCCCTATCCTGAGCAAGATTAATCCATTCTCTATTATCATATCCCATCTCCCTCAAATCCATTCTAATATTATCTTCCCATCTACGTCTCGTCCTCCCTAGAGGTCTTTTTCCCTCCGGCCTCCCAACTAACACTCCATATGCATTTTTGGATTTCCAAACCCTCTCTGTTATCCTGGACTTTCCTAATGGCATACTCTAGACCAAAGTTAAAGAGTAAAGCTGATAGTGCATCTTCTTGCTTTAGCCCACAGTGAATTGGAAACGCATCTGACAGAAACAGACCTATACGAACTCTGCTGTACATTTCACTGAGACACATTATAATTAATCGAACTAGTTTCTTGGGAATACCAAATTCAATAAGAATATCATATAAAACTTCTCTCTTAACTGAGTCATATGCCTTTTTGAAATCTATGAATAACTGATGCACTGTACCCTTATACTCCCATTTTTTCTCCATTATCTGTCTAATACAAAATATCTGGTCAATAGTTGATCAATTACGCCTAAAACCACACTGATGATTCCAAATAATTTCATCTACATATGGAGTTAATCTTCTCAAAAGAATATTGGACAAAATTTTGTATGACTTCAACAAAAGTGATATTCCTCGAAAGTTACTATAGTTAGTCTTGTCCCCCTTCTTAAAGATAGGTACGATTATGGACTCCTTCCATTGTTCTGGTACAATTTCCTTTTCCCAAATAGCAAGTACAAGCTTATAAATTTCGTTAGATAATGCGCTTCCACCCTCTTGTATTAATTCTGCTGGAATTTGATCGATACCTGGAGACTTATAATTTTTCAGATTTTCTATCGCAATTTCGACTTCAGAAAGTGTGGGTTCGGGTATAAATGGCTCAGCAGTTTGTATTTCAATTTCGTCCCGATCATTTCTATTTGGCCTTTGTATATTTAGTAGTTGCCCAAAATAGTTTTTCCATCTGTTCAGGATTGAATGAGAGTCTGCAAGCAAGTCACCATTCTCATCCTTGATCACGTTCACCCTTGCTTGATATCCTTTTTTGAATTCCTTTATGCCTTTATATAAATCTCTAATGTTTTTATTTTTACTATTTGTTTCTACCTCATTCAGTTTTTCCTTCACATAATCTCTCTTTTTATTCCTAAGTGTACGATTTGCTTCCTGTCTTTTATTGAAATAATTATCTCTATTCGCCTCAACTGGATCCTGTAAGAATTTCAATTTTGCCTGTTTCCTTCTTTCTACTACCATGCAACAATCATCATCAAACCACGGTTTCTTTTTCTTAGTTTCATAATAACCTATGCTCTGTTCAGCTGCAATTTTGAACACAGTTGTAAAAAAATAAATAAACTGCACTGACAGAAAATTTTCTATCAATACTATTGATATGTAAATATGACGTACACTTTCAAATGTCTCTCATAATAACTTAAATAAGTGTGTAAGTTGCAACCTGCTGCCACGACTACTAGTCAGCAGCTTACAGATAGAGGCATAACTGGAAGGAGGGACTTGCTTGACGGAAAAAGTAGTGAAGGCGAATTTTTTTACTCATTATACATCAAAATTACGTTTGATAGCATTAAAACCATTTCAACATAAACACAAAGTTTACTATTAATTTCACTGAGAATATCACACTATTATTCTTAATAGTACAATATGACGCATTGCTTTTCTTGTTGGCACTACTTTATCAAAGTTTGTTGTCATGTTTGAAGTTGACATTCTTAATATGGCCTCTAAGTTAATATCACTTAAAGATGAATGCTGTTTGGTTTTGATCAAGTTCATGACGGAAAATGTTTGTTCACAAGTAATATGTGCTTCCAGGCATCCAAATATCTGGTAGGCATTATTCAAGAAACTTTAAAATTTATTCTGATTCAGAATAGAGTAAAACTCTTGTAAAGTACTCTCCCTATACTTGACCCAAGAATTTTCAGAATATTAGAGATCAATAATTTCCATCTGGATTTCGACAATTAGATTCCTTGCTTTGATAGAAAATGAATCCTCAGTCACTTTTATGCGGACTTCATCTTCATTACTTAGTGACATTTTTGTTCTGAAATTTCTCACTTAGAAGTGATATGTGCTTCGTACATTTTCTACCTACCATGGAATGATGCTCTGATGGAATATTCTCTCGACAAGTTAAAAAATGTAACATATTCCCCTTAGTAAGTTGATTTACAGACAAACTTAATTTAATTTTGAATATCTTTATAAGAGATATTAACTGAAAAGCAAACATATTTTTTTCTTGATGCTGAAGAAGTTAAAATCATTCACATGACCCAAAATGTCACACAAGGAAAATAAATCTTGATTTCATTTTTTAATAAATTATTTCTAGGAATTTTTCCTTATCCTTCTGAGGTTCCAAAAATTCAAATAACTCATTTTTTAGAGCAACAAAGCATGACAAAACTTTACCGTGGCTCAACCAACATATATTAGTATTGTATGGTAGATCCCCATATTCAACATCATTCTCTTCTAGAAAGTCTGAAAAATTCTGTGTTTCAAACCCTGAGCTCGAATATGACCAGAGCAAATACTACTTCAGTCACATAATCACACTGCAAAGCCTTTGAATTTTGAACCTGATGCTGAATTAAGCACTGAAATTGTGTAAATTGTTTATCTTTTTATGTTCGATAATTGAAGAGGTTCCTCGAATGATGTTGTAAGCGCCACTTAGCAAATTGTTTGGAAATCAAGAAAAGCAGTCACATCATCGCATTAAAAAAATTGAAATAAAAATTCTTGGTCATCACAACCACAATGAATTTTAGAACACATAAACATTGCAATGTCTGCAAAATAAACATAACGTAAAGAAATAAATAGATTTTCAACATGAATTTAATGGAGTAATGGTTGCATATCCATGCACATGTCATTACAGTGGAATACAAGTTGTAAATGGATTTGAATAATGACATTATTACTTAGAAACATGCATAATATTAGTACATCATAACATTAACTGATCGTCACTCATAGAATATGAATTGCTGTTGAAATAAAAAATTCCTTCCATTGGGAATATAGCCCTATATAAAGAAAAGCATATTTTCTTATACTTAAAGCACTCGTGTATGTCAAGTAAAACAAAATGTTAGTTGATACATAGCAGCGAACATGACATTACTCTGCAAGCAAGTCTAAGTAAAAGGTTCATCGTGAATATAATCCACCATCGAGACAAGATCTTTTTTTTGGCCAATGAAATTGGTAAGGAACTTAGCTGGTCAGGTGTGGGAAGGCAAGATGCCATATTACTTGAATGTTTGCTAGTTCTTCCTCTATTTGGTTTCTTGATGGAGTAAGCCATCAAGAGTTGCAGAACATTGTGATACCCATGTGTGTGCACTTAATGGCAAAAAGAATGGGCCGGCCGACAATTTCTAAGTTCCAGAGACATAACATTGCGCATGCTCGTCTCGTCAAAGCCGTAGTTCACTAGGTAACACATAATTAAACCATTTAAATTTGCTGTATTTTGTTTAAGAGTCTAAAATATGTAATAAAATCAAATGATGGGTTGATTCTAGATACATCAGGGCCTCTGAAGAGTGAAATAATAATAAAATTGATAAATACAAAATCAACCGGAGCGAATATGAACAGGAAAACCACGTATTATGCCGAACCGATACTAACAGTCACAGTAGTGTAAGTCGTTGCGGCATTGGTCTATTGAACAAGTTGGTAGTAGTAGCTCAAGGTTCGACTCTCCCCCAATCTTTTTTTTTATTACAAATTTGCCATCATATATGTCTTGCAAAGCTATAATTATGTGGCGATATCTCTTAGAATATGCCCAAACTCTAATAAATAATAAACCTCCCTCTCTTTCAAGCAATACTGCTATCTGTTAATACAACGTTCTGTCTCGTCATTATGCTTGAAGATGTCACAGAAACAATAACTCATTGCCCTGGTTCACATAGGTTATTCTGATTATGCTGCTCTCCGACAGGACTTCGATTGGAGAAATGTCATTTTCTCCGACGAGGTAATTGTCTCCAATAGCAACGATAGTACTGTCCTAGTTTATTGTATGGATGGCCACCGATACGATGAACGCTTCGCGAGACGAATTAACAAGTCGAGTTGCGTGAGGGTCGCGTGTTGGGGGTGGATGTCATATGATGGGGCAGGACTTCTGGAACGCATCCACTGGCGGTTTACAGCAGAAGTCTACGAACACATTTTGGCAAATGTAATGATCCCTTCTGCCTGAAAACGATATCCAGAAGGAATACTTTTCTTCCAGCAGGATAATCATCCGATACACACCGCCAACCAGATTCAAAGATGATTTACGAGGAGGCGTGATATCGACCCAGTCAACTGGCCTCCAAATTCACCAGATATGAATCCAATTCAAAATTTGTGGGCTGCAGTCAAAAGGATCCTACGCTCTAATTGGGCAGAACAACCACCTGTTCGGACACCTGAGGAATTGTGGGACAAAGTTCTAGATGCGTGGGAGGAGATGGCCAAGAATTTAGACCTGTTCCATAATCTTGTGGACTCCATGCCGTGCAGAATGAGGGTAGTTGTTGACGCAGGTGGTTTATAGATGACATGCTAGTCCCCACCACAGGCCTTGTTTTGTTAATATATTAAAAAATTGTTTTGTTTTTGTTAATTTATTTATTTGTGTTTGATATGCGTCCGGTATTTTAGGATGTGAAACAAGTATTTTTGTTTATACAGACCAGGTCTCACCTATTAATAGCCCACAGGTGATGGGCAATAATATTTTTACAAGGCAGGCATAACGAAGTTTGTTAACAAATGCCATTTCACGTTTAAACTAATAAATTAAGTAAAAGTTAAAATAAAAAAATAATAATTTTACCGTACCGGAAGGCGAACTCACAACCTCTGTACGGATGTCAGACTTCTTACCACTGGGACACACACTGCTCGTAAGGTTTACTACATTATAGACGGACGACTCAATGAAGAGACATCACAGCACTGCCTTGCGGTGGGTTACGTTTACACGAGTGAACCGCGCGATAGAACTTCGAATTTCTATCGACCAAGAATCGGCCCATTCTTTTTGCCGCTAAGTGTACATAAATAGGATCATCATGAGAAATTTGGAGTCAAGTTACTTTTGTGAACTCCAATTAGAGTTTAATAGAGTTTTCTACTGTACTTGGGTCTTTAAACTGTTATTGTGTCATGTAACACACTGTAGGTTGCTTGGACTATCCTTCTTCGTTTTATTGGTTTCATTTCCATGCATTTGTTCATCATGTGACATTTTATAGAATGTTAAGAAAGCACCTTCCTCTTGTGCTCATGTGAGGGTCTGGCACTGTAATATTTCTGGTTTGTATTTACATACCTAAGCCTAAAATCATAACATACTAAGGTTTCAGGGTAAAGATCAGATATTTTGACTCATTGAATGGATCAAACCTATTCTAAGCTAATCAATAAAATTGATATCAGCAGCCTACTGTAATCTCCGTTTTTCAATTAGTACAGTGCCAGATTAACTATGGTAGTAACATGTATTTCGAAAATGACGCATGAGTGTCTATAACTTATAAATAATCAGGACTAATCTTATACATACTTACCAACATACATCGCGTGATATATTTTTTAAAATAAATATGCCTAGGTGAATTGCTGTTGAAACAAGAGAAGTAGGAATATCCAACGTTATTCCACTTAAGAAGTTAGGTATTGATTTCTCATCTTGAACAACTCTATTCCTGCTTGTATATATTTTCCACAACTCTTCATTATTTTCCTTTTATTATCCTAACATTCGTTATCATTTGCCTGGCTTCTTTTACCTTTGTTTAACTTATGAAGTATGTCTGGAGACAATGATGTTGCAGGAACATCATTCATCTTGCCAGAACATCCAACATTATTCTACGGATACAACATTTTTGACGAACAATAAGTGGACTTCCAGTTTAGATATTGTCATGAGACTGCGGCACTTTACTGGCATATGGATGTGTAACATTATTCCATCAAAACATCACTTTCGAAAAAAGTGGCGCTTACAACATTTTTCGAGGGACCTCTTCAATTTTTACAGCACCAGCCTTTTTTCCCCACTTAGATGGGACATCATTAGTGCAAACTGCTATTAAATTTTTGAAATTTAAGTATAGTTTTTCAATTAAATATATCTTTACATTTTTTGCAATCTCTCTTCCTGTTTTTCTTGTTTTCACTGAACACAAACCAGCAAGCTCCTCTGTCACCTAAAAATTCTTATTAACACCTCTTACATACCGGTATATTAAAAGTTGTGCAGTATCTTTGATGTCGATACTTTCATTAATAGCAAGCAAATAATAGACATATTCACTAGTCGATTTTTGCAGATTATCTTTAAGACCATCGGCAATATCTGCGTTTTTTTGCACAATTCAGGAACAGCAATCATCAAACACTTTTTATAAACTCTTCCTCAGTAAATGATTTGCCAGCACAAACATTTCTTGTGATATTTTTAAGCCTACCTTTGTGGCAACTTAATTTGCAGATGTCACTTTTTAAAGGTTTGTTGCTCACCATTAAGGACTTTCAGTAATTTTGCTGCTTTTATTTGCTTTTCACTTTCATCCAATTTGTCAAGACTAGAATTTTTCGATTGAAAAAGACATCTCAGATTTTACTCTTTTGGCACAGTGATAGGTTCCCGGCAGACAGTTCTCACTATTTTGTTCTTAAACAACTTTAAAATATATTGTTTGTCCACCTAGGATTAAATGCTCGATGTTCCGAATCTATTTTACACTTTTTAAGGAAACTAATGTAATGTATTGCTCCAGCTACAAGCAGTCATTCACTGCCAAAGCCATTCAAGGTATAGCCAACTTTGTGTAATACAATTCATTCTCATTCGTAGATATCAAGTTGGTCGTGATCACGAAGATGTAACTTTGAATTTCCCTGCAGCAACACCAGCGCTAACAAAACCTAGAAACATAAAAATTTGTAGTAATTTGCTATTAAATACGACAATAGGAATAACCCCAAATGTAATCTATTGTCGAGTTAAGAGAAATATGATTGTGACGTTAATCACAATCACATAAACATAAACATGAGGAGTCTTAGTACAAATTTAATTCAACAGTAGAAAAAAATCTTCTAATTTCATATTCCCCAGTATGATTAAACAATTTCAATCAGGCAGAGAGGCCAAAAGAAATAGCATTGTGGGCTGCATACAGCCTATGGACCATATGTTGTGCAGGTCTGTCGTAAAGGGTCGACTGGTTAAATAGTGGGCTCTCAAACAACACACTGTGTAATTGCACTGTTCTGCTATCCATCCATCTGGGTCCTGACCACACACTAGTATTTCAATTTCTGTGGCCAGCCTTCTGAATCTTGACAGTACTTTACTTGCAAGCTTGGATCAGACGCTTTATGTTCCTGCTACCACCTATCCGGGTCTTGACCATTCACCTAATAGTGTTTTATTTTCTGTGAACCAGACCATTGCAAATATACATTAAGCTAGAATGGCGACTCTACTTCTACAAGTTTGCCCCCCTTCCTTAACATTATATATATTCATCCAGCATTCACTCGACCAGGGGCGGACGCAGGATTTTTTTTCAGGGAGGGATTTGAGGAGATAGGCCTAGTAAAAATGGAGTAATGAGAAATAAGTTTATATACTCACAATTTGTTTCCGAGTCACAAACATTTACAAGTTGACCTGAGTAGCGTAGTCGGTATAGCCTTCTGTGCTCGAATTTGCGGGTTCTACCCTAACCCAGCTCGATGGCATTTAAGTGTGTTTAAATGCGACAGGCCTCATATCAGTCGATTTATTGGCATGTAAAAGAAGTCCTGAGGGGAAAAAATTCCGGCACACCGGCGACGCTGATATAACCTCGGCAATTGCGAGCGTTGTTAAATAAATCATAATTTTTTTATTTTAACATTTACAATGACTGCAATACAAAAACAATGACAGAATGACATTTACAGAAGAAGGCGACGAAGCTTCTTAGACATTTCATCCAGTACTTCATGAGCTTTTACTTCTACATTTTTATGTGTATATATATATCAAGGCCAGTCCATTTAATCAGTCTGCTCCCATCGTGCTCCTCAAGTAAGTCTTCAAATACCGCAATGTTGAGAACGACCATTCTGGTGTTGCTGTAGTTACAGGCAATGTGCAGAAAAGTTTCAGCGCCTTGCGAGTGCAGGGAAAAATAATTTCATTACACCTGTTCAAAGATGATATAAAAACAGTAGGTATTAGGTGAAGATTTTTCTGATCAAGGAAATTTCTTCTCCACATCTTCAATTCGTTGAAGAAAGACTCTGGTGATGCATCAACATCATTGGGCCACTACTTACTACAGCCTGAACAGCAGTTTCTAAATCTTCATCTGATTCTCGCATTATGTTTTTAGGCAGAAAAGTTTGTATGGACTTTAGGATTCCCTTATGATTTAAAAACCCGTCCTTGAGCTGACTAATGAAATAGTCTAAGAAGAGAAGGAAAATTACAAGCCTAAAATACTTTCAGACTGCAGTCTTGAAGTAAGAACGCTGTGTTTATCTTTCTGCAGTTCTTGGAATTTAACATTTTAGCAAAGAGAATTTACGTGGAAAACTCTCTCATTCCTATGTACATTCATGAATTAAAATTAATATTATTTTGTTTCTTGTTTCGTATTTTCCTAAAAATTTCGGGGGGGGGGATATATCCCCTTAATCCCTCCCCCTTGCATCCGCCCCTGCACTCGACATCCTGTCCTGGATAACACCCTCTTAGTAACAGATCCAACAGATAGATTTTCCATTTCCCCATCTTCTACCTTCCTTGATGATGGAGCCAATATGTAGCTCTCTGAAACATTGAATATCTCTATATCTAGGAGAATGCAAATACCCAAGACCTCGCAGCACTACTGCAGTAAGAATCCCAACCAACACAATTACAATCACGACCACACCACTACTCTTGCAGCTTAGGCTTATTCTTATTTATCTGGCTTAAATCTGGAATAAAACTGAGGAGTTTTTCCTAATTCTGTCTGTATTTGTTTATTTTATCAGTCATCTCTGTTAAACGGTTAGGCAATTGGCTTCCAATGCTGGAGATGCAAGTTCATATCTTTGTGTATCTAAGTGGAATTTGCAGTGGGCAAAGACTATATCGAGAAAAATCTTTTGGAAATACATCTGTAAGTCTATTTTATAGGACACACGGACTGTATCAGCTAATTATATTCTCTGTAGAGTTTAACAACCACCCTAAGCCAGTTAGCCACCAATACCTCAGTCATTCAACCCTTATGTGCTCAAAATATAAAACCAGAGGGTAATTCCTCTTTAGGAAGGTATAATACACAGTATAATGATAGAGGGAATCATCCTCTGATCCCAACAGGAAAAAAAAAGTGTGCAGTTGCTGATCTAGTGGATAATAATTACAGTATGGAATATAATCGTGATGAATCAGTTGTGAAGGGTCTCAGAAAGTACTGTTTTTTTTAATAACATGAAGATGACATTCTGTGGGAGGATTACCATTCTAGAAAATCCAGTTCCAGTTCAGAAGATCATGTTTTTTATTGTACATCATTTTTAGAGTGTAAGTCGGATTATATTGAGATTTTTATTTTTTCCATAATTACATAATGTCAGGAAACTTGGGGGTTGTATTATTTTTGAAGTAATAAATTCGCGCCAATATGATACTGGTACTTCTTGTTGGCTACTTATATTCTTATTCCTAATCCAATCCATTATACTAAAATATTTTTTCGTCCTCGTCTTCCTCCTCTTCTTCCTTCTCCAAGAGTAAAAAAAGGCCTTCCTCATTACAGGGCATGAAGACCCACAAGATTGGGAGGCTAAGGCTCCCACCTGTACAGACAATTGACATTAATGACAGTAGGGATGTCGGTTCTAATGCCCATTACCTTTACCCTCAAGGCAATACCCTTGGTACTCAGTTCTGTTCGGGGTTAGTAAAGCCCAGGGCCATAGTGCGGCCAGATCAATGGAAAAAAATGCATGATCTCATCGGGAATCGAACCTGTGACTTTCTGGCTTGCAGTGTAATGCATTAACTGCGACTTTACAGCACACCCCTCTGAAATGACATTCATACAACACCTCTGCACAAATAACCCTGTTCATTTCTCCTTTTAATGTATTCACTCTTAATTTCGAAATAGTAATTACTAGGGCTAGGATTTTGATGACCCATAAATCATGAAAAAATGTCCTAAAACAATGCATTTATGACCTAAAAATCTTTCAAAAATGTCCTAAAAATTGATCTTACGTAATTGGTTTAGTAGGAAAAGAGATTTTGTACTACTTAATATTTAGACTAGTAATTAAATTAAATGTTACATAATTTTTTCTAAGTAGTACACTTAATTAATTATTTTACTGATGTAGTTTCCATGTATGATCGTTTACCTCTGCGTCGGCATGTGGACATGAGGTCAGCAGTCAGTTGGTCGGTCTGGCCCTTCATGGGCTATAGCGCCATGGATTTACTTTACTTTTAGTTTCCATGTAGTCTACCACAAGGCCACTCTTATCCGGAATTAGCAGATATAGAGGAGTCTATATTGAAGGGGTGGTTGGTCTGATCCATTACATGGGGTGTACTACATTAAGATGACAATATTTTTGTAGAAAAACGATTAAAATATTATACAAAATAATGGGTATTAATGGACAATATATTTAAAGAAAATATCAAAGGAAATAAACATTATTTTACATTAATAATGGGGATTTATGGCCAAAATTAAATGAAAATGCCTAAAAAATGACAGAATAAAACAAAAAATGCTCTTATGAGTTGAAACAGGCAAAAAATGCAAAAAAAAAATGCCCTAACAAATATGTCTTAAAACATTCAGTTTATTACATAACATATAAATACTAAAGCAGCTATGTTTCTGGCTTACTAGAAGAAAGATGCAATTTCATCAAAATCCTAGCCCTAGTAATTACAGAAAGACCATATAAAAATATTTTTCAACAATGTAATAAAATTAGGCTATATTAAACAAATGAAAATTCGTGATCAGATACTTTCTTGAGTATGATAAAAATGTTTTGTCAATGATGGGTTGTATATACTGTGTGTTCCATTTCAGAAATTCAATCAGCAGTTGTTTTGAACTTTCCTCTCAAAAATTTAATTGACATGTTTTTCCTCAAAATCGTTTTCCTTACACGTCTAAAAATTGTTCAAGGTGGGAAGTTTTGAATTGAACATATGATATAGGTATATGTATGCAATGTGAGTATTTTTGCCATACTTGTGCCATGATTTTAGCTCGTCATTAAAATATAATTTGTCAGAAAATTAGACATGAATATTTCACTGTGGTAAAAATGAATTTACTCGTAATGTTAAAAGAACAATACTTGATTACAATATTGTTGTTTACTAAACTATCCGAATACAGGCCTGAACCCCATAAGTGACACCAACAAAGGATCACAGACAACTAGGCCAGGAGATAATAGGGTAGGGTGGTCAGTTTTTTTCCCTCTCATTTGCATTCATTCGCCGATTAGCTACATGTTACACTAATCAGACTTCAGATGCATACAAACAATTGTTCTTCCTCTGACACATATCATTATGCCTGATAATAGATGTACTTATCAGCCAGAACCTCAATCAACATATGACAATATCTAGAGATATAAATTAATCAGCAAACTCCAGAAATTGTGAGTCAAATCAAACATGTTATGATGGATATCGGAGTTCATAACCTAAAGGTTCTGTGCCACCACATACGGTCTAAATTCAAGCAGACTCACCTTAGTTTACCACAAGGAGTAGTATTAAGCACAACGCTCTTTAATGTGTATGTAAATGACCTTCCACAAACACTTAAAACTCTAAAGTGAAGACAACTCTTTTTTGCTGATGATCTGGTTATTTGGGATTCCCAAAAAAGAAAAAAAAAAATTGGATCACCTGCAAGAAAATATACAAAAATCGCTTACAAAGTTACAAAAATGGTGTATAGAAAATCTAATGAAAGTAAATAAGGAAAAAACTAAATACCAACTCTTTTCCTTATGTGAAAAACCAACAGAAGTAAAACTCTATTACATAAAAGGCCAAGATAATAAGTTACAAAGTACAGATAATGCAAAATACCTAGAAATCAATTTTGTTAAGAAACTTACATGGAAAAATCAAATAACACATATACTGTAATTGAGAAAGCAACAAAAAGATTCAAATTATTAAAAAGACTAGCAGAAACAAAGTGGGGTAGCTCCATAAAAACATTAAATACAACATACAATATGTATATCAAGCCAGTTTTGAAATATTGTGGTGAAATATTAACAACAGCATCCAACTCAAAAACCTACTCGAACGTACACAGAACCAAGGTCTCTGAGTAATAAATAACTGGTGCAGCTAAAAGTACCAGTACTCCAATAGATGCCTTAAGAATTATTATGTCCAAAAAACCGCTAATTCTGGAATTACAAACACAGACCCTGTTACTGTATGAGAAACTACTGAAAGTTCCAAACCACAGTAAATGGAACAAATTTAGACAGCAAACGGTTCCTAAAAACTCAAGCTGGATTTCTGAAAGAAACCCACAAACTAAAAGAAATGTTAGACATTTCCAAAGAAAAAGAAAATATAATAAACAATTACAGTCCAGTAGAAAACCTTGAAATACAATATTTTTTAGACCTAAATGAAACTTTCAGTAAAAAAAAATATACAAATTTAGAAATAGCAAAACTCATCACACTGGAAACACTAAATACAAAATACCCAATAATATTATCAGACTCCAAAGCTGCTATTCAAGCTATAGCATGCACCAGCTATCCTAAAATGCAAAAAATCAAAGAAACACATGCCTAATTCGACAAATTCAAAATCGGAAAAAAAACCTCTTATTACAATGTATCTCGGCTCATTGTGGAGTGATTGGCAATGAGACAGCAGATATATTTGCGAAAAAAGGAGCAAAAATTAAACGAAGAACCCAACAAAATTTTGCATATGAATCAATAAAACGAATCATCAAAAGAAAGATCAATCAAAGCCATCAATTCAAAATTAAAAACAATAATGAAAATGCTCAGTGGAATAAACTGATAATTGAACGTAAAATGATTCCAGACTTTCCCCGCATATCATCTGTAGCAATGTTCAGACTTGTTACTGGTCACGATTTCCTAGACAAACACCTGCATAAAATCGGAGTATTTGCATCGCCAACTTGCCTTTTGTGTTCAAAGGAATAAGAAATGGATGAGAGACATTTATTAATATGTGATGCACTTTTAACATATAAGGATTCCTCTAAATACTGGAAGGCGAGAAAAAGAATGACTTTATTGTCAAATTCAGAGCATTACATACATACATACATACATACATACATACATACATACATACATACATACATACATACATACATACATACATACATACATACACTACTGGTCGAAAGTTTTCGATCATCTATCACAACTATGGATTTGTGGTTAAAAAAGGGATTTCGTTTTGAATATTCTATCATATCATAATGCTAGAGAGAGAGAATATTTATTTTGTTGGTCTGTTTAGTTTTTCCGATGTGTTTGTACATTGAAATAAAGTATATAGTTGTTTTCATAGCTGATCGAAAACTTTTGACTGGTAGTGTACATACATACATACATACATACATACATACATACATACATACATACATACATACATATATACATACATCAATCAGAAGTCGATTCCAATATGTTGTTTAAATTTTTAGATAAAATTAGTAATTTAATACAGTGTGAAAGGGAAGTCGCTCTGCACTGGAGAGAGCAGAGTGTACGTGCTAGCAACAGTAGTTACGTTGGTAGCACGAACTCCCACTTGTAATAACAGCATACCCTTAGCTATACAACCTCATTGAAAGACATGTCAGTGACATAGCCCAGAGGCTGCAGACTACAAATATTACTGACCTCAATATGAAGCAACTTTCCTTATGCACTGTAATATCGTATACTGTATTCCAAGTAGGAATGTTATACAATAGTTATAAAAACATAAGAATGCTGAAAGATTTCAAATCTAAGACTAATAAACTTTTGTGTGTTGTAGGATTCGACACATCACTTGGTAAGCTCTCCTCATCCCATGCAGAATCAGGGTTTGCATCAATGCATTCACTGCGAAGCTCAAGCCAGAGCTACACATCATCACAACAGTTTAGTTCCCGCTCCTCCCAGCAGAGTGCGGTATCATTTACGAGCACTGAGTCAACCAGCAACAAAGTATGGCAGGTTCAGCGCACAGCCACAGAATCAAACTTCACTTCAACACAGAGAGTGATCTGTTCCTCGGAGACTCTTTCCCCTCACCACACTGAGTCTATTCCCCTCTGTCCACATGACAAAGACTTGACCAGAAATGTTTCACCAGAAGGAAACCCTGCAGTGAATGTCCCACCAGCCTTACCACAGAAAACGCGGCCAAAACAGCGGAAAGACAGACAGCTGTCGACATATGACAATGTCCCATCTGATGTGATAGAAGAATTCCATTCCAGCAACCACCAGGAGCAGCACATCCTGAGCTGCAGCATGCATCAGTCGCAGACTACTGTGCAGCATGGCAGCTGTCGCAGTCCAGATGGGAAGCCTCCACCTCTGCCACTGAAGAAGAAACACAGTGAGTACCTTGTGATTATGTTTTAAGTGTAAAGAGTGATGTGAAAGGAGGCAGAGTCCCCACGCAGCTGCATCCATATACCCACATTGCCATGTTGACATGAGTCACAAAAGTTAATTGTAGTATATCTGTAGAATTAGTAGTTATTGTTTAGATAAATTTGACATCTACTCACATATAAGCCTCCCCATCCTCCATAATTTTGAGAATAAAGCTAATTTTATTACAGCTGAACTCTTATTTAAAGATATGACTCTGGATCAGATATCTTCATAACAAATAATTATAATACTGTGATGTTCTTTAAATTTATTTGCTTTCTTCATATAAAACTCATCCTCAGTGATTGATCCACTCCTGAACACTGGCTGTGGAATCTGTGAAGTATGGTCACACCTGATGTCGCTCGAGAGAGGGTGGAATCTGAATTGCCTGTCCCCTTCCCTTTACCTTTTCTTTCTCCAAGCCAGTTGTGTTCCCTCTCTCAACATTTCTTTTCGTACCCTGACTACTCATTGAACCAGCCACCTATGACATTACATGCTCAGAAGGCTTGTTTTTCAGTGTCACTTCACAGATTCCATGGATGGTGTTTAAGAAAGAATATCAACATAAGTGAAATGAAGTTATTAATGGTGTCTGGAATTTTACAGTCTGATCCATTTGGAAGGACATAAAATAAAATGACTATAAAATCTTTAATGGGTTGCTGTAGAATTCATTTCTGTTCCAATGTGTTACTGAAGCACAGGAGTTTTGTATCATCATTGTTACTGCATAAGAAACAAAAGAAGTTACTCAGCAATGACCAAATAAACAAAATGCCATTTACTGCACAACAATGAGCGAAATGTGTCTTGTGGTTTGCTAAGTTTGAAAGTGTAATGGCTGTTCAACAGCAGTTTCAACAAGGGCTCCTAGTTACAAGTCGATAATGTTATGGTTTCACACATTTGAAGGAACTGGGTCTGTTAATATGCCACATATTGGTGACTGTAAGCATGTTCCTGAAACCGGAGCAAGTCCCAAGAAAAGTCTTAGACAGCTGTCTGCAGAGATGGCTATGTGATATGCATGTCAATGTATTGTTAAACATGTTCAGGCACTACATGAGCTTGATCACCAGCAATGCTTCACATTTACATCCATTGTGTGCAATCATATGGAGAGAGAAGAGGGCTTCTTGAATAGATGTGTATTTTTTGACGAAGCAACCTTCCATGTCAATGGGCGAGTGAACACCCATAATGCAATCATATGGGAGCGTGAAAATATGCATGTTTTGTATGAACTGAAACGGGCTAGTCCTAAAGTTAATGTTTAGTGTGCAGTAAGTATGTATGGACCGTTTGTCTTCACAGAGGTAACACTTCGATCAGGACCATATCTGGACATGTTGAAAAACTTTTTCGAACCACAGCTGCAACAGGAAAACAACATGGGTATCATGTTCCAATAGAATGGTGAACCATCTCATTGGGCAACAGATGTCCGTGATCACCTGGATGAGACATTTGGTAACAACTGATGTGGTCAAGGAGGACCAATTATGTGATCTCCAAATTACCCATACCCGACACCATTCGATTTCTTTCTCTGGGGTTTCGTGAAGAATGATGTGTATGCACAGTAACCCAGAGATATTCATGATCTCAGAGCAAAGATTTTTTTCAGCTTTGAGAAAGTTACCCCTGAGATGTTAGACCACACATGAGAGGAATTAGCCTCAAGATATGAACTATGTCATGTTCTCAATGGTGGGCACATTGAGGTCTAATTTGGTCAAAACTTCCATTCTTCTAAAATGCATATAAAAATTATTGAACAATAAATAGCAACATTTCTCATTTTATCACGTTTTTATTTTATGTCTTCCCAAACAGATCACTCTGTGTTTCTTTTTATCATAATTATAATATGTGGATTTAAAAGTATCGTCATTTTTTGTATAGCTGGCTAATAATATTTATTATTCTTTTATCAATCTTATTAAGTATTACTATTGCTATTATTATTATTAATTATACTAGGTATTTTAGAGTCTGTAATATTTGATTTTTTTTGCAAAATTACCTACTCAATCTGTGATTAATTTCAAAGTAGCATTTACGTAATGCTCAAATTTAATTTCGAAAGTAATAAACACTTTCATAGAACAGAAAAAAAAATCGTTTCTATAGTGTCTGCACTTTCATCCAAGGACAATATGTTTATTTACTCACTAGACGAGGTATAGAGAAAGTGCTGCAAAAAATCAGTTTCGTAATTTAAAAAATGCATGTTTCAGAATCACTTACATGAAATAGTAATATACATTACAAGAGCGGTATGTTGACGTTTTCATGTTCGAGGAAAAGATTGAAAAAGCGAAACGTAGTTGAGATTTTTTAATTTCCGAGAACATGAAAACAAACATACCGCTCGTGTATTGTACATTATTTTGTGCGAAGATCGTTTATTACATACCTGAAAGACGAATTTCTAATTAGTTGCAATGAAATCTCCATGCTGGTTTCTGTTAATGACGGCAACTTCGGAAAACCAAAATATCTTTCTTCAACATTGTTGCTATAAAATGTTTTCTGTGTTTACTATACTCCAGCAGGCTGTGATATACATGTCTTTTTTTTTCCCCCAGTCTATAAATGCGAACTTAAAACAAACGGTAAGGTTATGTAATGATTTATTTTTCATTTTAATATTTTAACAATATTATTTCTATAACATATTGCAGTAATAACATCGGCATCTGGAATCTTGTTGATTTTTTCACGGCTTCCTTAATGTTACTTGTATCAGGAATGCAATGAGTTTCGTGGAGTAGTAGACTTTACTTAATTTTTGCAAATATTTAAAAACAATAATTAACATTGCAATTTAGGTGAAATTGCAGTGGTAAGTTTCCAATTTATAATTATTACTATGTTAAACGTCTCTAAAAATAATATGTTAAAAGCCTAAAGCAGTAAAATGAATGTCGCGCTTAAGCGGTAAGAAGAGGGAAATTGTTATGTGTGTTACGTTGGGAATACTGAATGTGGTATTTCACACTTACCGCTTATTGGTTTTGTGCGTAAAACAAGCAAATACGCACGATCTCGCACAAAAGTGTTTTGCGCACGGTTACAGAATATGCACTGGTTTGAGTCCTCAAGTAGTACGAATTTTCTCATGAAATTTCGGTCAGTTTATGGCGCAAGTGCCCCCCAGCATTGTCGTGAATTTGGGTAGCTACAATAGATATTGTACTGAAATCTAGTTATGAAAACCAGCTATAATGGGGGAGGAGAGGAATATTGTGAGGCCAGCAGACGAGTAGTTGGCTTTAAGTCCTACATGGGCTGTCGCACTGCGGATTATTATTATTATTATTATTATTATTATTATTATTATTATTATTATTATTATTACCCACATGCTACTACACACGAACTATTATTAAATAAATTACAAATATGTCCGTATTGTAGCGTATTATGGTAACCCTAGTCCCAATGAGTTTTTGTATTCCTCCTTTGGGAATAAGCTGCCATTGCAACTTTAGAGTATTCCTAATTTCCTGCAGGACGATTGTTGTATATAATACATGGTCCAGACCATCATAGAACCTCTACCAAATTTATCAACTTCGTGCACAGCTGCAGCAGGAAATCTTTCTGTGGCCATGCCCACACTCGCATAAGATGATTACAATGGGTAAAACGAAACCTGTATTCGTCAGAGAAGAGCACAGACTGCCATTGGTTCAGATTTCAATGAACAGGTGCTGAGCAAACTTAAGTCTTACTTGCCTTCTGTTGATAATATGTTAAGTGAGATTTTCGAACTGGCCTTTTTGGTCATAATTTTTTTTTTTTTGCTGTAATTTGTTTCTTATAATATTGTCTGAATCCTAACTCTAGAAGCCACCTAGAGGTCATTCAGGAGGTCTCTTGTATGACTTGTATGCCATCGCAGAGCAGAAGTGATAAATGAATCTGTCTTCTCTAACATTTTTTTTTTTTTTTTTTTGCATTTATGGTCCTGGCCAGCTTTCCTACAATACTGTTTTAACGTGAACATGTATTTGAAAGAGAACAAGGTTAACCATTAGTACAAAATCAATAACCACATCTCTATAACAACCATGGTCATCTCTATATGTTACATCTCTCCATCTCTACATAAAGTTTGTTCCAGCACAGTTTGGAATCGATTCTGAACTGCCTGCTCATGCGCAATGGCCCAATGTGTGTTCCAACAAGATTAGAACTATTCCGAACCAATACTGAACTCCCAGTTCCCTGTTCCAACGTGCTTCAGAACTTGTTCGGAATGAGTGAATTTGGTTCTCGATTAAGAGCAGAACTGGGAATTCTGAACTGTTGACGCATATGCAGATGGTTTAATCTGAAGATATGGTTAAAATGCTTTGAGACTAGACAGGTTAAAATAAAGGAATTGTCGATCATGAGTGATTTGGAAGGTGATAGTGATATATTTTATGAAGAATTAAGTTCAGAAGATGAATATAATTTTAATATGAGAAGAAACTCCGAAGGCCTTGAAAGAACAGTTCAAGAAATGTTCCAACAACGTAAAATTCCAAATTAGTTCTGACATCATACACAACTGATGCATGCATCGAAAAAAATTCGGTGTAGTTCGGAATGCATTCTGAATTGCTTGCTGGAACAAGCCTATTGTAAAACATTCCCCTAAACAAATTCTTCTGCCACTTCTTAGCAACATTCATCTGTTATGTCTTTCCTGCAATTAATGTTCTTTTTATTCTCTCCTTTCTTCTCCAACTTCCCATGGTATCCATGATTCATTTTGTTTCTTTCCTTCTCCTGGAGAAACTAAGTGACATCTGTTCCTTCTAAGCTTCTTCTGACCAACTTCCACTATTATGATCTGGGATGAATCTGCTCCACAATATTACCATATCTAGGATGACCAGATTCATATCGCTGAAAAAGAAGACACAAACCTTAAAAAAGGAGGGCAATGTCCGATAAAAGAGGACAGAGAATATGTACTTATATTTAGGCTTATACCACAGTCTACTATATACAGTCGCGAAACTTAAGGTGATTTTTTGCAAATCTCGCGATAAAGCGCTCCAAGCGGTTAGCAACTAGAAACAATAGACTGTCCACTGTCGACTTTGGATTTAGAGTCGACTGTGTCGTATTTCCATCGAGTGCTAGGTCGTTGCATATTTCGCATTGATGCTTGTGAAGAAAAATCCTAACATCTATTTCTTATTTTACTTCTGGATGCAAAAAGTGGTTAATACACAGCAGGAGGGAAGATCTAATGACAAAGAATGAAGCATATCTTTATAATAATATAAAGTTTTGCTCTCTTCATTTCGAAAACGCAATTTATGAATGAAAACAAAAAGAAATTAATCTGGAATGCAGTTCGAACTTTATTTGATGTTTCAAATAAACCTGTTCTGTTATTACCTGCAGCTGAGAAACAAAAGCTTTGCATTAATTCTACGTCTGTATCAGCTGATTCCTTGAATAATTGTACAGTTTCAGACAACTTAGGCCTACTTTTTTTTTTTCAAAGAATATGTTTTTAATTATAGCTGTTAATTTTGTTGCTATTTTTATTTGTTACTTTACTAGAGACATAGGAAAAGTAAGTCTGTTACAATAAAATTTATTGATCACGTTTTATTTCCAATTCTGGTGTGATTATTATTGCTTAACCTCATCCCACTTTGTTAACTACACAAGCCTACACTACAAGTACCGGTACACGTAAGTTACTCCCACGTTTTATTTCCAATTCTGGTGTGATTATTATTGCTTAACCTCATCCCACTTTGTTAACTACACAAGCCTACACTACAAGTACCGGTACACGTAAGTTACTCCCATTAATTCATATTTCCGTTATTATTTTATTATATTATTGTTGTAAAGGGAAATGCAAATTAATATTTATTGGTTTCATAGTTCATTATCGCTATAATCATGAATGAGTGAAGCGATTATAGTAAATTTCAGTTCGTTTTGCACAAACAAAAATAACATTAACCTATTTCTTGCAGGTATCTTCGAGTTTATGGCGGAATTTAATATACTTCATTAAAATAATAAATGAACTTTATCCATTTAATATTTCAATAATGGAAGGAAGGTGTTAATTTTTCCAGAAGAACCCGACAACGAAAGTGTAACATATTTTGTCGTCTGCTAGGAGAGATCTGTGATGATGAGCAGAGTCCATGGATATCCAGAGTACCGCAATCGTTTGAGCCGGCAAATGCCGACAAATCCGCCATTGTTTGTCCAGCGCGCGCTATGCAGTATACAGTTGCATAGGGAAAGAATGTAATTTAAATATGAAAAAATGCAATGCTACTGTGTTCAGAAATGTTCACAGAGAACTGAAAAAAGCGCACATTTGTTTTCTCTGTGACAAGGTGAAAGAAATAAGGAAAAAGGAAAGAAGTGACTATAAATATAAAAAGGAACGATCCGCTACCTAAGCGAGCATACATTGTGAGATTAATGAATGACTGTATTTTGATATTTATTTTTTCAAAATTTGGGCCCCAAAATATTTTTATAAAACCAATCTAGAATTTAAGTTGATTCAGCAATGATATTTCTACATAAAACAAATGAAAGTCACGTACCAATTAGTATCAGTGTCAAATTTTTACCATCTTCTCCCTTTCAAATCAAGCATTTCTGAATTTGATCCTATTTGCTATTTGCAAGAATGACAAAATATATTTGTGAAGTTCTGAATTTATTCTTGAGACAAGATTGTATTGTTTGGCTCAATTAGAAAATACAAAGACCGTGGAAACTAGAAACCCTATTAAGGTTAGACTGATGTGAAATTTCAATTTTCTAAACTATTCTAAGTAGATCTATGAAATTTTGTACTTTTAATTTGTAATTTTAAATTGTGCAAATTTAGGTTTTCAAAAATTGCTACTATTTTGGCCAGAATTTTTGTCTACATACGTGTCAGACCTTCAGAAACGAAACTTACTATACAATTTTCCTCTTTATTTTACTAAAAAATAATTAAACATATTTAATGCACTAATAGTATAAAAACAGAAAAAGTCAACTCGAGCGTAAAAAACGTAATATTAAAAAATACCTCTTCTGGCTGATATGCATATAGATATAATCAGGCAGTACATCTCACTTGACGATATGTGTCAGAGGAAGACAATTGTTTGTAAGTATCTGAAGTGTGATTAGTGGAATATGTAGCTAATCGGCGAAGTATGCATTGGAGGGGGAAAGAAACTTGCCACCGTACCCCATTTATCTCCTGGCCTAGTTTTCTCATGAGTGATGCCTTATTGGTGGTACTTATGGGGTTCAAATCTGTCTTCGGACAATTGACTAAACAACAAGAACAACAAAAAGAAATGAGTGTTAGGTATAATACTGATAGTAAGTTTTGTTAAGAACATATTCAAAAACCTCTACAAAAAATCATGCATGTAGTACAGAATCTGTAGAAAGAGTAGCATTTTTAGCAATGCAAAATTTACAGAAAATTAAAAAGGAGAAAATTGACTTCAAAAGTTTGGGATAATAATAATTAACCAGGTCTCTGTCTTTTTTATTTTCTAGGCATTTTGAAACGTGTAGAACTATCATATTATATACAGAACTTATCCTTATATACACTACCACGCTGTGCACACCTAACCTACACTAGTATCGTCTCTGTATTCCTCATCCTTCACTGTTGCTACCTCTCGTCACTGGAACTCTCTGCCGCCTGAAGTCAAGGGCTGCCGAACATTGAATTCTTTCAAATCCAAGTTAGAAAATTATCTTATGACGAGTTGCCAAACTAACTTACTATTATGACAAGTGTTGTATTGCATGTTTCCACGTATTCACATTTTTTTTATGTTCTAATGATATTCAACTTATTTTATATTTTTGTTTTCATATTTTCCGATAATGTTATATCTCTAATGTGATAAGTTGAGCTATATATAATCTTAATTTTCCTTATTGTGTGTACTTAGAAATATTGTATTCACTGTATACTTTGTACTGCACTATTTTATTACTACTATTAGTATTATTATTATTATTATTATTATTATTATTATTATTATTATTATCATTATTACTATTCTTCTTTATTATTATTATTATTATTATTATTATTATTATTATGAATAATTGTCTTTTTTTTTTGTATGCCTCATTTATTTTGACCTGCTGTTCACATATTATTATGCTTTTTTCTTTCTTTCTGTGTGTTATATATTATGTCTGATTTCTTCTTATTTGTTGTTTATTTTTTATTATTATTATTATCTTATTCAGTTTTGTGTGTAAAATTGTAGTGTAATTTGTTAATTTGTAGTGTTTTTGTAACGCAGTCTTTATTCCTGGTTGAGTGTTAGAGAAGGCCGTATGGCCTTAACTCTGCCAGGTTAAATAAATCATTATTATTATTATTATTATTATTATTATTATTATTAAATAAAGATGACTAAAAATTATGTAATCTTATGAAAACACTATAATAGATAAATATTATTTACAAATCACTATGGACTATAGACACTATTATAACACTAACAATAAAACTGTTAGAAACTTGCAAATATTTCTTGTATCACAAACAAAAACCAAGCATGGAAAACACGTTGTTATGGCTACTAGCAACAAGTGGAATTTTCCTTTAGATAAGAGTTGTGCTCTCCTTTGTAACTGAATATCTTTTAAAGGAAAGCAGCCTTTGAAGTAGGTCTAACACCTGTTGGATTCTATGAAGAAATATTTCGAGAAGTCAAGAAGCTACACTGGCTCAATCGGAAATCTAATATAATAAGTAATGTATGAAATATAGCGTAATTTCCAAAATGGTCGCAGAATTCAGAGTGGGGGTCGTGGACGGAGAATTTAAATTAACAGTCAGAGCTCGCAGCCTTTTAAAAATGTGACCCTAAACAGCTGATAGACCTGTCGTATGATCATGAAAATTGGCAGAGGGCATCTTTAGACCATAAATGAATTTTTAAAGATAAAAACAAAGAAACGATTTTTTTTTTTACCAAAAATGACAAAATCTCACATCAGTGTATCCTTGGGAACATTATAATGAAATTACTAACTTTCATACTTTTAAAGCTAAACTCACAAAATGTTTATCACTAGTATTCTGGTTGATAATAACACATGTACAAACTTTCGTCTCTCTCTATGATAAGTGGTTTGCACTTTATTAATAACTTAATTATATAGTGTATTGCTTAATGCAAAAAGTCCCTTGCGTCACAATTTACATTATTTTTCATTGATATTCATTTATAAGATTCTGTATATACCTAGAAACAAACATTACTATTGGAATTTTCTGTACAGCGAATGGGTAAATTACTAGGAATTTTTATGACTATTAATTTTTTTTATTAACTAAAAAATTCTAGCAATTTACTTATTAATTTTACAACAAAACCTTACAGTAAGCTTTGATTCCATGTATGTAAGGAGCCATGTAAGTGAAAATCACTTAAGAATAATGTCAATTGTAGTGCGACTTTTTATATAAAGCGGTTCAATATCTTAATAAAATAATTAATAAAATGCAAACCACGTATCATAGGCGGATGCAATTTTGTACACTTGTCACTAATAAGCAGGTATACCAGTGATCAAAATTTGGTGAATCTAGCTTCGTAAGTATGGTAGTTATTGGTTTCACTGTTGTGAACTCTTAAAACTTATAAACTTCGAGAAATTTCAGTATAGTGTGCCCTTATATGTGGAAGCCGGAGAGTTTGCACGAGGAATGCAGTTGGAAATGTTTACATTTATTGTTATTTTATTTGCAAAATTGTTGTTTTCATTGGTTACTTGTAATTTATTAAGTTCATGCTGCTGTGATGTTTATGAAGGAGTATATTGAACACTTAAATGCGTATTTATGCTGTAATAATTATTAAATGAAGTTTTTATACATTAGTATGTTGACTGATAATAATGTTCTATAATGTGAGAAGATCCTTTCGACGTTTTTGCCCTTCAAATTAAAAATATCTCAGTTTTACTTCAAATATTCCTATCCCTAGCGTGTTGAAAAGGACTAACAATGGCGGCCGACTTGGTGATTGCGCTACTCTGTATATCCACGGACTCTGATGATGAGGCGATAGTAGCGATCCTAGTGGTGGGCAACTACCCATGTTTGCATTTTTACTACTATATAGTAGACTGTGCTTATACTTTAAATTATGTCAATATCTATTTTATTATAAAATGTTTACAATACTGATTTAGGCTTATATTATACTTAAAAGTATGTTAATATCTATTTTATTACAAAATAATTATGATAAGATTTAATAATAATAATAATAGTAATTATTATTATTATTATTATTATTATGATTTTACAGTTATATATGAAAATCAAGGGAATTATAATATTAAAGAGGATAGAAAATATCTATTTTGATTTAGGCTTAGGCCTATATTATACGTAAAATGATGTCAATATCTATTTTATTACAGCATACTTATTATAAAACTTAATAATATAACATTATTTTACATTCAGCTACATATGAAAGCAACGACCATAACAAAAAGGAGCAAAGAGAGTTATGATTGTTGACAAAGAGTATATTTCATCGATACTACTGCCACCAGATAATTTCAAAATCAGGCATACGAGTTACGAAAAGGAGGACATTTCTTGATTTTTTTTAAAATCCGCCCAGATCCTGGACAAAGATCTAAAAAGGAGGACATGTCCAGACAAAAGAAGACGTCTGGCTACCTTAACCATAACTTAAGTCCACAATCCACACTTTCTCTTCTTTCAGCAGTTGTTTTAAGTGTTTGGCTCTGTGTTATCTGTTAAAGTAATTTGCATTTTTTTCTTTAATGGCCCTATCTTTCCATGCTACATTGTTAAGATTAGACCATCCAGATTTAAGTTGTGTGGGATCTACTGGTAACTTCTTGCGTATTTGTCTTTCCATTAACATTTGTGCAGGTCAAGAACCATTTTCCAGTGATGTTGATCTATATGCCAGTAATCCGAGATCCAAATCCCCTTTCTTTATTATGTTCTTGACTATTTTTACCATGCTTTCTGCATAACCATTACCCTCATAGTGATGAGGATTGGACGTTTGTAGTTTAAACCCAAATTCATATCCAAATGTTCTAACTCCCTTGAGATAAAGCCGTTTTCATTATCAGTTCTTATTTCCTCGGGGATTCCAAATTTACAAAATAATAATTTAAGTCGTTTAATTGAAGTGTATGATGTTAAAGATTTTCCCACGGGAATAACTTCCAAATACCTTGAGTAATAATCGGTAATTACTAAATACCACTGTCCATTCCACTTGAAGTGGTCCATCGCCAAAATTTGCCAGGGCCTGTCAGGTAATAATTATGTTATTAATGGTTCTGGATGATTTCTTCTAAATTCAATACATTTTTTGCAACACAATACTTTATTTTTAATCTCTTGATTTATTCCAGGCCACCAAATGCAACATTTTGCTCTCTCTATGTATTTAGTTTCTCCATGATGTAATGAAGGCTGAAACATTGCTATTACAAAAACATTAATCTCATTTCGAAATAAAACAACCTCTTTATGGAGAGATCTTTCAACAGGTGTGGTGTCAAATATAGAGCATGCAAACATGGAAGGATCACAGTGTCATATTCCTGAAAAATTTAGTTTTAAAGCAGAAGAATTGCAGAAGTGGACATGTAGATATGAGAAGTTCAGAAAAGTCAGTGGGATAATTAAGAAACCTAATGAAGAACAAATTGTTCACCTGATTTATACAATGGGAGATGAAGCAGAAATAATATTTGAATCCTTTAACTTGAATGAAGTAGACAAATGTAAATATAACATTGTAATGAATTGCTATAACAATTTTTTTCTGTTCAAAGAAGAATATTATTTTTGAACGAGCGCAATTCAATTTAAGGAGGCAAGAATGAAGGTGAGTCTGTTGATGACTTCATAAAAGATTTATACAGATTATCAAAGAATCGTGACTTCGGTAATTTGGAAGGAGATTCATATGGAATGGCATCATTGTGAGAATATTAGACAATAATTTATCACAAGTGTTGCAGATGGATCCAACATTATCTTTAGCTACATGTATATCTAAAGTTCAGCAAGCATTGCGAGTTAAAATATAACAGTCGGTCATCTGCCCAGACAGTATAGAGCAGGCTTGCAGAACTCGTAAGTAGGGGAAATATGACGTCAGCCTCACTCCACTCCTGTTGGGGATGATTGACTTCCGCGTAGAGTTGTTTACATTCTCTACCCATGGCAGCATGTAATTTTCAAAAAGGATTGTAATAAATTCATTGTATTTATAATGCATTATCTCGTTTCAAGTTTCACAATTATGCTAGATTTCCTGTCGGTAGTTTCTTTGAGATTTCTTTGCACCTAACCTGCTTTAGATTTTCAAAAACTTTCCTCCTGTCATCACCTACGGAAACATAAATTTATAGCATTTAAGTAATGAACCTTGAAAGTCACTATTAATTTCAATTCAAAATGAACACAACGAGTGACGTCCTTAATTTAACAGTAGTATATATAAATAATCAATATACAGTTCGTAATGATGAACTTACCCGAAAGTTTGTGCATTCCATAATTCTTAATATGGACTTTGTTGAAATGTGGTTTAATATTGAAATGGCAAGTAGAAATAAATTGGTTGGGACACAGTAAACAAGCTATTCTTTCGTCTTCAACAACAAAATAATCATATTCCCATTGGAAGTAGTACTGTATTTCTTCATGGGTTTAGATTTTGCAATGTTCCAGTTCTCTTTAAACTGCAGTATGCATAGCATATTATTTATTTATTTTTTAATTAATTTATATATTTATATATATATATTTATTTATTTATTTATTTATTTGGCTGGAGTGCGTTACAATGTTGAATGACAGCATTGACATCTGGTCATATACCAATCACTCACTTATCAACGTACAATTTATTTATGTCTTATTACTAGTAAAACAAGTTAAGACCAGTAATGCTAGTTTTGTAAAAACAGGAATTAAAACTTTATTAATGCACGAAAAATCATAATAAATTCTTCAAATAAAGTAATTGGTTTGTTGCCTACATGCAACATTTCGGACTTATCTCATTTTAGTAGAATACAGAGCACGGAAAGACAAGTCGGGGACTGTACGTAACTTATTTTACACAAAAAATGGACTTAATCGGCTTTACTAGTAATAGGACGATATATACATAGGTAGACCTTCTTACATTATATGCATGCATACATACATTTTAAAATTTATTTGACACTAGCTGTACCCGTGCGCTCCACTGCACCCGTTAGAAATAAATATAAAGTAATTACATAATTAAAATAGGACATTTGATCCAGGGAACATTCGTGTTTGATAGAAGGATAAATCGTTTAATATGTTACTTAATTTAAATTGTATTTAAAATATTAAAATGAGATCATTTTGATCCAGAGACCACTCATTTGGTGCAATGACAATTCCTTTAACATGTTTCTTAATTGTTATTACCAATTATTTTTGGAAAAGCGAAAATTAACAGAAAAATTTTGGCTACAGATTTATTATTATGTTTATATTATATTATATTATGAAAAAGTGTGTTGATAACGGATGTACTCGAATTAGAAAGTTTTTAATTTTTTGTGGGAGCTCTTGAATCTCAGGAGGAACAACTTTTACAACAGTGCAACATAATCTGCTTGGCTCATTACCCAGTTTTTTTGCATTGCATTTATTGCATATGTATTTTATATATTTTAACACGATTCAATTGAGCATAATTAAAATTTGAATTATAAAATAATGGATTGCTAAGCTAACGTACTATTACTGCATACTAAATCAATGCACTCTCGTTGTTCGTTAATTCTCTGAGATAAAAATGAATATGTTCATAAACATTATTACAAGAAATACAGGAAATGAATATACAGAATAACCTATCAAGTTTTCTGTGCATAAGAAGCTATTTTAATCTTCCCTGTCCTCAATTCACTCACAAGTTACTGTAATAACATTATAGCATTATGTCCAATCAGAGAAACTACACTTTCCAATGATGAAATAATAATTAATTATACAAATCGGTTAATTTAGCTTCCGATATTACTTCATACAAACACAGAAACATTGTCTGTAGGCTATGTTTCATAGCTTTCGATTGTAGTTTCCAAGGCCCCTTATAGACGAAGTCATTTGTTTTTTATTTCAATATACCGCCTTAGATGGCAGTTATTTTAATTTTTTAAACTCATTTATCTCATTAAATATCAGTCCTATCAAAATTTTTCAGAGAATAAAACTTATCAGAAATCATTTTTAAAGAAACTTTTGTTATGTAACATATTTCACAAAAATCAATAATAAGCGAGATATTTCGATTTATTTAATTCAGGCCCCCTTATAGCCCCCCTTTTAAATAACGTATTTTGAATGCCATATAGCCTATAATCTAAGTTACAACGAACTTAATTTATATTCCAATTTTCATCGAAATCGGTTCAGCCATTATCGCGTGAAAAGGTAACAAACAGACAGACAGACAGACAGACATACAAACAAAAATTTCAGAAAAGCGATTTTCGGTTTCAGGGTGGTTAATTATATATGTTAGGACCAATTATTTTTGGAAAATCGAAAATTACCAGAAAAATTTCGTCTACAGATTTATTATTAGTATAGATGTCTTTCAACTTATTTATTTCCATCATTCATTTTTCTCTTACTTTCTAAATGTATGTTCCTAAGGATTTTATTATCTGTTCATTTGTAATTCTTGATAGCGTATTGTATACCTGCCACCGTGAGAATGAATGTTGATGCAGCTGAGCGTAACTAGAACGTCATGACTGCACTGGTAGAAAAGGTGGGTGAGTTAAGAAAGGGGAGGAAAACAGTCGCTCTGAGGAGCTACAGTTCTGCAGGTCAGGTATAGAGAGTGCAGATATTTTTCCTTACCTGGATGCCACAGAAGGCAAAACATTGTACTCTCTGACCACTTGTTACAGGAATTGTCTGTGTTGTGTTAGAAGCAGTCAATGATAGTTCAGGAAAATAAACTATAAACTGTAATATGTTTGCAACATGATAAAAAAAAACTGAGTTGTTGCGAAACGCAGAAATAAAACATACAATAAGGAAGTATATACCACTTTCGTGACACTCACTTTTGAAAATATTACAAATTCTTACATGACTTCTTTTGAGAATAATAAATTTAGGAGTAATGTTACATATGTACGTATGTAGTATGAATAAAATCACGTTAAATTTATGTCAGTGCAGTTTATTATCTGTCATTAGCAACAATTGCGTTATTGGTGCTGAATAATTTGTCCAAAAACGTTGTTCAGGAAAACAATAAATACAGGCTTGTATTTGATGATGATGATGATGATGATGATGATGGATGATAAATTTGTGTTCATACATAAATCATTTGTTGAGTCAGCAGTCAAATGATCCAAAATAAATAGTTCAGGACGTAATAATACAGTATCTCTTCATGTTTGAAACCATTATCTGAACACAGAAATTTGGTATCCAGAGCAATATAACACAGCACATGTTTCAATATAAGTCATGTATCTGGAATCTTATTTAATGGAGTTATTTGAACCTAACGTTTGAGATGACAGCTGAGAATCATCTTGATTTATGTTTATTTGTTATGGAAGAAGACTTGGCTTATATGTTAGTAAATTAGTAGTATTATCTGCATCTGGTTGGACTCTTGTGAACGAGGGAAGTGAGGTGGTGATGTTGCCAGGGACTATGCCCTATTGTTTCAGCTCACTGTTATATAAATGACTTGTCTCTGTTTCTCAGTGTTCCAATCAGTGGCATACTCTGGTAAGTGCCTAAGCCCTAAAGAGACCTCTAACTTTATGTTAATTCTGTGTTAGTATGAGTAGCTCAGTCTTTTCCTGTTGCCCCATCGACATTATCCAACATCTGATTCTGTTTATGTTTACAGAAAATTTCCTAAGTATGCTCTGTATTAGATTGTAATTAAATTATATTTACAAAATGGGTGTGAAGCCATGGTGATTTGAAGTCAGGTGATTTCAGAATCAGAATCTAATGTTTTCTGAAAGTTCTTACATAATCATCATAGTAGCATAAATGCATTTGATAAGTATCTCTTCAAATTATGTTACAATGAAATTTCTAAAAAGGATAGCCATAATATTAATTTATGCAAAATTAATTGAATAATGGGATTAATACATGTTTATTTCCTTAAAAGATCTACTTACTTCCGAAACCTTCCAGTACACTGTTTTATATAGCATTAAATATTTAAGACTTCTTTGTAGAATTTATAGACTACTTTCCCTTAAGGTTATGCGAAATTATTGTAATGAATTTCAGATGGTTTTCAGTACATATGAGATAATTTTTTGTTTATTTTGCGAAATTGTTTTATTATTTTTAATTCCTCGACGAAGTATATTCATATAATTACTGTCTTCATTAATACTACGCTTTACTGAACATTAATGTCATACCTCCAAAATTTGATTTGATTGTAGTCTGAAATTAATATACAATTGAAGTACAGATAGGCACACTCGTTTTTTCTCTCTGTAATTACATTAGAGTAGGTACTTTCATTTATTTCTATTCTCATTGCCATATGAAAAACACAACTCTATAATCAGTCATTTTCAATTGTAAGAGATACAGGATGTCTCGTTTATCTTGACCACCTACAGTAACTTTGTACATAGGTGCCAAATGAAAAATTGTTGCAAAGGTTTTTTTCTTTTCTGTCATGTTATGATATTGTGTAAATTAAAGAATTGTTATAAGATTGAAGACCATTTCTCTACTATCGTTCATATCCATTTGCTTACATATTTAATGACCAATTAATTTCATCTCAAAAGTTTCTGATAATAAATTTCGAATTCAATGACTAGGCCTACAAAGTAATATCTGTATTATGTTATAATTAAATTTTATGTCTCAATAGAATTGTCAGTCGAAAGATGTTTACCAATTCTGTGTAAATTGACACATCATTTAAAATAATTTACTTTTATTAAAATTTGGTACTTAGTTACGATAGATCTTTTGTTTGAGCCACTACCATTAATAATTCCTAGGGTTAAATCTGAAATGAAAGATCCTTTATTCTCTTTCTCATTATACGTAATATAGAGAAAATATTGTTGTATTAGAGTTGATTTAATATTCTTGATTTTCGACATTAGTTCAGGTGGTCTATCTGTAGCTTATCTTAGCAAATTATTAATAAAATTTTTGTGTTCTGTATTTACGAGTTATTCACTAGAATATATACTGATACATTTTCAAATTATTTGCTTGAATAATTGCAGTATTTCAAATGAAATGATTAGAAAGGGAAAAGTGGTACAAAGTGACAATTTGCTTACCGGCAGTATAGTTTTTTAGTACCGTACTAAATAATATTATTTATATAATTTGTGACTAAAAATCTTTAACTTATAGAAATGGGATCCACCAAACTCGCTATGTACAGGGTGAACCATAAGTAATGTCATTAATTTCAAAGGTTATTCTCTGAAATATTTAAAAAAAGTGTAATACAATTTTGCTCGTATTTACTTCCTTTTCGAGATAAAAATTGTTTTATGTGAAACATTTCAGAGCATGTTTTGGAAAAACTATTGATTTCATTCCCATTATGCTCAGTCAGTTTAAGAGAGTAGTGTATTGTGATAAAAAATTATTGAAAGAATTGAGTTTTATCTTTTAAATGTGCATAAATTTAATCCAAACAAATGTAACCTTTTAAAATCCCTTTGCAGAACGAAAGGTTATATTTCCTCAGATGAAATTTCTGTACATTTAAAGGACAAAACTGAAATTCTTTCATTTATTATAATAATACACAGCTCTATTAAATTGACTGAACATATTGGGAATTAAATCAATGGCTTTTCCAAAACACGCCATGAAATGTTTCATATATAACAATTTTCATCTCGAAAAGAAAGCAAAAATGAGCAAAATTATATTGAACTTTTCTGTTTGAAATATCTCAGGGAAAAAGCCCCCTGAAATTAATGACATTACTTACGGTTCATTCTGTATAAATTAAAGTCAAATTGATCATTACAAGATAATGCATTTTATTAAAATAAATAAAATTAATTTAAAATATTCTGATGAGAATCGAGAGTCAAATAGTCAATATTAAATGTTACATAATAATTGTATAAATGTATAATGAGAAAGTATTTGCAAATTATCTTGCAGTGTTTGTTAATAGATATTAGAATCCTTGTTCAGCACAAGTGAAATTTATGACAATTGCAGTGGTTGCATTTGTTCCCATATTTTGTCTTTCAATATCTCCGAAGAACAGTCTATTTCCAAGATGTACGAAACGAGTTTAATTCACCCCATTTTTCATTTTATCTTGTAACGTTGTCTCCGCATTTCTGGAAGTGAGACTGCTGACCTATCCACATTTGTTTTTACAGTTTCTCATGTGTTTTCTTACTTAAACATGCTCACCTCACTACGAGTAAAAGAGACATATAGAAGCATGTTTGTGTCAATCTGCTGATGTGTGGATAATGCAGGATGGAGCTCCTCTCCACCTTTCTGTGCAAACACTCAGATATTTGTTGGGACATCTCTTTGCTTGTTTCCATACACTCTTATGGCTGTAGATTCAGCTGTGATGTCACTCAGTACCTACTGTATAAAACTGTGTACTCTTTTTCTTTATACGCTCTGGCAGCAAGAGAGCAGTTGATTTTGGAAATGTATTCTACAGCTGTAAATATATATCCTTCGAATAATAAACATAGAATTTAAACATTTTAATCACATCTCTTAAACTATTTACAGTAAACAAAATATACACACATTACAGTGTAATTCTTTTTGTGCGTGTGCGCGTGTTATATTTTATTTTTCAAGATTTCAATGTGTTTAATTCTCTTGAATGCTGAATAGTTTGTGTGTATGTAGTTGCATGCTCGTATTTATATGAATTTTAAGCTACCTTCAAAAATATGAGACACTCTGCTTAATAAAGATTGTAAAATACTTTTTATTTATGCACATGAATGATAAAAAAATATTTATGAATTATTGTTTGAAGAAGAATCTTTTTAATGTAATGATGTACCTGTATTACATTTCTTGAAAGTTAGAATGTTGAAACATTTCTAATTAAAGATTAATTCTGATTACCTGGCAAATGAGTGTTTGCACATTTTTAGAAAACTTGTACTACATTGAGAATTAAAATATTTTGAGAATAATTTCATATCTGGTACATAGTGTAAATATATTTTGATCTTTATTATGGAAGTTTTGTTTCCGCCTCAGCCATTAGTCAAAATAACTATGTGGTCTGTGCAACATCGAGTTGCATGTGTTGACTTGTTTACGCAAAGCGAATCAGTCACATGCATAAAAACATGCACTTACAATGGACAAGCAACTGCGTTTTGTTATGCACAACAATTCACGGATTACATTGAAAGTTTGGAAGCTACCAGCTAAAGAGCAGAATGACCAGCTTTGCCAATGTGTATTTCCGATATTGGCTTAATGAAAATCCACATGAAGTTCACCAACGTTTCCTTCATTCACTGAAGCTTATGCTATGGTGTGTCATATTTGTGTCTAGTGTAATTGGGCCATACTTCTCTGAAGATGATGAGGGTACACCAGTCACATGCTAAAAACATTTCTTCAGCCAGAAATAGCAAGATTTCAGTGTGCAGTGTGGGTTCAGCAAAATGGCACCATACTGCCAGAGGAGTAAATATGGCGAAATTACGGGAAATGTATTCAGGTCATCTTATCTCCAGTTGGGTTGATTCCAGTTGGCGTCCGAAGTCCCCTGATTTGTCAGCCCCGATTACTTTTTGTGGGGGTGACTAAAGAGCTGCTTGTACCAGGATCAACCCACCTCTTTGAATGACCTCAAGACTAAGCTAAGATAAGGCAAGAAATTCAAGGAATACCACAGTCCATTTTATGAATGTTTTAAGATATTTCTAGATGTATCCAAGAATACATCAGTGCATGCATTTACTACATTCTGGTATCTTTTCAGAAAGTGAATATAGTATGTATTAAACATAATCTTCAAAATTTCCTCTTTGTTGTAATAAGTCATGTAATATAATACTTACTTAAAGAATAAAGTTATTTAGAAAAGAAAATAGTCTTCTTTGCGAGACCCTGTCTAGCATGATACATACCTACCTAACTTCCCTCCATTTTATTTCATTTTTCATTTCATTTCATTTGTTGTATTTCATAGATCTTACATTAGCATTGAAACTTTAAGATGTGGAATAAGTTAAAATTTAACAAGATTACAATTTTTTGGCGAGATTAAATGAGGTGAGGCCAAGGACTCTCCATGGATTCCCCGGCATCCACCCTACACCGGGGAAAACCTCTCACATACACAGACACAGAGAAAGAGGGGGATTGATAGAGAGAGAGAGGAGGGGGAGAGGGAGCCTCTTTCAAGAAGAAATAAACATTTAAATTGGAAAATTATATTCTGTAGTTGCAAACATGCATGATTCATACTCAGCTGATATATAAACCGCAAATTTGGAACTAATTTATGAAGTTTATTATCCTGTGTCGCACTATACCAGCATATTAATTTCTATGACAAAAAGCACTGTTTTGGCTTTACGAGGACTGAACCTGGAATGAATTTGTACACTTAGGCATACATTGGTCCATTGTGCGCCCAAACCATGTGATGATTGTCCAAGTTCAACAGGTGACCTAGGTGGCATTCGCGAATCCGATGCTGACAGGTGGACCATTCTGCCTCAACCCCTGATAGGAGCCAGATCCTATCTACACACAAATAACCTGATAAGCCACAGGGGCCCGTTTCTATATTAGCATTAGGAACTCATACTAACCCCAAGATTTTACCTCAGCCTATTTTTACTATTGCAGATTATAGATGAAATGAAGGGTAGGTGGAATGTGTTGGTGGAATGATAGGAGGAAATGTGAGTATCCCGAGGAAATAAACCCTCTTCAATGTCTGCTTTATCCACTACCGACCAGGCCAGGGATCGAACCTGGGATGGAGGAATTTTTATTCTTCCCTTGATCTGTATCTGATCAGATAAGATTTATTTCCTTACTACTGTATGTTCTTAAGAATTGTTATACATATTCCTTCATTCTATCAAATTTTGTTAAAAGACTTTACATGGAGATGTTTTCGAAAATATGTATTGTAAACTCAGATAATGTCAGCAACTTTTAATTAGGACTCTCTACAAAATTATATTACCTTTAATAATAACAGCACAGTTTTAAATTTTGATGATAATTCTTAACATGGATTGACTTGTTCTCTAATCTCAGAGAGATCTTTGACTTATTTCCTTACTATCAAATTGGAAAGACTTATTTGCTTTTTCTTTACCGAAAATAATTGTTCACCTATCTGGTTTTACTCAAGCCTCATGTCGTGTTTTACTCAAGCCTCATGTCGTCTTTTAAATTAGAAATAGCTTGTTTTGTTTCTACCAAAAGATAGATCATACTACCTTCTACCTTCTGTCTCATTTTGACAATTTTATGACCTGTTTGCTTTTTCCCCACCACCCTAGATTTCTTCGTCACCCATCTTCCTCTTGTCTTCTTCCGACCAATATCTACTTCATATATCAGTAAGATGTAATCTGAGCTAATATCTGCTCCTGGTAGTCGCTGCATTATGTAACCAATTTCGGAATCTCTCCTGAACCAGTATGTAGTCTATCTGATATCTCCTCTCATCCCTTGTTCACGTGTATCTTCTTCTTTTATGTTGTTGGAATAATGTATTTCCAACAATCATTGCATTCCTTTTACCATTAAAGTGTATTATTTTAATGCAGTGAAGACAAATTTAAGAAATATACAATTACTACATATTCCCATTTTTAAATCAACAATACCAGTATTAAAATGCTCAGCTTTAATTTAAATGTGTAACATATTTAATTCCTTATCTCTTAAGAATAACCATCCAGATTTTGGCTTATTATTACAACATAGACTACCATACAAAATTGCTCTATGAACTTTCGTACACTCCATTTGATTAATATTTATATTATAATTTGTAATTGAAAGAATGATGCTGAAACTGATCAGGAAGAGAAAAATAAATTGGCTGGGTCACGAGCTAAAAAGGATATACTGCTTTCTGAAGGATGTACTGGAAGGAATGGTGGATGGAATAAAAGTTCGGGGCAGAAGAAGATACCAGATGATATATAACATTAATATATATGGATCATGAGTGGAGGCTAAGAGAAAGGCGCAAAATAAGAAAGATTGGAGAATGCTGGGTTTGCAGTGAAAGAACTCTATGGATGTATGAATGAATGAATGAATGAATGAATGAATTTGTAATTTCATGTAGGCTTAATATTTTTCTTTATCCTCAGACTTATTGAGTTTGTATATTTTGTTTTGTATTTATTCATTTTATTTATAGTTTTCTGTCCAAGTGCAGGTCTTTCACTGCAAACCCAGCATTCTCCAATCTTCCTCTTTTTTGCCTTTCTTGTTATCTCCGCATATGATCCATATATATTAATGTTGTCTATCATCTGCTATCTTCTTCTGCCCTGAACATTTCTCTCGTTCATTATACAGCACAATTTGACATAACTGTGTCAATTGTTGTTAGCAGAATGAATAAATAAATAAATCACATGAATATAATCGTTAAGTCGTAATTCTTTTACAATGCTCAATCTGTCATAGTGATCTCCATAGAGGTTACATTCTCTCATTTCGTGTTTTGTCCAGATTGTGTGGTACACGAAAGCTACAGCAATCATTAGGCTCTCTGAGAGAAGCTGTTCCCCGTCGCTGGTGTAGAATAAAGGTGTTGAAGGGGTGGTTAGCATTTCTTCTCATTCATTACTTAAGTTGACTGATCATTGGTCAGTGAAACGTGATCTAGTAAGAGTGAGTTACCCCTCGAAATTTAAGTTGCAAGTGGTGCTTTATGCAGAAGAAATTGAAAATCGAACAGCAGGGAGAAAATTCGACGTCGACAAAAATAATGTGCAAAGGTAAATTCTAATAAAGGACGTCCTTCAAAAAACGTTTAGAGTCATATCCTTTTCTTTTTGATGGACAAAACTGAAGACAACGCAGTGGAGCTCGCATCATCTGACAGCAATGACTTGAGTGAGAATAACAAAGAAGTAACGAGTTAAATGTGTTATGTTATCAGTATACAAATGAAGACATTGCTTATAATTTTTAGAAGGTATCTGATGTTAATTAAGAATACATTATTTTCAACTGAAGTGCGATTTTTAGCTATTTCGAATGCCACATCCTATTTTTTCTTCAATTTTGGATTTTAAAAAGTGCATTCTATAGCCTATCTGCTGAAATATGATGTGTAGAAGAATATATCTTCTTAATCCTCTCCTCTGATACCTTTCAGTGTCGATGATACGAGAGATCTTCATCTGCTTCTATCCTCAGTCAAGGTGACTGCCTCTCTCACCTCTCACAAACAGTGTCCTAGTCTTCCTGAAGTCTTCACTCCTTCAATCCTAACCTCCTTTATTAATCTCGGTAGGCGATCTGTTTTCATCCATTGTACGTACATGGCCAAACCATTTCAACTGTTGTTCTTGGATAATCTCCTCCAGTGACTTCATCTTTAATGCCTGTCCTAATGGTTGTATTCCGGATTCTATCCTTTCTAGTCTTGGTCTCTATTTTTCTGAGGTATCTGATTTCTGCCACCTGGACTCTACTCTTGATTCTCTCAATCAGTGTCCAGGATTCACACTGGTATGTTAACATCGACATATAGGTGGTCTTATAAACTGCTATCTTTGTTCTCTGTAATATCTCTTTCTTCTTGAGGAAGTTCATTTGAATAGCAGATAGCAGCTTGCTGCTGCAATTCTTTATATATATTCGTTCAGTGTTCTGTACAAGGACAGGTCTTTCATTGCAAATCCAGCTTTCTCCAATCTTTCCTATTTTCTGCCTTCCTCTTTGTCTCCTCGTATGATCCATATATCTTAATGTCGTCTATCATCCAATATCTTCTTCTGCCCCAAACTCTTCTCTCATTCACCATTTCTTCCAGTGTCCTTCAGTAGGCAGTTTCTTCTCAGCCAATGACCCAACCGATATCTTTTCCTCTTCCTGATCAGTTTCAGCATCATTCTTTCTTCACCCATTCTTCTCCATATCCACATTTCAAATGCTTTTATTCGCTTCTCTTCACTTTGTCTTAATGTCCATGTTTCTGCCCCATACAATGCCACACTCCATACAAAGTACTTCACTAGTGTCTTCTTTAGTTCTTTTTCCAGAGGTGCATAGAAGATGCTTCTTTTTTCTGTTAAAAGCTTTCTTGGCCATTGCTATCCTCCTTTTGACTTCCTGGCAGCAGCTTATGTTACTGCTTATAGTACACCCCAAGTATTTGAAGCTGTCCGCTTGCCCAACTGCCTCATTTAGAATTCGCTTGCTTAACTTCTTTATTTTTCTTCTTATGACCTTGGACTTCGTCTTATTTGCATTTATCTTCATCCCATACTGCTCACAGCTGTCATTTAGCTCCAGTAGCATATCCCTTAGTATCATCTCCTCTTCTGTTAATAACCCCTATCATCAGCAAATCTTATGCAATTTATTCTTCTTCCTCCTACTATCACTCCTACCATGTTCTGAAAACATTTATTTACTAAATCCTCCAAGTAGATGTGTGTAAATACGAAAAATCATAGTGATTGCTTATAATTTTTGCAGAACAGTGTGAAGATCAGTTAAATATACTGAAATAGCAGTTCTTAATTAAAAAATAAAGAAAATTAGATATAGTGCATTGTTGATTTGGGAGCCTAAATTTGTGAACCAAGTAATTATTACAAGAACTTATTACATTGAGGGTACAAAATAGCTTTGGAATACTGTACACATAAACTATGGAATCTAAATATTGACGTGTGAAATTTAGCATCTTTTTTTTTAGTTTAGAATAAATAAATATATATTGTCATTATTATTGAATACTTAAATAGAAAACCTTTAATCATTTTACAGTATTCATGTTTAGTAAATATGATTAAGTGATGTTTTACTGCCTGCAGCTGCATTACGAACTTCCTTTACACACCTCACTCTGTCTATGCTGGCGAAGATCAGGACTAGAAATTGCAGTAAAATTACACAGGACAAATATAAGACAAATAGACTTACTCAGTCTGTATGGAAAGTATTTAAGTTTCCTGCTGGAGGCTGGCACTCAGTGCTAGCGAGAATTTTTTCTGTGGTGATGTTGTGGTTGGAATAAACATTTCTCAGCTTACAATAAACTGCGAGTGTTTTTTTATAATCTTATGTACTCATTGACTCTGCCTAACGAATGCAAAGAAAGGTTGCAGAGAATTTTTCAGATGTCTGAGTTCCTAATCATATTACAGTCTATGATCATGTTAGAAAATTCAGAGAGGAACTGGAAGTTACAGTACAGAATGGTAGGGGAAGGCATCGTGTTTTGATCCAGAATACTCTAGAGATGTAACACTTCGTATAGAATGGTTTGAAGCTGGTAGTTCAGGTGTAGGCAGTAAAGGACACTTGTTAGTATTGTTCTGAATCTGGCATACTGCAGTAACGTATTACCAAGTGTATCTGTAATGATTACGAAATTGCTATTTAATTATGTCTGTCTGTTCTTTGTGAATGCTGGGTTGAAGGACGCATTTCTTTTCTATAAAATCGCATTTCAGCAAGTTTCCATATTGTT